>NW_022280034.1:11308591-11452925 GCF_004355925.1 Anarrhichthys ocellatus
CACCTTTTCCCTCCCTTAAACCTCTATTTTGAAACAACATCCCCCCCCCCCCCCCCCCCCCCCCCCCCCCCCCCCCGAGTGTGCTTGGACAGCTGTCACAACAGGATTTCAGTACGCTATCCAGGCTTTGGTCTCTAGTCACACATTGAACAGGTGTAGATGCAGCCCCCACCACACCAATGTCAACAGAGTCAGGCTGGAGAATGTGTTCTGCTCTCTAGAATGTGTCAGCTATGCAAGGTGAAAGATGAGCAGGATTGTAGTTGCAATGCAAGAGCACGGAGAGTTCTGAGGTGGGATCAAAGTGGATCAGAGCGCTGAGCTCCATCTTAAACTGGCAGCAAAGGGAGAGCACGGCAGTTAAGCCTGAGAGAGAGATGTTCTGGTGTTGCCATGTCTCTTACGCTGCCTTGTAAATCTATTACGTTACATAGAAATTATTTTAATAAAGGCATATTAAATTACAACAAGTACACACACACATACACACTTCCTCCTGGGCTTCAGAGGTGAGAGTGATTTGGTCTGGGTGCAAAGAAGGCCCATGTTAGATGTGTGGAAGATCAAACAGAATGAGGATCAGTTCACAAGCTTCTAATCATGCTGAATATAAACTGATGAGAGTGGATATCAATGACTGAGGTCCTTTGAACCCCAGAATTAAATACCAGCTGCCTTCAAGTATCTCAATCAGACCTGAGGCTCATTTCATTGCATACTGCCGGCTTTTTTTTATGTGATTTGAGAACTATACCTTCAAGTGAAGAGTTATATTTTGAAATGCTGTAATTTCCTGTTGGAAGCATTTCGTGGTCCAAGCAAAATTATCATCTTTCTAAGAATTCCAGTATTTCAGGCACAAATACCTTCTAATAACTCTTTAACTAAATACTTACCTCTAAAAGCTAACAACCAAAGTGCATGTGTTTTCATTTTGGAAATGAACTCTTACAGAAGTGCTGCATTCAAGTCTAGTTATCCTTTGACCACAACCAGGCGAATGAGTATGAAGTATTGTTTTAAATAAACCTCTTTACCAATTACTCATTCCAGCTTGTAAAACAAAAAGACCTTGAGGGAAACAAAATCAGCAAAAAAAAAAAAGAGGCATTTCAGCCTTCTAGTATCTTTATTGTGTTTCTGCGGTTGAGAATGATTATCTGGGTGGATGGATGGGTGTAGGCAGGGTGGAAAAAACGTTTGAGTAGAAGACAGAGCTTAAGAGGAGCACAAAGGTCAGAGTTAATACTTCAACTCACTGTCACCAGTTTTCCCTCGTGCAGCCTGTTATTTTAGTGAAGGCTGCGAGAAAGACAGATAAGAAAGGCTTCCATGAAAACATCACTGGAATGAAGCTGCTGTTTGGTCAGTTATATCAGGATGTGGTTGCCTCAAAGTTAAGAAATCACACTGTAAATTGAGCTAGTGTAGTCACACTTGTGAAAATGGGAAATACCTGCACACACAGTATAAGGTTGCAACACAGTAAGGAACATATTTTTCTTCGGCAAACGCAATCTCTCAGGTGCAGCATAGTGCTGTAACAATACAGCAGTAGTTCATCATTTTCAATAGGAGCAAATCAATGTGACACACACACATACTATCCATGCAATGTTCCACAGCAGCCTTGACTCCTTTCATTCTACCAGCACCGTCATTACATAATGGAAACGCCGATGTCCACGGCCTTCCAGAGTGCCATAAAGAAAAGAAATTGTGAGATTCAGTGAGGCCATATACTTGAGCAATGACAAAGACATTTTTCAAAAATATGATCCTTGAGCTATGTTTGTTATGCTGTTCTGTCCTTGCTCCCAATAGACAGAGCACTCTATTGATCCCAGAGGAGAGATGTGTTGGTACAGCTGCCAAGGAACACATGAAGGCACAGATGACGATATGTTGCAGCTGGTAAAGGAGTTAGAAAAGTGTGCCGCCATGCCAGCAGCTATTGGCCATTAACCTATCAAATCTGTTAGCTATAGGTAAACCAAAGTATTGGACTAATTTAAATTTTGACCGGATGATGGTGTGAGATTAAAAGTCAGGGGGTCACTTAATGCCTACATCAAATAACACCAATCGCAAGTCAGGGGATCACAGAGATCCATGAGATTCATCCATTAAGCGCCAATAATATGACAATCCATTCAATATTGAAAAAAGACGACATGGCTAATGACCCACTGATACAAAAACAAAGAAACTGAGCTTTCTCAAGATGTAGAATCAATCATTTTTGATGTTCCCTGTTCTTTAGTATCCGTTAATAATCAAAGTTGTGAATGTATCTTAGTTCTCTTCATTTCCTCCTCCATCTTGGTCACACTGAGGTGCAGGTGGTTCCTCCCACACCATTCAACAAAGGTGTCGTTTCTGTCCGAACGTGCTCTCATTGCTGCCCACTTTCTACTCCTGAGACACATCAATGTTGCAAAAATTATGACTACAAAGGAAAATAACAAAAATAACCCTTGCTTGGTCATAAAAAATGCTTATAGAAGTGAAGAAACTAAATGACTGATGCTGCATGTTCATTAGCTCTTCTTGGCCCGGCTTTACGTTTTAGATTGTTGAGTCTGAGTAATCAACATATTCTGATCATTAACTTGCTATCGTCTTTAGGTAAATGCATCCCTTGAAGAGCAGGCCTTCTCCTCGGCGTGGGGGTTGAAGGCCAAGCAGGTCTTCAGTAATGGGGTTCTAGAGTCTCTAACTCCTTCAGACGGGAATCTGATGAAGAAGATCAAGATACTGGGAGTTGCCAACCTGCCCCAGAAAGAAAGAGAGGAGGTTTGTTTAGAATAGGACATTTGTCCTTCCAATTATTTTTTTATCGCTGTATTAATGCTGAACTTCTTTGACTAACATCAAAACTCTTTTTCTTGTCTCCAGTATAACACAATTCTCAGCAAAATGGACAATATTTATTCAACGGCCAAGGTGCATCCAGCACCGAACATAAGCTGGAGCCTGGAACCACGTAAGTAAATATAGAATAAAAGCTTAAAATGCATGAATGATATGATTCAGATGCTTTGGAGTTATTTGAAAGAAGCACGGTACGAACAATGTTGAGGATTATGAAAATCACAACAATAAGGAGGGGAAGTCGAAAGAAGAAAAAACAGTTGTAAGTGGTTAAGATCTTATCTGCTCTTGGAAAAGTAACAGGATGGGCAAAAGTACTTCAGAGAGGTCTCCAAAGGAAGTGTTATGGATGTGCCCATTAGTGTTGTGTAAAATGCTATAGAAACATGTCGGTGGCTTTTAAAGCTGCTGGCATGTAATTGTGAACAATGGCTCGATGTTTTAGCTGCCAATAGTAATTGTGAGAAAAGCTTGCCAACACACACAGTACAACACAAATATTACTTCTTCTAAAAACTATTACTCATAAACCTAAAGATGCCAATTTACAACTGTGGTATTACTAGTTTCTTAATCTTGGAAACATACTAAGGTGGAACAGGGTTATTCAAAGGATGTGGTGCATCCCTTTACAAAACACATGGAGTCATTACAATAACAAACAGACTGTCGGTAATCACTTTTTCCACCATTTCAACCACCTTGTGTTCTTCAACTTTTTTCCTTCTCTTCCCCTTCATTTCCTATTTCTGGCATTTTAAAGATAAAAGTTGTTTTGCATCACGTTCAAAATATCATTGAGTTGTCATAACTCAAAGCTAATCTCTTCGGTAATGCGTCTGTTCTGGCCTTTTCCTGCTGAGAGAGCATGAAGTAATTCAAATGCTGATACATCTTCATTGTTTTGGGAAAGAAATTTCACCTTTCACTTTTGAATTATAAATGTTTGTCTGTGCACCAGATAAGGTCAGTGTCCCTTTACATTTCCATCATTTTCTTCATGACTTAAGGTTGGAATTTTTTTTTTTTTAAATTTTTGCAGATCTCACAGACATAATGGCCACCTCAAGGAGCTACAAGAGGCTGCTGTACGTGTGGGAGGCCTGGCACAATGAATCAGGTGTACCTCTCAGAGAGTACTACCCCAAGTTTGTGGAGCTCAGCAACAATGCTTCTCAAGCTGATGGTAAGAACTCTTCACTCTTCACATTGTCATTGTTATTGAGAGCACTCATAACGCTACAAATAAGTAATCAATTGAATGGGACTGACATAACGATAGAATAAGGAGAGTAAAGGAGTAGAAATGACATTACCATTTTGTCCTGTTTAGGGTTTGATGACACTGGAGCTGACTGGCGCTCTTGGTATGAGTCTATGACCTTTGAGCATGATATAGAGGATCTCTATAGGACCATTGAACCCCTCTACCAGAACCTGCATGCCTTTGTGCGCCGCAAGCTCTACAACCAGTACGGTCCCAAGTACATCAACCTCAAAGGACCCATCCCTGCCCATCTGCTAGGTACAACTGAACATTGTTATGTTGCTAACATATGCTATCTGCTGACAAGAGCCATGAATATGTGCTGGGTCACAGGGGTAATGTATTTATTTATGCTAAAGTGAGGGAGTTACTGTCAAGTTGGACAGTTGCATCCAAATTGGTGTGCGACGTAAAGGCCTTGTGTGCAGAATGGATGCATTTTTCAGGACGGCAAACATGTTTTTTGTTTTTTATCAGGGCATTATTTTGTAGTAGCTACGGGACCAATACGTCTTTCTTAAGGAACACTAAATGTGGATCTTTATGGATCGGGTGTAGGGCTTTAACCACATATTTTGTCACTGCTCCAATAATTGTCATACATTCCCAAACATGAAGAGTCATTATTTAATAAAAGCATGGAAAGTCATCAAAAGATGTGATCACACATTACTGTATTAAGATGCGGACAAAACCCGGCAAGTCATTTGGGGTGCTTATCACATGACTGTGAATGAGGTATTTCCTACAGTGACCCTGAGCGGAGTATCTCATAACAAGTCTGAATTGTTGCTAAAGTGTGTTTTCTTCCTCACCCTCAGGAAATATGTGGGCCCAGACCTGGAACAATATTTATGGTATGATGATCCCATTTCCTGATAAACCCAACTTGGATGTGACTGATGAAATGTTGAAACAAGTGAGTACGGGGGAAAGATTCTGTGCCACTGGTATGGATTGTGTAAAATAAGCATCCTGTTGGTCTTGCAGACAGTTGCCTCAAATGATAAAGCTCATAAATTTGCTTTAAGGCAGTTACAGTTTCGTCAGATAGCATTGAGCTGAATTGTGACTTGTTTCCTCTCCACAGGGCTATAATGCCACGCACATGTTTCGTGTGGCCGAGGAGTTCTTCACGTCTCTGAATTTAGAGAAGATGCCTGAGGAGTTCTGGGACGAATCCATGCTGGTGAAGCCTGATGGTCGCGAGGTGGTATGCCATGCGTCTGCCTGGGACTTTTACAACCGCAAAGACTTCAGGTAAAATTAACTAATGAAGTTATGAGTGAACTATTTAGTGAATTATAGTTGCTCTACAGAAACAGTGCTGACAAGAGCTAACAGTGTTTACTTGAGGAGAAGTGGGAGGGTGGACGCCACAACTTATGAGGGCAGTGAAGAGCGCTGTCCGTGAGCTAGCCACAGTGGGGCTCGTTCACATGCATTAACATGCACTAAAAGGCACACGTGGCTGTCCCGGTATATGTCAAGAAAGCAAGGAGAAGCTCAGCTAACAACACAAACAGAAGGGGAGTGATTTCATTCTTTGCTGTGGTAGACATTACTCCACTATGTCTTTACAATATGAACTTCATTGCTCATTTTGTTGATAATGCAAAGTAATTTCACTCTCTAGGATCAAGCAGTGCACCACAGTGACGATGGAGCAGCTCTTTACCGTACACCATGAGGTGGGGCACGTCCAATATTACCTGCAGTACAAGGACCAGCCTGTGGGCTACCGTCACGGAGCCAACCCTGGTTTTCACGAGGCTATTGGCGATGTTTTGTCTCTCTCCGTTTCCACACCCAAACATCTACAAACCATTAAACTTCTGGAAACTGTGACCTCTGACCCTGGTAAAGAGACGGAATCAATTAAAATCCAAGCCACTGAAATACCCTCCCATAGAACAGATGTGGATGAATTTCCAACATGAATTCTTAAATATCTCTATTCATCAGCAAATGTTTAAAGAATGTGTTTCTGCATTGTGTTTCTCCAGAAACTGATACCAACTACCTGTTAAAGATGGCCCTGGAGAAGATAGCCTTCCTTCCCTTTGGCTACCTTATCGACCTGTGGAGATGGGGTGTGTTCAATGGAAACACACCACCAGAGCGGTACAATGCTGACTGGTGGCACCTCAGGTAGACTTTTATGCACAGGCTTAATACACTTACAACATATTCCATGTAAAGAGAATGGCTTTATTTTTTGGAAGTGTGATTATTCACTTTCTTGCTGAGAATCAGATGAGAAGACAACACTCATGTCTTTATAGTAAATATGAAGCTCTTGCTAGTAGCTGTTTTTTACTGATCTAGTCTTTATGCTAAGCTATGCTAACGATGAGATGCAGAAACAAGTTATTGACAGATCATCACCTTTTAAGTTGATATGGTGAACCTGTTGGCAAACAATTATGCATACACTTCTGGATGAGTAAACAAACAACCATCATTATCATTCATTCAGAGTCAGGTTTGTGTCCATCTGATGAATGAAAGTCCACTTTCTTTATCTCTACCAGGAAAATCATTTGATGGCTCATGCGTGTCTGTGAGTGAGTGTGGCTGCAGTGACTCACACTTTTTCAAAACACCTTCTATTGCCTGTTTTCTAATGCCATTGACTGCGTGCTGACTCTTCACTCACTACTCTTAACCGCCCCCTGGCTGATAGAGGCCACTAGTGATAACTCAGCTGAGTGCATCGCCAATCCCCAGCCACTACTCTGCGGCCAGATACACTGACATTCGGTGCCATTTTATTGGCAAACAATTAGCCTCCAACACACTATAAAGCAGATTCATGTGACAATTCTCTGTAAGTTCATCAGCAATGTCTTTCATATTGTCACGTCAATAGTAAGTCATTATTAAATCATGAAAAAATGGTTATAGCTGCATTAATGTAATGTCAGTTTATGGCTGATATTCCATATACACTTTACACCTGGTGAGACTGAGCAACTCCAAGCTGCAACAGAATAATTATAGAGCTGCTCCTTAGTAACAAGATCATTTTAATAAAGGCCTAACTTTCCAGAACAAATTTCTTAGTTACATCTATCTCTTATGTCATTTTCAAGGACAAAATATCAAGGCATCTGCCCACCCACCAGACGTACAGAGGAGCACTTTGATCCTGGGGCCAAATACCACATCCCTGGAAACACGCCATACATCAGGTATCCTCCTGTTCCAGCCACCCCACTATGTAATAGTTTACACACAAGAGATACACACAATCAGCTTGGGCTATGGATATTTTCAGGACGTGTATTTAGTGTTTTTCTAGCTGTCTGATTAGCTGAACTCATACAGACTTAAAGATTTAAAAACTATAAAATAGAGCCTGTTTAGTGCACAATCATGATGAGCGTGTGAGTGTATTTGTGTACGTGCCTGCTCAACACTATGGGGGAACCAGGGAAATATGGAAAGTGAATGAACATGCAAGAATAGCTGGTGATTGGGGAATTAAGGTATTGTTTGCTGTAATGTGGACTCAAATTACTGGCACTTGAGTGTGGTTTTTAACGATACAATAGCCTTACAATAGCAGGAAGCTTCTAAAAGCAAAGCTTCTGACCCTAGCAGGTTTATGTTAACAATGTGGGCGCTGACAGGTTGTCAAACACCCACTTAAACAGAAAAACACATTTTTGTGTTGTAGAAGAAACGCATGCTTACAGCATTCTTATCATCGAAACCTATAGGGGTCTTTTTTTTCTTTTTTTTTACTTTTCTAGTCAGTTTATCGAAGTATGACAGATTTTACCAAAAAGCAGGTAAATATCATGTCTCATTATGATTTCTGTCTTTTTTTACTTTTTGTTTGTGGTATTGTAAATATAATTTAATTTCCCCTTCAGGTATTTTGTCAGCTTCATCCTGCAGTTCCAGCTTCACGAAAAACTGTGCGCGGCAGCCAAGCACACGGGTCCCTTACACACATGCGACATCTATCGCTCCGCAGAAGCCGGGGCCATTTTAAAGTATGTCATCGGCTTGTTTGTTATACAGAGCATGAACAATGGATTTAGGGAAGCAGTGAAGGTGTTATATGATTTTTCTCTACCCCGTCCAGGAAAATTCTCCAGGCTGGCTCTTCTAAACCTTGGCCTGAAGTGCTCCAGGAGGCTATAGGGACCAGAAGGATGGATGCCACATCACTGATGAAATACTTTGACCCCATTGTTAAGTGGCTGGAAGAGCAAAATGTGAATGAGACATTGGGATGGCCTGACTTTAACTGGGTCCCACCCATCCCTGAGGGCTACCCTGAGGATATTGGTAAGAGTACTGATCAAAATGTATAGCAGACTAACAGAGGATGATACACATTCACATTATCTGGAAGGACAGAATATCATATAAGAACTATTCTAAATAAATCAACATGTAAGAAAATGAAGACATTTCCACATCATAGTCATAACTCACACATTGTAATTAAGCTGAAATGTGATACTATTTTTCAAACTTGATTACATGGATTTATTTACAGTAGTTCAGCTAGCTTATCACTCTTTTTGTTTACCCAGACAAGAACACAGATGAGCTTGATGCAAAGACATTTCTGAAAGATTACAACAGCACAGCTGAGGTGGTGTGGAACTCCTACACCGAGGCCTCCTGGAAGTACAACACAGACATCAACGAAGACAATAAGCAGGCAATGGTGAGCCCCTCTGCCTCTGACAGACCGACTGACTCAGATCACTCTAACATTGTTCAAGCATCATCTATCATCAATAACATATGAAGTGTTGCAACTTATGTTGATTTTTTGCATTATTCAGGGCATCAATAAAATGTCTAAATCAATAATTATTACAATAATTAATTTTGAGTCAGTGAGTTACTAATCAACCCATGTAGGAATGTACCTAACTACCCATCTGTGCATTTTTAACCCATCCATCCATCCAATCAATCACCTGTTTCCACTGACAATTAATTTAAAAATGGAACATTTAAAGAGTGTTTAATCGTTCCTCTCTAGCTTCAGAAGAACCTGGAGATGTCGGCCCACACCCTGGAGTATGGCCAGAAGGCCCGTCAGTACGACACCACAGACTTCCAGGACGGCTCGGTCAAACGCATCATCAATAAACTCAGCGACATTGAGAGGGCTGCGCTGACCACGGCACAACTGGAAGAGGTGTGGAGACTTCAGTTTTAGTTTTACAAATAGTTATTAAAGACAGAGCTGCTCTGGAGGCACATGTATTGGTTGAGTTGAATGGGAAAGTTGTTCTTTGTTGACAATAATGGACAGAAAACTCATGCTGAGAGACATCTGTCGGCTGTAGCGAGCTAACATTATCTAGCTAACTAAAGACTAGGCAGCCATAAGCAGTAATGATGCTATCTCAGAATACAAAGAACAGAGCTTGCAGGTAGTTAAAAAAATGTTTTCTGTGGGATCTAATGCTTGGTGGATGCCTTTACATTTTCAGTACAACACTCTCCTATCCAACATGGAGACCAAGTACAGTGTGGCTGAGGTGTGCAGAGACAATGGGGCATGCCATCCGCTGGATCCAGGTAAGACTATGAAGTATATGCCAATCCTAATATGAAAAGTTTGACTCCAAAGAAATAGAAATAATAATGCTATACTATATAATGTAGCATAAGGGCAAACCATGCAGTAACTTCTTAATACTTACCAGATCAAATTGGTTATTGATTAGTAGTTACTGGTGCATGGAATAACATTTAGCTACTTTGAAATAATGTAATGGGTGCAATAAATATTACCTTGCCCTTCATTATTTCACAAGAAACCTCTGAAATGACATCAATACTCTGCTGCATTGTACAGTATTCTGTATTTGAAGTTGTGAAAGAATGCGCTGTGTTTCAGATCTCCAGAAGATCATGGCAGAGTCCAGGGATTATGACGAGCTGTTGTTTGCTTGGAAAGGATGGAGAGATGCTGCTGGCAAAGTGCTTCGCCAGGATTTCAAGAGATATGTTGAACTGGCCAACACAGCTGCCAAACTCAATGGTATGACCTGAAAGAGTAATTTTACATCCACCTTGAGATTCGGTTATAGAATTTCTTTTTTCAGAGTGAGGGCTGTTCAAACTCCACCTACCAGCATCTTTATATCTTGTTTATTTAATCAGTACAAAAAACATTGCTTCTTGGTCAGGACCAGTACCTTCCTGGAGTCTCTGCTGTTTGCCTGCAACATAGTCCCAGCCTAAATATAGTCTGGCACATAACCCCCGAGAGCAGATTTAGCTACCATTGGCCAGAGCGAGCTGTTTCCAGTCTTTGTGCTAAGTGTAGCTAATTGGCTTCCTTTCAACTATACAGACAATAAAGCGGTATAATCCTCTCATCTAAGTCTTTCTATTGTTTACTGTTTGATTGAATTAATTCGTTTTCCTACATAAACAACACGAAGTTCCCCTTTTATTGTTAAACTCATCATTTAGGATATTTTGCAGTTTTACTTTTATAGTTTGCATAAAACTAATGTAATGTTTATAATATTTGTATCCCTGGTGCTGTCTGTAGGTCACTCTGACAATGGGGCTTTCTGGCGCTCCCTGTATGAAACCCCTACCTTCGAGGAAGACCTGGAGGCTCTGTGGAAGGAGCTGGAACCACTCTATCAGAATGTGCATGCCTATGTCCGCAGGGCTCTGTACAAAAAGTATGGTTCCGAGCATATCAACCTGAAGGGACCCATTCCTGCTCATTTGCTGGGTAGGTAACAATAGGGAAGTTTTGGAACTAGTTTCCTTAAAGGTACACTGTATTTAAGTACAATATTCAGGGCTACATGAAACTTTCCATTGATCATATCAGGCTTTCAGGAGTTGAGGCTAAGGTTGCAGGTCAAAACCACAGTATTTCCCTTTGGAATTTAAAGGATTCCTCTAGCCTAAACTCTCCTTTTGTGTGGAAGCGTATCCCATTGATATTCTCGTTGGCTGTAGATGCATTTGGATTTAGACGCGATTCAATTTGCTTTCAGAGGCGTCAAGCGTGAGATTGTGTGTGACAGTTCCTCGCAGTGAGGAATTGGACTGGCTCACCGCCACGAATCCTACTTGGTTTATTACCGGCAGAGTAGAGGATGACTTGCCCCATAACTTGGAAAAAAATATAGGAAAGCTGTCTTCTGTCCTTTCAGGCAACATGTGGGCACAGACGTGGTCTGGCATAATGGATTTGGCCATGCCTTACCCGCATGCCACGCAGGTTGACGCCACTCCTGCTATGGTTTCACAGGTGAGTAAACCTATGAGCCAGCTGTTGCATAACGATCACAGCAAGCCTGCACACATGAATACACAAGGACACACCCAAAGAACACACAGACGCACACACACGCACGCATGTGCACTCTTCCACCACTTCAGAGGTCAAGGATCAGTTTGTTTCAGTGAAATAAGACTCTGATGCAGTCCAAAGTGGAGGTTTTAAGCAGCATGAGGATAAATACAGAGACTTTTAATTGAGCTGAATAACAGCAGCAGACATCCATAACTGACATGAAGTGTACATTATTAATGGATATACTGTATAAATATGTTCAAGGGTATGTTACCGCCGATACTTTTAGAAGTGCTATATGTTTACACTGCACTTCACAAATCTCTCATTGCCTGAAAAACTGTTTATATTTACTCACGCTTGCATCCACATATTCACTCTTCTTTTCCTGTACAGGGCTGGAACGCCGTCAGAATGTTCCAGGAATCAGAAAAATTTTTCACCTCTCTGGGTCTGTTGCCAATGCCACAAGAGTTCTGGAACAAATCCATGCTGGAGAAGCCGTCTGACGGACGCCAGGTGGTGTGCCACGCCTCTGCTTGGGACTTCTATAACCGAAAAGACTTCAGGTTCTTTCTTTTTTTCAGAACCTTTTTCAGATTTTCTTTTTATGTCATCAAAAGAAAAGTCTGTGTGCGTTATCCAAAACCTAGCTACAGCTGTTACAGTTAAGAAGCTGTGCACGGTCTCTGTTAAATAAATACACTTCCTTTTGCAGCCATTAAGTGCATGGAAACCAATAAGATATGAAATTGATGGCCTTGTTTGTGTCACCAGGATCAAACAGTGCACTGTTGTGACTATGGATGACCTGATCACGGTGCACCATGAGATGGGCCACATCCAGTACTTCCTGCAGTACAAAGACCAGCCCGTGTCCTTCCGTGATGGAGCCAACCCCGGCTTCCACGAGGCCATTGGCGATGTGTTAGCCCTGTCGGTGTCCACGCCCAAACATCTGCAGAGCATCGGCCTCCTGGACAAAGTTGAGAACAACCATGGTGAGTGACCATGAGTTTTGTATAGTTCTGTAAAAGCATGTGATGTTATAACACAGCTCATGGTTTTGGTGTTTCCGTCGCCTCCTCTAGAGAGTGATATCAACTTCCTGATGAGCATGGCGCTTGACAAGATCGCATTCCTACCTTTTGGTTACCTGATGGATCAGTGGAGATGGAAGGTATTTGACGGGCGCATCCCATCGACTGAGTACAATAAAGAATGGTGGAACCTCAGGTAAAGTTTACCAGCATTTTTACAATTACAAAGTGCAATGTTTATCATCTAGAAAATGTATTGTATTGATAAAGGAAAGTTAATCAGTAAGCATTGTTTGTGTTCTAAATGAATACATTTGTAAATGATATACTTGAATAAAAACTAGATTAACCTTTATTGTGTTGCAGAATGAAGTACCAGGGTCTGTGTCCACCTGTAACCCGTACTGAGGATGACTTCGACCCAGGTGCAAAGTTCCACATCCCTGCTAACGTGCCATACGTGAGGTAATGTTTCTCTGTTTGCCAAAACAAACAGGGCACCTGATAATTGAGCACAATAGATTGATAACAGCTTCAACACACTCTAATGAACTACGGAAAGATAAGATAAGCACAGCTACTCGCATGGCTGAAAAGAAAATCAATCCCCAATTATGAGGGGTTGACATGACAGAGACAGGTTGTTTTGTGTGTCTTCCTGGCATTAAAGCAATGTCATGTCTAATGATCTTCAATCAGGTACTTCGTTAGCTTCATCATCCAGTTTCAGTTCCAAAAGGCTCTGTGTGATGCTGCCAAACATGTTGGGCCTCTACATACCTGTGATATCTACAAGTCTGAAGAAGCCGGGAAGCTACTCGGGTTAGTACCCACTTACCACATCCATAAAAATCAACGTTTATCTATCATATCCCAAGATACATTTGCCACATGAAAAATGATTATAAATGAATTCAAATCTTAGCTCTTTTCATCATTAGAAAATGTTTTTCATATACTGTATGTATGTACATATAAATGACAAACAATTCACATAATGTGTTCTTTGTTCTCGAGAGTATTTGTCAGTGCAGGCAGCTGGTGAAATGATGCTTTGCACCACGTGTGGAATTATCTCTAGAACACACTCTTGCTACTGATCCTTTTCCCCTCCGACCTCCACACTGACCCTCTCTGTGTTGTCGTTGGCAGTGACGTGATGAAGCTTGGCTTCAGTAAGCCCTGGCCCGAGGCTATGACCATGATCACCGGCCAGCCCAAAATGAGTGCCCAGCCTCTCATACAGTATTTCAAACCTCTCATTGAATGGCTGGAGGTAGAAAACAACCGGAACAATGATGTTCGAGGGTGGCCCGAGTACGACTGGAAACCTTCAAGTGCGTGCAACACATTCTTGCATTAACATACTTTCATACATCTTCAGAAACATGAACAAAAGCACACGCATGCAGGCAAGCCTATTCGCTTTGTGTTCAGTATGTTTTCCAATCACCAAGCCAAATGGCTTTTTTACTCCATCCAAGAAAATAAAGCACAATGTTTTTGCTCGGAGGGATTCATTTTGTTTTTCTCCTCTGCTGCGGCTTACAGTGAAATCAATCTCCTGCTCCTCTTGTCTTACTGATGAGATCCTACTGAAAGGATGTGTACATATTAGATTGATTAGATTCTTAGTAACAGAGTAAAAGGGGGGGCTATGAATAGATAGTGGGGAAAAAGAGAACACCGCTGTTACGCAGATCAAGAGAAATAAAGAATTTTGATACAAAAATGAATGTGTGAAAAGAATATAAAGTAGGTCAAATGAAATGACTGTTTCCTTAGGTTACGCTGTTTCACAGGGGAGTACGTTAACTTTCCTTTCACCTTTTTGATTACTAGTATGTGGCATTGATATCAACACAGAAATTCGGAGACCGAACAGCATTGGAGACAGATGTCTTTTGAAGGTTATTTGTAACACTATCAACAACTGAGTCATCAATACAAAGTAGCCTCAGCAGTTTAAGGATATCAACATTTTGATGAGCGCCATCTAGGAAGAGTAACATCTTTGTCATTTTTCTACTTTTGCGAGTCGTATTACAGCGTACTTTTCCTGTGTTTAGCTGCTCTTTTTTCAGGTTTTAGGTTTTAAAGCTGCAAATGTAGATGTATTAGTCCAGAAGTATAGTATAGTGTGACATTTTTTTACAACATCTTTTTATGGTGCAAATATTATTCATATCAGAGGGAACAATATTACCCATATCATGAAAACGACACGATAGACAAATTAACAGAGTAGTAACTCTCCTATCACTCCCTCCAGAAAATACACGACGCCATAATTCTTGTTACAGACGGATTTATTCGTAGGCCGGCTAGCAGGCTCTGGCACGTCAAAGAATACGCCCAACATGTCAAACTAAAGATCTGATTGGTTGAACACTATGACAATCAACAATATCGTCCCCAGTCACTTAAACTGCAAAGGGATGCACTTGTGAGTCTGCAGGCCTGGGTCTCTCTTCTTACCTAGAGACTCAGAGGTGAAATCTGATTGGATGAAAGCTCTACTTAAAACAAGCTGCACTGGAAGCAGAGCAACTGAGGAAGATAGTAGCTGTGCAATGAGAAAATAAGATAATGGGAAAAATATTTTTATAAATTATAATACATGTAGTGTATTTAAGAAAAATTCTAAAATAGATATAGCTTTGTGATTATATTTAGGCCAGCAGAGAAGGCTTTGCAGGCCCTGACGGCCCACCACTGGCATACTATATATGGACATTTTTGATGTATGATACATTTTTTTATGGCATTCATTTTTTGACACACTGCAACATTTCTTTTTTTTTTTTTTTTTTTTTTTACTTATATTATACTTTGACTTTTTATGGCCTACTATACTAAGATACTTTCGATTACATACTCTACATGACATATTCTACTATGACATCTTATATGACATACTATTTTAAATAATAATGGCATACTATACTATGACTTTTCCTGACTTCTTTATGACAGACTTTTCAATAGCATACTATACTATGACTTTTTAATTTTTTTTGACATACTATTGTATATACTATTATACTTTCACAGCATTTGACATGCTATTTTTATGCCTTTTTTATGACACACCTTGTCATTTTGTATGACATTTTATAATGATATAACATACGATGACTTTTTCAAGACATTTGTTTGACATTCTATACCATGATGTTTTTTTATTTTTACTTATTTTTAATCTTTTAAAAGCTATTGAATTTAACTACAGGATTCCTGCATTTAACCTGGAACTGCTCTTCCTCTTACTTTTCTGCCCATTAGATGCCACAAGTAGGTCTATGTATAACTGGTCTGAAAATGACTGAATAGTACCTCCTTGTGGAGAACTGCAGCTTGTTAAATACGTTAAATGTGAATGAGTGAGTTTGAGTGAAGAACAGTCAAAACTAACTTCTTATTTTTGTCCTGCAGGTAATGCTAAGGCTAGTAAAGTGGACTTCCTGGGTATGAATGTGGACGACGCAGCTGCCATAGCTGGCCAGTGGGTCCTGTTGGTCCTTGGTGTGGTCCTCTTGGTGGCCACCATCATATTGGCCTATAAGTACAGGAGGTCAAAAAAGCCTGAAAAGTCCTTATCCACGATGGAGCTCAAGCAAAAGGACTAGTCGTCAATGACAGCTAGCAGTAGCTAGTACCTATACCAACTTCATCATAAACATCAGTGTTTTTGTGCTGTATTGTACAACAGATCAAATTAGCTTTTCTTTTTGGTCTGCCTCCTTATCTAGTCTTGTATATTTGTTGTATACACTTTGAGTCAAATTATATTTTTGCCTATGCGAAAGAACATTACATTTTTGTAATTTATTTTAAATATTTGAATGTTTATTAAAGAAGAAATGTTTTAAATTAATGTTTTAAAGTCATTGATGGCATTTTTGAATATTTGATTTAATTGCTTTTGTTGTTGAATCTGCATTTCTACAATAAAAAACATTAAATATTGATTCTGTGTTCAAACAAGATACTATGGAAAATACACAATGATGATGGTAGCAATTGAACTGCAAAGGTTGGTCAAAACAATTTTATTACATAGAAACTGCACAGTAGAACAACAACACTAAAACAAAACAGAATCTGTTTCAGCCCTTCCCTCTTTATTCAGAGTTAATAGTAACTCTGTCACATCCACAACTGGTGATCACAATCACCAGTTTTCAAAATAATGTGTTGGTAAGAGTTTATACAAAATACATATTTGGAAAAGAGTAACTGGAATATATTCACAAGAAGTATAAAACATGTTGCCTGTGTCCCTTTGAAATTGAAAACAAAAATTTCTTCCATTGAAAGAAATATAGCTCCATAATTCCTGACAATGATTGATATATTTGACTTCAGGACAACTCTGACAAAATAAAGACATTACTTTATTTTTAAGTTATGACCTTGATCATTTTTTATTATAATATGATATATCTACATCATTTGACATTACATGTTTACGTACATTTTTATAAAATGCTACACTATGACATTTTTATATTTTTGTCACATTTTAAATTGCCTCTGTATTACATTGTTTTTTTCGACAATGTAATACAGATGTAAAAGTATAACTTTTCGACACACTATACTATGACTGTTTTTGACATACTATACTATGACTTTTTCTGACATACTATACTATGACTTTTTTGACATGCTATACTATGACTTTTTTCATTACTTTTCGGCATACTATACTATGACTGTTTTTGACATACTACACTATGACTTTTTATGACATGCTATACTATGACTTTTTATGACATGCTATGACTTTTTCATGACTTTTTTCAACATGCTATACTATGACTGTTTTTGACATGCTATACTATGACTGTTTTTGACATGCTATACTATGACTTTTTATGACATGCTATACTATGACTTTTTTGACATGCTATACTATGACTTTTTTCGACATACTATACTATGACTTTTTTCAACATACTATACTATAACTGTTTTTGACATGCTATACTATGACTTTTTTGACATACGATACTATGACTTTTTATGACATGCTATACTATGACGTTTTTGTTACTTTTTCGACATAATATACTATGACTTTTTTCGACATGGTATACTATGACTTTTTTCGACATACTATACTATAACTGTTTTCGACATGCTATACTATGACTGTTTTTGACATACTATACTATGACTTTTTATGACATGCTATACAATGACTTTCATGACATGCTATACTATGACTGTTTTCGACATGCTATACTATGACTGTTTTTGACATACTATTATACTATGACTTTTGATGACATGCTATACTATGACTTTTTTCGACATACTATACTATGATTTTTATGACATGCTACACTATGACTGTTTTTGACATGCTATACAATGACTTTTATGACATGCTATACTATGACTTTTTATGACATGCTACACAATGACTTTTATGACATGCTATACTATGACTTTTGATGACATGCTATACAATGACTTTTTTCGACATGCTATACTATGACTTTTTTCGACATACTATACTATAACTGTTTTTGACATGCTATACTATGACTTTTTTGACATACTATACTATGACTTTTTATGACATGCTATACTATGACTGTTTTTGACATGCTATACTATGACTGTTTTTGACATACTATACTATGACTTTTTTCGACAGGCTATATACTATGAATTTTTTGTTACTTTTTATGACATGCTATACTATGACTTTTTATGACATACTATACTATGACTGTTTTTGACATGCTATACTATGACTGTTTTTGACATACTATACTATGACTTTTTTTGACATACTATTATACTATGACTTTTGATGACATGCTATACTATGACTTTTTATGACATGCTATGACTTTTTCATGACTTTTTTCGACATGCTATACTATGACTGTTTTTGACATACTATACTATGACTTTTTATGACATACTATACTATGACTTTTTTTGACATACTATACTATGATTTTTATGACATGCTATACTATGACTGTTTTTCGACATGCTATACTATGACTGTTTTTGACATGCTATACTATGACTGTTTTTGACATGCTATACTATGACTGTTTTTGACATGCTATACTATGACTTTTTATGACATGCTATACTATGACTTTTTTCGACATGCTATACTATGACTGTTTTTGACATACTATACTATGACTTTTTTTTGACATACTATACGGTGATTTTTATGACATGCTATACTATGACTGTTTTTGATATGCTATACTATGACTTTTTTCGACATACTATACTGTGACTTTTTTCAACATAGAACATTTTTGAATATTTATTTTGTTACTATGTTCTGTTTTTAATCTGCATTTCTACAATAAAGGCATTCAATCTGCCTGTGTTCAACCAAGATATTGCAAAGGTTGTTAAAAACAATTTAATTACAATGAGACTGCACAGTAAAAAAACACCATGACAGAGATTGTGCATTGGTTTTAGCCCTTCCCTCTTTACTTACAGAGTCAATGGAGCGTCTGTAACAGCCAAATTCACAATTTGTGGTTTCTCAAGTAACGCACAATAGAGTGGTAACTCAACACATAGTCCCATCAGACTGTGTTCAATGACAGTCTTCTTCTGGTCCAGTTTAGTCTGTGCTGCGAGTTGACCTCAATGGGGACCACAAAGGCTTGGAAATAATCTGAGTGCAGGTTACAGTTTCATACAAAAATAAAAAGCCTAGGCACAGTGAAACAACAAAGGCCAGTTACGGATGCATTCATTCAAATAGTCAATTCCTTGATTACCTGTCTTTATGTACAATTTATAACAATTATCTATGCCAGAGCTTACAGTCTTCACACATACACAATGTCATGTATTATTTACTCCAGTGTCATGACTCCCTATTGTGATATTTTTTAAAGATAAGTTCTTTACTGTAATAACACAAGACAGTAATAAATAATCTAATTGTTCTCCCATCAACACAGGTTTTCTATTTCTACATACAGACAAGAAGCTATTGCTTTTAAACTTGTTGAAGGGGTGCTTGGATGACCCTTTTCATGTCAAGCTGGGCTGTATATTACTCACCAATTAAAACCGTTTTTTCTTTGTACCTCTCTGTATTTATTTCCTGAAATTATTTCCTGAAACTCGGGAAATATTTTTTCTATGTAGGCTAAAAAACACAAAAGGTGTTTATTGCACTTCTGGAGGACAGTGCCACAATCATAACTGTATTTGAGATGCTAGTCTTTGTAATGCTTGCCAAACACTGACATGGACATTCACATAAAGACAATCATAACAGAGTGGCTGCTGGTCAGCGTATTCGAAGTGCAGTCTGAAAACAAACTCCTAAAAGATTGATGTAGGTTTAAAACCTTTACAGAACCTACAACTGCTGACCACAAAGTGATACCTGGGGACTGAGCAGGAAAAACACACACAATCACAGAGAAGATCAGTCCTCTGAGGAAAACGGACTTGGTGGAAATAAAAATGAGGAATGACCAGCAACTTTGCTTTGAGGATTCAAAGAATAAAATGGAAAAATATATGCAAACACAATAATCAAATCAATTTACAATTTGCTCTGGAATGCAACCTGGATTCCAACACTGAATTCATCAAAAATACAATCTCTGAAACAAACTCTTCAGCATATTGCACTGAAATTATATCTAATTAACAGGAAAAAAAATGGACTGCACTATCCAATGTTTTTCCATGCACGTGGCTCGACCGAGCCTAATGTTCTTTGTTTGACTCGTGTGAAACCAGTGTGAGTGGTTCAAGGCCCAAAGTAAAGGCTTCAGTAGTAGTAATGCTGCATCTCTGTCCAGTTGGTGATCCAATACTTTTTCTGTGGCTCCTCAGGCTGAAATCCAAGATTGAACTGATACCGCTCAGCCTTGCGAATTTTCACCCCCTGGTGCTTTGGCATTATCCGGTAGTAGATTGCTCGCTTGAAGAATCCAAGCTAGTGGGGAAAGAGAGAGGGAGGTGACATTAAACAGGATACACTTAAACAGCAGGAGAGCTGGGATTAATGGCGAGTTGAGAATGAGATTTAGGATTCATAGTCTGAGGAAAATCAAGTAAAGATAGACCCACGCTGAGTAAGATGGAGAGGGCGATTAAAGTAGTAAAGACAAACATGAGATAAAATGATCAGCAGTGCACACTGATAGCCTGAAAGGGAAACAGAAGCGATGTTAGGTAGACAGAGCGGACATAAAAGAGAAAGTTAAGTCATGAGAAAGAATCACATCCCAAGCTTAAGTAATAGTATCCAGAGAAGATCCATTTGTATGGGCGTCGTTACCCAAAAGCCCCACTGGTGTGTTCTGTTTGGGGACCCATGGGGGCCTCAGTAGTCCTCAGTAAGCTTCTCTGTCTCAGAGGGCTGGATCTTCATCTCAGCCTTCTGGGCTTTGGCCTCATACATCTCCCTCCTGTTGGCTCTCTGGAAGAAGCCACACTGGGGGTGGAGGAGGAGGGTGCATGTCAAAGGTTAGACTAAAGGCTCAATATGGAGGTAATAAATCAGCAAGAAAAAAAACGAGTCAACAGCTCTCATAATCCAGAAACGATTGTTGGTTTGACAAAAAAAAAAAAAAAAAAAGTGCATGTAGAGAGATTCGGGGCTATTTGCTGTCTGTGTCTGCAGAAATACAGCATGTGCAGGACTGTAATCAGTGCAGCAGTGATTGGCAGTCTCACCTTCCATAGTATCACAATGATTACTCCCAGTAGGAGAATTCCCGCAACAGCTGCAGAGATGATGATCCACAACGGGAGCTCGTAGGGTGCCTCCACCCCCTCCAGTGGTTCTATTTCTACTGTGAACTAGAAAGGTGGAGAGAGTCAAGTAAAATCATCACAATCACAATCATCATCATCATCATCATCATCATCATCATCATCATCATCATCATCATCATCATCATGATCACACACCACGTTGGTCTGACTGTCCATCCTGATGGTTGGTTTATCTGTAATGAGCTTCAGAGTGGCTTGACCTTTGACCGTAATTCTCAGAGCGTTGGAATAGTCCTGCAGGAACACACACACACACGGCAAGAAAACATTGTAAAAAATAAGCCAAAGGACACCATTATTATCAATAATGTGTGAACATAAAACTGGAGAGCTGACCTCGAGCATCGTACTGTTCCACAAACGGGCCCGGACATAAATTTTGGCTGAATCCGTCATGTTGAGCAGCGGACAGGTGAACGTCACGCATCGGGCTGTACCCTTTGAGCATTCCTTCAACACACGATGACAAAGAACAACTGTTACACAAACATGGACTGTTAAGACTGTTTTGCAGGTTTAGTTTCTTCAGGATAGACACATTCTCAAAATACAAAAAAAAAGACAGGCCGAGCCAATAGAAGATTCACTTCTGCACTCAGTGATGACATTCTTTACCAAAGAATATGTTGAGTGAAAGTAGGTCGTTGTGATTGGTTTCTAGCCACACTTACTGGTCTACCAGACAAAAACATCTCAGCAACAATCATGAAGATTGCCATGACATTTGGTAAAGAAAGAAATCATTCCCAGAGGATGACTTCTACTGATTTTGGTGATCCCCTGACTTTTCTTCCGGTCCCACCACCAATAAAGTGCAGATATTCATGATCTTTGATCAAATATAATTGATTGTACTTCAAATGACGCATGCAAGCTTGTTCATGAGAGCGCCAGATCCATTTCTTACCAACAGGTATGTCTCTTTGCGAGGAGAGAGCAATGTGACGGCTGCCTGTGGCTCAATAATCTGTGGCTTTGTTGTCTCAGCGTCATCCACCATGATCTGTCGTTTAGTGCGCTTTCGTCCGCCCTCTGACAACTGGAAGACAAGAAAGTGGGAAGGGAAAATTAAACAAGGACGCAGATGAGACAGAGACATGACATCAGAAGGCTCGTGGTAATTACTGGTTTTGATAAAGACATTACTAAATTGTTCTTAGAATAGCACTGTCATTTATACTCTATTTCTAGGCCGCACGCATTATAACTTTCTATTTGAGGCTCTGTGAAGTCTGGATGTGGCGACACATACATTTTCCAAAATGTATTTCTGAACATCTGTGGTTTGGCTTTGAGACTTTTTTCACACCCATTTTCTACCGCCGACATCTACGAATGCAGCTCAGGCGGCTTCAGTTCACTCACGTCAGGATCAACTACAGTTCACGCAACAAGCCTGTGAAAAGCACAATGGCAGCAAAAAAAAATTAAACTGTGAGTTACTGTAACACAGTTGTTATAGCCTATGCTAGCATATAATGTACTTTGTGTTAAGTAGCAAAAGTTGGCATGTTAAACTGAGATGGTGGACATTGCGAACAGTAAACCTGCTAAACGTCAGTATTGTCATTGGGAGCATGTTAGCATGCTGCCATTAGCATTTTGCTCAAAGTGCCGCTGTGCATGTCTGTCTGTAGACACAGTCCTGTTACTGGTTCTAGGCCTTTCGTTAAAGCCAGTACCTCTCTGTTTATGTGTAACTGTGTGGCTTTTCAGTAATGGGACATTTTGGGATGTGCGTATGTCATGGGTGTGGGCAGGAATAAGCTGTAAGAACAGAAAAATGTTTGCAAAGCTGCCAGTACACAGAGAGATGGGAAAGATTAGATGAGAAAAGCATGTATCAAAGGCGAATATGAACCCAGGATGTTTTCATGTAGTTTCTTTTCTATTCACAATCTGCATCTTCAGTATTTATTAGATTAGACAAGATAAACTTGACCAAGTTAGGGAATGATGGCGATACGTTACATATCAATTGTCCCACCCAAATTTGAGGAAATTCCCTCAAGGTGTTCCTGACATATCGCGTACGTGCATACAGACAGACGGACAACTCGAAAACACAATGACTCTGTCCAAGGCTGTCGCCAGGGCACAGGCATAACAAATAAAAAGCCTTACAGTTAGGTTAAGTAGGTTGACAACTTCTCCAGAAGGGTTACATTCCACCTCTGATTCCCCTTTCACCAAAATCTTCGTCAGGTACAGCAGCCACTTGCCGTTGGCTACCTCAAAGGGCCACTCAAACTCCACAGCCAGGGTCCCCATGTCTCCCAGGGGCTGTCCCCACATGTCCACCTAGTAGGGAAAAATCATATGGTGAGATATAACAATATGGTGTGGAATAACATTCAGGGCTTCACTTTGTAACCCCTAAATAGTAACCACCTCTGGTCATGCTTACACCACAATCCCTTCCCCGCACAATATTAAACTTTAAAAGTTTTGGCTTCAAAGACAGGGTGGAGAAGAGGGAAATGTGGGTAGCACACATTATATATGCAATATACAATCCTGGAGGTCTCATATAGTCTGAGTGGTGATGGTGACTCACATTGAAGGTGAACTCCACCAGACTGCCCACGTCATTGGTGTTTACCATGGCTGACTCGCCCATCACCGTCCCACTGAACTCCGTTTTTACCAGCATGTTTGCTCTGTACAGGGTGAGAGAGTTGGAAATGATTGTACACTGTGCAAGTAACAATTTAGTGCTGTGACATGAACTACTTCAGTGTCCATGGCATGTCTGTGGTCTTTCCTGTATATACAGGAAGTCATGTTCGGCAATGGGACTCACATGGAGAAGGAGGGGATGATGGTGTTTTCAATCTGCAGGACCACAGGCACAGGCTTCATGTCACTCTGCTCACTAAGACTGAAGAAACAACCCTTATTACTACACTGTGTGCCAATGTAATGTAATAGCCACTAGAGCCAAAAAGCACCGTTACATTTTACACTAAATAAAAATAAAACAGCTGCAAAATGCTGAACTGTGGAATCAAAACCGGGACCCAAGCCTTCAATATCAAAAGGGAACAAAATCAATGTTAAACACTTACGTGGACAGAAGCAGCTGGGACACAATCTCTTGTGTGTACAAATTGATCCCCGAGGTCTCGAATATGAGTATAAGTGACACCTGATAATGGAAGCGAGAGAATGAGTGGCGTCGGGAGGAGGAAAGGAGTCAACATGTATGAGAGAAAATCAATTCAAAACATACCTTTTCATTGCCTTTAAGTGGATTTCCCAGCTCACAAATCACTGTATCATGCAGACCGCATTGCACATCGTGGTCCTGAACACAAAATCGGCATATTGAGAAAATTAACAAAATAATTACATTTTGATGGCAAACATAAATAAAGATATAACATAATGCCATGAGGAAACGTGTAATAAATGGACATTTGTCAGTCATCTGCTGCCCTCCAGTGGACGTACCGCCGACCTGACGGCAGAGTAACTCAGTGCATCAGGGATGGTGATGTTGAGCATGGCCTGGTGGGCGTCTTCACCAAGCTTCCCCCCACCAGGAATGTTGGTGACCTCCACCATCAGCCTTATTATCTTCATATTGCTGTTGAACTGAAGTTTCTGGAATTTGCCGTACCTGGACACAAGGATTCATGTACTGTGTGTATTATTATGTCACTACATTTTTAACAATAATCAATACATTAACGGCCCTATTTACTTCCAGGTATTGCTTGCTAAAGTAAGCATGTGCCGGTGACAGCTAATCAACAGTGATAGTGTATATGTTTTTGAAGAAGCATTTGTGATTGTTACACATTTCAAAGGGTAAAAATAAAAACACTGTATTGACATTTTGGGATTTACACTTATTCACCGTCTTGCACAGCGGTAATGAGAAGCTCAATAGCACGCTTATGTCTGTGCGCTAAATAGGAAGCTACAGCCAGGGACAGTAGCTTAGCTTAGCATAAAGACGAGAAACAAGGGTAAACAGCTAGCCTTGCTCTGTCCTAAGATAACTGCATGAAATAAACAAACCATATATAATGTGTGATATTCTTCTTTCCAGTTGTCATAGGCCAACCAGCCGATGGTGCTGGCTTGATATTATTATTGATATTATATACTTAGTGGCATCAATCTTCTCATCTAACTCTGGACAAGAAAGCGAATAAACATATTCCCCAAATGTCACCCAAAAGCTATTTGTGACTTCCATCAGCTTTAAAAACCCTCATCAGTCAAAGAGGGCTTAATAAATCAGAGTTCCACTTCACCTGGGGTAAGGCATATGCTCTTTGTCAACAAACTGGGCTGTCAGCTGCAGGTTACTGCTACATTTGTTGTCCAAGCCACACTCCTTCTGAAAGTTAATCTGCAGGAAATGGAACACATAATATTGCATCAGACCTTACCGGGGGAGTTCCACACAGGCTATACATGTGCTTATAATGATTTACAATGTGACTTATGTGTGTATGCGCCACACGCCATACCTCAGTTCTTTGAGTGAGTTTCTGCTGTTGACTGAGAATTGGGAAGGAGTCAAGGTTCTGCAGGGATCGTTTGGATTTAGGTTTCTGCTCATGCAAGGAGATGCTGAGGGAAAAGACCACCGGTTCCAGTTTGTCACTCACAGGGTCCTGGAGAATCATCCAAGAGTCTTACATTAATAAACACATGGTCACCATAGCTGTAAATAAAACACACATTTGAATTGATGCATTTGTATAGAGGATTTACCACTACAATCAGCTTCAGAATATGACACGGGGATTTGGAAGACGGCAGGCTCAGGAAGCCGGTATACGTGTCGTCATCATTGTTGTGAAAGCGAACACGAGGGCTTCTTCTCCTCTCCATGTCGGCCTCCACCGTGTACTTCACCGCTTTACAAAGTACAAACACACAGTGCGTTTTAGAACGCTACAGCAGACAATACAGCAAACACACAGCATGCCAGTATCCCCACAGTTTGTAACTATAGATATACGTACATGTGGATTCAAAAGTGCAGCCTATATTTTATGCAAAATGGAATTATTATTCATTTAACATTACATGATTTCTCATTGGAAAAAAAAAAGTGTAATCTAAGTAAAGAAAGACTGCTTACTGGTATTTTTCTTAAAGTCTTTGTTTCCATTGCTTGGAGTGAAAGACATACACAGAGTCGCTGTGATGCTGTAAAACACACAATGAAAAATTAATGTATTTTCACACTAAATCTAATGAGCCAGTTTCAGAATGAGGTGTTCTGAGGAGACAACTCACCATGGTGTACTTCCAAGACACTGATTAGGGTCCACAATCTTTGGCTCGACAGTTAAGTCCGTAGTTAAGTGGAGGACTGGTCGAGCCCTGAAAACAAGAGGAAGAAGAATAAAACTGTGCCCAACTCATATCATTGTGTGAACAGCAAACATATTTACCATTCACAAACAGACACACACCATCAATTCCAACAAGAGAAACAAACCAAAAAAAAACAATTCCATATTCTGCTTCGCCTCTCTCTTATTTGTACCTGAGCAGAGCCATGCGGTCGTCCAGAGAGCCAACTAAGATGTCAGGATAACTGTTTTCATCCATGTCCATCCCTCCATTGATGGAGTAGCCGAATGTGCGGAATTCTCCCTTTCCCACGGACTTACCCTCAATTACCTACAGGGAGCGACAATGACAAATGCGAGGTCAGCACATTAAATCTGGCCCTCGGCATGTCTGAAGTGCATCTGTGGCATTAAATCAGATATCACCTGACTGGGATCCTTTGAGATTCCCTTTTCACTTCCCATCCATATGTAAACCTTCCCTGTGTCGTGGAATGGAGCTCCCACTGCAAAGTCTGCAGACATGAACAATGGAGTGAAACATTAAAAGGAAACACGCAAAGGCAGTCTGCTGAGAACAAGCTAAGGGATGTCTGTGTATGGAATATATTTGCCCTCTAGGTGGCAGCATAGTACAGCTTAATTTGTTTTTACAGCTTTTAAGTAGTCTGAACTGCAACACAGTAGGTTACATTATCTTTCACTGGTGGGATAATTAACAATCACACAAAGTCTCAATGGGGAACTGGATGCTTCCTCTTTACCCTTGTTTTTAGCAGCACATTTTAATACACAGTAGAATCCACAAGGTAGACAAAATAATAGACACCTTATCAAATGAATGTAACTAGAAATATCTGAATTAACATTTCACAAAATATATTTTTGTAGTCGTTTTTAAACAATGAACTTGGGTGCAATTATTTTGCCTTTTTTCAAATTGTCCATGACCTATTCACTGTATTTTGCTGGTCTTGTGAGTATAAAACAAATATCGTGTTCAGAGTCAAACCTTGGAATCCATCTTGGTTGACATCGCCGATGGGAGCCACTGCAAAGCCAAATGCAGAGGTCGAGGGACCCTTCAGCACCACGCTGGCGGTCTTTTGGAACGATCCATTCTCATTCATGAAGATATACACCGCTCCTCCCTCATCCTTCATGCGATCAAAGTAAAATGGGGCGCCCACGATCAAGTCATTCCAGCTGTAATAAGCAAAGGAAATGTCCCAAAATATTTTTTAATATGCAAATACCTGCACACATAAATACCAGAAGATGACATCCTGAATAGTATATTCTTTGGATTTCAAATGTTTGTATTCCTTAAAATCTTACAGACCAAACACGTTTTAACTCGTGCATTCAGGGAGACATGATTTCACCATTGTGTCATGATAAACACTTTATCTCAGCTGCTGAAAGGACAGGTTCTCTCATACAAACATGAGTGTCATGCATTCTCCGCATAACAAGGCAGATCATAGCTACGGAGCATTCGAGCGTGAGGCAGCTCAAAAGGACCAGATAGAGTTAAAGACCATCCATTTACACATTAACACCTCTGCGTTTCTTCTGCGCCTCAATAGTTAATGGATATCAGAATATCGATATCAGCCGAACTACAACCAGAGACAGTTCGGAAAGCATCTTTGCTACATCCAGAGGCCTGGAGGTCAGAGGTCAACCTCAACATGGTGTCTGCTCCAAGTGCAAGAAATTACCGTCTTTGCGTGCATGATTAAAAATTGTTTGAGTTATAACTGCTTGCTACATTGGTGATGTGGCGTTTGATACTAGCTTTGGTTCCCAGCATGGACAATTTCTAAATGTACTATATTTCAAACAAGAAGCTAAAGATAGTAACGATGTTCAGTGTGGTGTGCAGAGACTCACTCGTCATTGTTGAGGTCGGTGACAGCCAGGCTGCTCCCAAAGTACGAGCCCACTTGTTCCCCGGGAATGATAAGCACCATCTCGATATTTTTGTCAGTCTTTCTCCCAAACATCACAGAGCCCTTGGACTCGTCCCTGGGAGACCCTGTCACCACTGTGTACTCGTCATGGCTGAACAGCTTCCTCTCTTCAAGAACTGAGTAACCTGCGCAAGACAGCATTCGAGATTCACTGTTAAACTGTCATCTGACTGTGGGAGGGGTAAGAGGCCTTGAAAGCATGGAAAAGTCCATACATTTATATATTTATATGATGCAAAAACATGTATTTGTGCTATATATTTACCCATATAACTGTATCGTCTTTTCAGCTGTCCAAAGTCTTTGCCTACAGAGTCCCAGGAAGTCACTGGATCTGGATCTCTCCACGTTACATGAACATTTCCTTTATAAAAAAGCAGGATTAAACAACAATTTTATGTCTGCTTCATGCACATTGGACAGGTTTCCCAGACAGAGAATAATCCCAGTGTTAGACTAACACTAGAATTGAGCAAACTTGCACAGGATTTAATCTCTGTCTGTGAAACCAGCCCATTATTTCAGTGTTCAAGTAACAAAATGCACTCTTTTTGGTGTTAACTCTTCAGTGCCCACCTTGCCACAGGTAGCTGCCTGTAGCGCCAATGTAGACATCAGTGTCTGTAATGCCTCCTGAGATGCCCATGTTGCACATGCCCTCATGGTCCATGTCGAGGTTTGGGTTGCAGACCTCATACGTGTAGGTCTGCCACTCATCGTTGGGGTCATAGGTCAGGTCGTTGCTCCTGACATAGCACTTTCCTATCATCCGTCGCTGCTCCTCTGTGCCTCCTTGGATGATCTTCACATAGCGATGCCCGCATGCCTGGACACCAGAGGAGAGTGTGTATTCTGGGACATAATGGACTGTGTAATTGGTCTAACTTACAATGTGTCAAATCTGGCAATCAATTCTGATAATGTACACATGTGATTGTATCTGAGCTAGAATTATTTAAAAAAAAGAATGTCTTACTTTGGGGTGTATAGTGCACATCAGAAATATATAATGGCTAAGAGCAAAAACAATCCTTTAAAGCAAATGAAATACCCTGGAATTAAAACAATACACCAAATACATTCCTGATCATTATGGTAGAATTACTCCTTTTTGCATTACACACTAAGCGTGCAGTAATAAGATGAGGCAGTCTGTTTTTATGAGCCATATATTGGTTTTTTTAGAAAACAATATAACATGTGACAGCTCCTATATAATAGGATAGAAATACAAAAATAAGCCAAATATACACCACTTTATCAATCTATAAAAACATATAAAAAATAAAATATAAAGATTTTACAATGGATGAACTGATTTAAAATAAGAAATAGAGCCCCTTCCAGTTTCCAGCAATAATAGAAGTGCCAGATGTGAGTGTCAGCGGTCCACTATATTACAATTTAAAATGAAACAAATGGAAAGGGTAAAATAGTTAATTTACCAATGTACCTATATATACATATATATATATATTCATAAATATTTTTCAACCAAAGAAAAAAAAATTCTCTTTCATAATAAAAGGGAAAAATCTCTCTGGAGAAATATAATATTTTACGTATGAACATGATTTCATTATAACTATGTGGCTGACTAATAGAGAAAACAGGATGTCATCTCACCAGCACGCGTCCCGCTGGCTGGTCTCTCTGACTGGCCACTGTCACACCAAGCCACATGCCCTCCACCATCTCAGATGGACTTGCTGTGGATGGGTCAGAGGTGGGGAATTACATGAAAGGGTTTTTAATGTTACTATAAACGTGGAAATAAAGTGTAGAAATACAATTTCACGTTCAGATTATTAGAATGGTTGGTCTTTAATTTAAAAACCAGGTTTCTACTGTTCAATTCTGTATCATTCAACATGATTATTGTGAATATCACAGGAAAACCAACCCAAACAGTCAAGCTTCATTCAGACTGGATCATGCCCTGACAAATATTAACCACAAAAATGTGCTGTGACTACAGCAACAGTCACCCCAACCTCAACATCAAAAGTGGCGAGGAAGCCTTTTATTATGGTTCTTACTTGTCGCCTCCGGGGGGGGCCTATTCACCTCCAGGTAGCAGAGCGGCAAGTCTATCAGTTAATAACCTTCAATTAAGAAAAGATGCGCTTTCAGAGTTTCATATCCTGAAGCTCATCGTGTAGGTGCAGCAAATTATTGTGAATGCGAGATGCCAGGGATTAGACTCTGAGATTGTTCAAGACTGGCTGAATATTTACAGTTCACCGCTTTGCAATCAGGGAAATCTCCTACAGTAACCACTATGTGTTAAAGGGAATCTGCATTGATCTTACACATGAAGGTCAGTTTACTCATCATGATCAGTCTGTGAAAACCCTTGTGTAATGTCTTCTGTGGCTCTGAAGGAAGCTTTGACAAGTCAGGGAAAAGTCAAAAAAAATAATATTCCCATCAGCCTCATCTCTACTTTTTCACTGTGAGCATTTTTTTAAAACTTAGCTTAATGCTGCGCCTCACTGAGCAGCAAACATGGCTGTAGACTGTAGTCTTGTTTTCACATCAAAGCTAATGCTCTCACTCATCTTGGAGTCTGATCAGGTTCAGACTGCAGTCGACTACCTTCACTGTGTGACTCAGGCTCACTCAAATCACTAACTGGACCTGTACAGAAACTCGGTTATGATACTCCATTGCCCTGTTAAATGACAAAATGATGAATCACATCCGAGAGCTCTGCGTCATGCTTACTTGTGCTGACCAGGTCCATTCTGGAGCAGTCGGAGGCATCTGTTGTCATGGGACAGGAGTAGACGGCACCTGTTTCATTGACATTTTTTAGAGATTTAGCTTTCTCTTTGGGTGCTCCTGCAAGAAGCCTGGACAGAAAGACAGAGACAGATTATTAGATTAGATCAGACCTTTGTCATGGTGTTATACAATACAACACATTGTAACAGCAGCAACAAGAAAACCTAGATGATTTCGGCTCCCCCCCCACACACACACACACACACAAAGAGTGAGCCAGTTCACGTGACCTATGAATTAATAGTGGAGATAATTAAGAGTGGAGCAGTCAGAGCGTGACCCGAGACAAGTCTGGGCACCACACACACACACACCCACAAACTAGCTTCTTGGTGATGGACCTGATCTTTTTGTCCACTCACCCCAGACACTCCCTACATCAGCACCTTTTAACACACCACAGAACTTTGAAGTAGAGGGATTATTCCCTCTACAAGCATCTGCGCTGGGACACACTATTTACTGTCAGCACAAGATTTATTAGCTCCACTTTGAGGGCGGGGGATGCCGACAATTTTGTTTACAGTGTGTGTGTGTGTGTTTGACAGATGGTCTGCCGTACTATGTGGGGAAACAAAAGCATACAGCCATGTAAAGTGTGTTCTTTTCAAGCTTTCTGAATGTGTTCATGCAATGTTGGTTGGGCGCTGACATGGTGCTGGCTGTGGAGAGTGATGAGTCAAGCTGTTAGTCCAGCTTCTGGGCCACCCCTTACACACACTGATAAGTCTGTATTAATACAGATAATGGGTGTATACTCAAAGATACACCTTTACAGTACGGTCATTGTGCCTTCAAAATAAAATGTCTCTCATGAGTCAACCCTTCATTGTTCCAACTTGAATATTATGTCCTCGGAGGTAAAACATGACGGAAGGAAGAGGCGTACTGAAGTGCTTGATGTCTGAGTAAAACGATAAAAAATATTTCATAGATTTTGTAAAATATTTTTTGTGGTGAGCTGCGATTGCTCACACATTACTAGGTTAGGCGGTGGGTTTTCATAAACACAGTTTACTGTGCACCAGGCTGTACCACTCCACCACATCCTTCTGTATCTAGACACACACTCGCATAGACAAAATGCCCCCATATATACTCCGAATCTAATCATGACAACATCCCCAGACAAATACTTTCTCTTTCATGTGTCACCTGAACCTGAACCGACTCAGAAAGTTTGGCTTTGCATGGAAATCAGTCATGAGAGTTTGTTTCCACCTCTGATCTTAGATCGAATTACCCCATTACCGATTTGAAACATTATTTTTGACCAACATGTCTAATCTAACTTCAGGAGCTGTGGAATGCATATTATTTATCGGTGGAAAAGTGGACCAGAACTATATGAAAGTGAATACATTGCTCTGCACAAAATACTTTTCCACTGATGCATAAAAAAACAGTCATCCTCCAGCCATCGTTTGAAACAGAACGGTACAATTATCCCTTCTTTCTGCTACCAGATGGGCATTATCATCATTGAATCAATTATCTTGCCACAGTGATGACAAACAGCTAGAGCCTCGCTAAAGATGGCCTCTGAGAGCCAGCAGTTTACAGCAGACTGGCAGTTAAAGAGTCCTTGGTTATCATTCAGTAATGTAGACAGCATCTGAGATTCCACAGAGGGTTGTAGTAGTTAGTGGGACTGACTGATATGTGGAGAATCAGGGCCACAGAGTCCCACTGTGAGGATGTGACCGCTTCCATAATCTACCCTACATATGTGTGTGTGTGTGTGTGTGTGTGTGTGCTCCCATATAACAGAAAACGTTAGCACATGAGCAAGTAGGTGCGTGTTTTCATGACTTGCTTGTCTTCTTCCATAGCCTTTTAATCAGAAGTCACGGCCACCTAAAATGTTTTTCAGCTGTAAAGGGCACAGTGTCTCAAAATACTCCCTTATGAGGTCAGCAATTCTTGTGGGAAAAACTAAGCAACATATCCAACGCATTTAGAAGGAAAGAAAAAGAAATGGGGTCAACCCAGAGAACAAGCAAGACTGTTACAAAACACTTAGAGGCCAGTTAGTGTGAATTTGTACACACAGAAGAAGAAAAACAAATGTGACTAATTGAGGCACAGAGTCCAGCGCTAATCGCTCATGCTTTAGGGAGGCTTGGGTAATCTTGGCCGTCATTGTGTTTGTTGCAGCAAACCCGGAGAAAAATACTTAGTCCAGCTCGAGCTTATAAACATACTCATTGTCGTCTCACTGGCTCATCAGAGCCACGTGGGTCACCTGTGTTTGTTGTGGAAATTCAACCCTGCTGATTGACGCACCAGGTTTGACACACAGTGAACACACAGCTTCAAAACTAGGAAGTAGTATTTTCATAAAGGTAACACTTAAATTAAAGGAAATAGTTTGACATTTTGGGAAATATTCACTTTCTTGGAGAGAGAGTTAGAAGTGAAGATTGATACCACTCTAAAGTCAGTGAGGTAAATAGGAGGCTGCAGCCAGCCAAGCTTAGCTTAGCACAATAACTAGAAACAGAGGGAAACAGCTAGCTTGGGTCAGTTAAGGCACCTTTAAAGCTTGCTAATTGAATAGTTATACTGTATATTGTTTGTTTACTTTGCACAAAAGCCAAAGTGTAATCCAGAATATCAGTTATTATTCGATGAAAGATGAAAACCTCTCTAAATGTCAACAAACAAATTCAAGGCCTCAAGTTTGTCACTTTATGTACTCGTCCATGATAAGACACCTCATATCCTGTCCTGTGTGCTCTCCTCCTACTTCCCTCCCTGCTCATCACCTCCTCATAAACAGGCTGTCCAAGGCCCAGAGAAGAGAAGGGGGGCAACCCGGAGCTACATTCCTACTCTGAAGACATGTTAAAATTCGCCCCTCTTCCTCAGAAGTGATGGGAACGGCTGACTAAACCAAACGTTTACTGGGGCGAACACACCCAGCCAAGGTGAGCGCTGCCTGCATTCTTGACACCTAGAGTTAAGAAATTCCCAGAGGAAGGGAGTTGGATGAACTACTATATATTCATATCAGTGGTGTTTAGTAAAACAAACAGAGGTCAATTTATCAAGTCATCTCAATCATGACTGCCCACCTCAGCTCCTGACAGCAGCAAAAAAACAAAGGTGGGGGGCTGGGGTTGAAAGAGCGAGGGAGTGACGGAAGGGAGGGGAGAGCAAAAAGCCTGATCGCTCCTCGTCTCACAGGAGAGGAAAAGAGAAAACACGACAATGCCTTGTCAGTTTGGTAAACAGACGTCTGTCTATAAGACACTCAACACAGCACATGTAGCTCCCTGGTAGTCAATTAAAACTAAGCCGTAGTCTCTCAAGCTCTCACCCCCCACCTGATGGCTCCTGACTCAGAATAACATCAACAGCACTGAAACCAGGAAACACAACTTAATTAGAGATGACTAAACCCTTTTGGATGACATTTTCTCTCCATCTCACAGGCCTTTGCAAGATTAACAAGTAGAGACAATGTGCAGGGCCAGTCAGTCGTGCTTACAGAGGAGCAGAAATGTCCCATTTAGATTACGTTCATCTTCACCTGGGTCCAGTCGGAACAGGAGGGTGATGAGACAATATAGGTCAAAAGAAATGGCACACAAGTTTTCACCCTGACATTTAAAGGCCCTTGCCTTAAATGTCAAGCGGTATAAACATATAAAAATGGGTAAGTGAGAGAAAGTGGTTGACAAAGAGACCAAGTATTACAACTGCTGCGAGCGTGTTCGAATATGTCAGCCTTACATAAGTGATGGATCACCTCTCCAGATAAGGCTCTGGGCAACCTGTTTGTCATAGCGTGTGTCTGTGGCCCTCGGGGCAAAGAAAAAACAGTTTCAGCTTCATGTTAGAAGATCTCAGTGCCTGTTTGTCACAGCCACGCAACTCTTTTAAGAACTACAACCCATGACGGAGGAAGTCGTGATTAGTGTAATTAATCGATCAAAATTTCTATTCTTTGTGAATCGAGGCAAATCCACAGGTCTTCTTCTTCTGCTATTAAAGATGATGTGTCAGGTTACTGTCAGACCCGCTGGAAACAAGTAGACACATGCAGATGTTGGCCCTGGTAACAAGGTGTTGTTGGACAAGGAGGGGGGATTGGTGGAACAGTGCAGACGAGGCTCAGCGATGTGAAGAGGAGAGGAGAGAACTGTGAGCAAATGTCACCATCTCCTACAATCCTGGTCATTTCCACTGCACTAACTGGCAGACTGTGCAAAATACCGCAGTATAATAAATCTGTGCATGAGAGAAGGAAAGTTGGATCGTTATTTTGCAACAGGCATATGTGCAAGCTGTTGTGGATGATGAATTGGTTCAACCTGCTCTGTTCTACATGACATGGCTGCTCACCAAATTGCCGGACAAGTACAAGCAAGGAACAGGCTCACAAAATGCTATTAATCCTCCCCCTTTAACCTAAATCCATTGAAACAGATACACAAACACACACTCATGCTGCACTCTCAATATTCTTCAGGATGGTATGAAGCCGGTGCATTACAGGCGACTCATATCGATTCCACGGAAACATTGCCACTTAGACCCACTAAGCAAATAAATGGAGATAATACTGAATGGAGCGATTATATTCGCAGATTGAATTAAGCACAAGGACAAGAAAGAGCAGACCAGGGCTGAATCTTTTAATGCTCTTGTAATGACTGCACTGAAAGTCGAGAGACATGGTGTGTCCACCATTACTGTGCTGCCTTTAAGAGGAAATAAGTCACGTGATGAGTGTGTGTGTGCGCGGTTTCACTGTATTACAATAGCACTCTGATAAATCCAGTTCTTTGTACTTTCAGGAAACACTCTCACAAAGCTGTAGGTAGGGGTGAGCACACACATTGCTATCAGACTATTCACAGTAACCACGCCTAGTTGTTAACACACTGACTGTGTGTGTCTGCATGTACAGAACATGGCGAACAGATGAGTCCTCTCTGGACAAACAGTGATACGTCAACCTGCTACAAGTACAAAAGTGGTCAAACTGACCTGCCATCACAGCACCTGAGCAGCTCAGTACAGTTTCTTTATTTTAATTATAAGAAATTAATACGGACACTTTCCCACACAACACAACACGGCAATGAGGCAATAAGGCCAAACTCTTCATTGGTGTAAAACAAGGAACTTACATCTTCCATGTAACTGTCAAAGGGTGTAAATTATTAACGAAACATGCACAGAGTGAAGGGAGGTCAGTGGTGAATAACTGAATGCACACACCCAGTAAACCATGTACACACCGCCAGTCGTGTTAAACTGGGATTTCCCGAAAACAGCAGTCCACCTGGTGGGATACAGCCAGAATACTGATCCATTTTCATCTGATTGTCTAAAAGTCTCGAAACGTTTGTTTTTCAGTCACACCTCTCTGAGCTCACTGACTGTCACCGAGTCCAGAGCTATAAGGTGAAGAGCGATAGAGCTTTATCGGCCCTGATCTCTCGTCTCTGTCAATCTGTGAGGCAATCCAATTTGCTTTACCGGCATGAATGTAACAATGACAATTGAGCCAAAGAGTCGAGTAATAATGACAGTGTCGCATTGCAGCCGCTGATAGTGACGTTAGATGTTTTAAACGAAGAAGCAGACTGCGTATGCATAACAATTAGAAGAGTAAATGAAATCCTGGCATCATTGTCATGAATGGTAATTTAATCAGGAGGGGAAAACATTTGATGGAAATGAAATGCAATGCATATATTACTGTTGATCAAAAGATAATATATATATATCAGACACACACACACACACACACACACACGCACACACACACACACACCAGTCTAATCTCAGCTGGACAAACATCCTGTTTGAAGACCACCATCTGCCATTGGTGAAACAGTAACGAGAGCAAACTCATTCAGACCCGGTGTGACCAATGAAACATGGCAGGTCATCCCCTGATAATAAAGGAACTCGCTTTTCATTAGCAACGAGTAAAACCTCGTCTGACAAGGCCAATGTTATTGTGGCTCACGTCTGCAGGTTGGTCTGCTAACTATGCCTACTCAGAGTCTGGTGTCGCTGTGAATGACGTCAGACTGGCGACTGCTGGAGATGCAGACAGCACAGCACCGCTACACATGATTAACACAGACACACACGAACATACAAAGCGACTAAACTGACAGGAAACAATACATACAAATGTATGCACACAGACAGAAATGAACACACACAGCTGGACTGAGCCTGGAGGCATGTTTCTTAGTGACACCAGCAGAAATCTCGTGCAGCCATAGCAGAATTCACGAGAGACTTGCAGTATCAGTAACAACATTCCCATTAACATTTTGACCCCAGCTGTATGTAGAGGGGGGAGACGGGGGGGGTTAGTATTGGGTTTACAGGTGGACTACCGCACAGCTGTAATAAAGCAGACAGCAGCGCTGTTAGTGTGTCTGCGTGGTGCCAAGTTCTCACTCAGATATTACTCATCTTAAAAAAAATGTGCAAATGTGCATGAAACATCTGGATTTACCTGTTGAGGCTTGAAGAAAATGGCCACAAAACACCAGTGGAACAGAACACTTAATTCTATTATTTTCAATTACCAATAAACGATATAAAGCGAGGCATTTAGTAACATATCTTCAGCACATCTTGTATTGTTAAGGATAGACAACGAGCTGCCGCATTCACTGACATCCACATGAATACCAAGTGTAAACCTATACTTCAGGATCATTTCCCCTTCAAAAGATGAAACATGGCATGAAGAGGGAAAGGTATTGAAGCATATAGTTTTTCTAGCTGCAGGTAGCCCTCATTTGCCCGGAGGCCTGTTTGAGGGCATTTGTACAAGCAGGGGAGAGAAGGGGGATCTCTTACAGTTTTGTTAGGATAGGAGCAGTCTTCACTGCAGGTATTTCCAATGAAAGCCCCACCGGAGAGAATCTCCTCTGTGGAGATTAGCAGGAGGCCTCATGTCCCGCTGGGATCCATTTCAACATGTTATTAGAAGCCGTCATTCATTGAGCTGCTACACAAAATGCAGCCCATGCCATTGCCAACTGATTGGATACAGCCAATAAATACCATAAAGATTAGGACCAGTCACTATGGACACACTTGCACTTAACTTTAGTGAGGTCGTGTACAGTTGCAGTGGCTTGGTTTAGACTCAAATAAATGTATGAATTACAACCTACAATCACGCTGGTCCACAACAGACTCATCACACGTTGTCTGGTTTTCATCGTTTTTATTGTTGGCGACCACTTTTATAGTGGGTTTATTAACTGTAAATGGTTTATAAATGGTTAAGAAACAATGACTGGTGCTTCGTAGATCAGCTATAAGCCATTAGAGCTAATTCTGGGTTGCCAAGTAATAAGCCTTTATGTCTGCAGCTGAAAGTGTCAATAAGTCTTTAATAAAAGGTTTTAATAATCAAGACTGCAGTGTTAATGAGTTGTATATAAATGTATTTCCTGATTGGACAATCATGTCACGTTTTTTTATTTTTTTTAAATCACTGGTCAAATGTTCTAACGGTACCAATCAAAATGAGTTTTTACAACCTGGCAAACCCAAAAGTTGTCCTTATCATTTAGTAAATGTTTCATCAACCATCAACTAAGCCAACTTAGAAACCCTGTGTGAAGGGCATTGTATTAAAAAAAGGTTTTTTACAATAAAAAAACACAAAATAAAAAACAAACTGACTGCCTTATCAGACAGTGGTAAAAATATTTGAATCTTTGTTCTTTACATTTAATCCTACTGTTTTTTTTACTGGATCATAAATACCTATGTAATACAACGCTGTACGATAGAATCATTATATTCATATCATGTGACTAAGGAAGAAATAATATCAAAGATACAGTATTCCATGTAGTTCACAATGTATTAACATAGTGAAAACAGTATCACGCTTTTAACAAACTCTACGGGCACTTCTCGAAGAGACATCAAATAAAACTATGAGCAAGTAATAGCACATTCTTTCAGATGCTATGACCACATCAGGTACAACTACCAGCTGGCTCTCCTGTAAAACATGTATGAGGGTCGAATGGACCCCATTCTAAATGTTTCACTGTGGCACGACATTATAGCTCCGATAGGCCCACTTCAGAGACAAAGACCACTCGCCTTTCTATGAGGGGGGATGTTGGATCACAGCCAAGTTGAACATCCCCACCTGCATCATTAGCCTGTGCAGCAGCATGGCATGTAACACATTGGAGCGTTTAGTTTAAGTGATACTATCCAAAAATGTGAGTATTACATTATGCGAGTCTCATGTAACATGGGGCGATTTTCACTTTGCACTGTATTTCAAGTAATAATGCCTTTAACAGACTAAAGCTGAGGTTTAATATGCAGGTTCTGTACAACAGACCGTCTTCATCTGCTGCATTACATTCACTTTACACAACAGAAATTTGATTTAGGAATCAGGTGCTCAATTCTGTCAAACTTTAGGTGGTTGGACGGAAAGCCAAGCATGTACTGTGTGTCTATAAACCTTACAGCAGGTCGACCAGTATAATCTGTAGCGCACAGCAGAAAGGGGAAGGCCCCCGTCAAATGAAATGGCTGACTCTCATGGCCTTGGGCCACTGTAGTCAGACAGAGATGAGCTAGAAAAGCACTTCCGCTCTGATTAGATATTCATCAGTCAGAGGAATTCAATTCTTCCTCTCAGGCCGCAGAGCTTCCAACCCATACAATTAAGGAATCTTTGTCTGCTGAAGGATGAACAGAAGGATTTTGTATTTTGGAGGATTTGTGTGTGTTCTACAATAGTCCCCAGAACCACTCAGTCCTGTCTTGTCTCAACCTGAAACCTGGCAGGTTGTGACTGTGCAGAGAAGGGTAATACATTCCAAGCATACCATGGGGTCAGGGGACTGGAAGAGCCAATAGGTGGGCCAGCTGACTACCCAGGCCCTCCTCCTCGCTGCAACAGAGAACAAAAAAAAGCCCTCTCGGGAAAAATAATAAATGGGTGATTCAAAGAGAAGGGTGAAGTGGAAAAGTGAATGCCCCGTACAAATTGGTCTCAGGTAGCTTTTAGATCATTCAGGTGCAGCCCTTCCCCAAGAAGAAGCAATGTTGGCCCAGTAATTGGTCATGCACCCCCTAAGGAAAAACTTTATTGCACTCGCTTTATGGCAGAACAGGGAGTGGAGGCCCTCTGTGTTGACTTTTATCCTGGACTCTGTTTTCTTATGTATGTGCAAAGAATTCAAACATCGTACATGTCATGACTGGTTTAAATTCCCAGTTCTTGCATTTTTCAAATATGCACACACTAGCTTGCACCAACGATGAGGAAACATGTGACAAAACAGCTCTGTGGTGCGATGAGACAGATACGGGGCCACAAAAGAGGCCAAACAGCACTGTAAAACCAGCCCAAGTCAAACTCAGTAACACCATCAGCACATTGCGATGTGTCTTCACAGAATCACAGAGTACGTACACAGTACCGGAGGACTCTTTACTCAGTGCTGGCTCCAAAGACAAATGGCCGTTTGAGATGGAAGACGCACAAATATTGTTGAGAAATTCAACACTTAAAGTGAGATTTTGGTTGCTTTTGAATCACAGGTCAAAGTCACATTGAGGCTGGAAGTTTCAGAGCTTTTTGTAATATTTTCTAGATTCTCCTTCAAATTCAGAAAGAGAACAAGCTGACATATGGCACCAAAACACAACATGAGGCAAGCAAATACAGCAGCTCTGAATTGAATTGCTGACATCATTGACATATTTTTTTTGCTTTAGCTTATGTCAAGCTTGCAGAGACGACAAGACAACGTGACACTTGTGGTCTTTAGCACACGTTTACCATTTACAATTTGCACCTCCATTGTTGTGTGACGTCAGACAACTGCTTCTTTGTGAAGTCGAGGACATGGATTTAACTCGAGTTTACAAATAGAAACTCAGACTTTTGAGTGGCATTTCGTTGCACTTTTTCTAGGAGGTCGAAATGTTTGAGTTCTGAGGTGTCAGGAAAGCAGCATTAGAGATGCTGGTAGATGGATTTTGATGTCAGACAGGGTCAGCTAGCTGTTCCCTGTTTCCAGTCTTTGTACTAAACTAAGATAAGTGGCTTGTGAGTTGTATTGATCTTCTCGCCTAACTATCACTAAGAAAGTACTTCCCTAATATTTATTATACCTTTCCTTATAAACTTAATCTAGGGGCATGTTTGCAGCATTTATTACTGAAATGAATCCTTAATTACTAAATTAAAAGCTGCAATGTAGAATTGAGCACACATTTACTTACATATAGCAGCGGACTGATGAGACTTTTTACAGCCTCCTTGTCCCCACGGGCCTCCAGCCTCTTTGCCACGGCCATGTGGTCCCCTTCTAGGGTTGCGGTCTGAGGACAGTGAGACCATCCCTCTGGGGACAGGGCCAAGATGGCACATTGATCAAGTGTCAACTGGACACACTGCAATCTATTCTATGAACTAGGGGATGTTTCTGCAGAGATTCGGTAGATAAACTGAGTTCACCCTCACTTCAATAGTGACGACACAGAGGAAGTGGGCCCTGCTTTGCAATTTTCTTCAAACACAGACACAGACAACAGCCAGCTATGGTCACGCTGTGTGATCACAGATGCGGAAGGATGAGGGGGCCACCGTAATTGGCCGAGGGAAATCCTACACTAAACAATGATACAGTTTGAGGATCTTTCATTTAAGAAGATGCATATAAAGAAAGATGTGTCACATAGATTATTTTGCAGTGAACATCAACTATTGCTAAAAACAAGAAGCATGTACTTTTATGTAAATCCTCCCAAACTCTGTTAACTCCACAAGAGCATTTATGTCCCTGTAATAACAACCTACAAGTGTTACAGCCCAATGAACACCTTTATTGCGAAACACAATCCCGCTTGTGTCTCAGCTGAATGTAATAGCACCGGTGTAGGTGGACAGAAAGTAGAGCAGGCTATGTCATGGCTTCCTGTGTATGCCTTAATGAATATGTACTGAAGTCGACCCAGAAGTGACAAATATGGGAACCCATAAACTGATCCCCCTCTTGCTGTGACCTTAAAAGACGTCTTCGGCTTGTATATTGAACTCCAGGCGAGCCCCAGATTGTAGTTGCTGAGTCTGTGCTCACCTGGCTCAGCTGTTTCGCCTGCAGATACAGTTTCTCACAAAGAACAGGAATTATAGCATTTACAATTTAGTCAATTGTGCATTTTCAACCATAGGATTGAGTTAAAATTGGAGAATTGCACTTGCAGCAATCGGACGATTAAAGGTATTAGATTTACGTGACAGACAGAAAAATCAAAAGGAGAAATTGTGTGTTAAAGAGATTTATTAATTAATATATGTTTTATATTCCTCAGATCCCTGCTTGATGCTATGTTGACTGAAATACAAACATGTTTTCTGACCCAGGTACCAACTTCCGCCGCACATCCAATTACAAGACTTTCATCAAATAAGACAGGGGCACAAACATGGCACCGTTCTTCTAAAAAAATGTCTTACGGCCTAAACAGGCTCCTTAATCCGCTCCGCTGCCGTTTAACAGGTGACTGCCTTGAGAGGAACTACTTCGCGTGTAGAAAAAAGGGAAGTGTGCGATGCAAGAAACCCATTTAACCATGAAGCGCCGTTTATAAACGTGACACAGGTGTTAAACGCAATATACCGCGGGTATATTAATCGCAGTATGTGAGCGCAATACGTTAGACGAATAAATGATTGTTTTATCGCCACCTGGTCTGAAGCAGGTGCGTAATCTGCGTATTTTAACCTCAACAGGAGAAAGAAGTGGAGTATTTTCTTCGACATGCACAGCTGAGAACTTACAGGTACTTTCTGGAGCCCTCCGTCTGTTGATGCAGAGCTACGGAGAATCCAAAGAAGCTCCCTTTGGTCTGTCCCTCTTTGATAACAGGAAACCGTTCATCTATGTTAAATCCGCTGCAGGTTTGCGTCCCGTGGTACACAACCAAAACGACGCAGACGAATAGTCTGGGAGACATGTTTGGGCTGTTATTGCCTCGCAAGAGCAGTGGGTTTCCTTACAGATCCACGATCAGCGTGGGTCCGGTACGGCAGTCTCCCGCAATGAGCTCCAACAGGTAGGCTGCGCTTCACAGAGACCTGCCCATTGAGAGCCGGCTGTCCCCCCCTCGCGCTCAGTGTGACTGCCTATAGGTGTCGGTGTCTGCCTCCCTCTGCCGCCCTCCCCCCGCTGCTCCCCCCTCCCTTCCTTCCTTTCTGCCTTCAACACACATTTGAAACAAGTGCACTAGGTGCATTCACACACAGCAGAGTGCGGTTAGCTGTGTAAAAACCTCAGTGTCTCGCTGATTTACACCCCCTCCCTGTCTCGGTTACTCTCTCTCGCACGTTTTTCCGCCTGTCTCGCCTGTCAAAGATAAAAGACTGAATTGCACTTTTCAGAAACAAATAGCTTGGTGCCTGTGTAATATACAGTTCATGAATGTGACTTTCGTTTTCATTAATGCATTTGTAAAACGTTCATACAATACAACAATATTTTGATCAATACCTCTATCAACACTCATTTAAATTTATTTTTAATTAAAGTTACGCATTAAAAACATTTTTTTTTTTATGAGATTGTAATCTGATTCTAATCAACAATTAAATGAGTTTATTAATAAATTACTTTCTGTGTTTTATTTCCCTTTTGGGTGCATGAAAGGAAGTCACAAAAGACCAAAGTTCCAAATGCACATTGGATATTACATGTGAGTTAGTGGAAGGGCTTACTCAAACATCAGGACCGTATCATCATTCTAAATGTTTATGAAATGATTCTGTTGCCTGAAGTTTTTGAATTTATCACCTGCAAGAAAGAGCATACAAACGCCTTTTCAAGCTGGTTAACTATACATATTAAATGTATGTAATGCATTAGCTCACCACATGCTATTTTGTGTAGGAGGGACTACTATATTATGAGTCAAGCCTCCTGTCAATACTCCTCCAACCCAACTAATAGACGAATGGCCTGCCCTCACATGAGCACTCTTGTAACAGCCACCCCCTGCCTCACTCTGCTGCCTTTCGCTCAAACTTGTGGCTTCCAATAGGCAATTCATTCATTAAACCCTTAATCCCCTTAGAGAGTTCACGGAACAAGCCAGAGTTTTTTTTAAAGCATCCTTTCACCTTTGCATGAATCCCCCTCCACCCACTTTCCCCCCATTTTTTTTTGGGCTGTCTCTCGTAGGAACCCCCTGGTGTCGAGAGACCAGCTGCAGCTCCATCTCCTCTCCGTTTGCTTGTGTCTTCACAGCAATGTGCGATCTTTCATCGTCTCTGCTTTATTGTCTGACTCCTGGCTTACATCTGGCATCGCTGACCTCCTCTAATTGATGAGCCGAGCTCCCACTCTGCATCTCCTCATGGTCCAGGAGTTTCTCTCACCCAGAGGTAATCTCTCCTCCATTCCCGAGTGGAATAACGTGGGCAATGGAGTTCACTGTGCACATTCCACTGGCCGACATGTGAAAGCCTTTCTGTGTGCCTTAAGAAACACGTATTTAGAGGTGTTGATATTCTTTACTGCTTTCATTTCAGGTGTTCACAGGTATTTGTGTGCCTGCTCTGTGTCAAACAGGAAAACCATATATTATATCACTTTTTCCACCACACGTGACTTCCCCTTTGATACCAGGAAACAAGAAGTATGTAACAAAACAGAGAAAACACATTACAAGCAACAGGTTAAACGTGCAATGTGTAAGTTGTAGCAACATGCTCCAAATGAGTAGGGGGGGTCAGTATTTCACCTACTTGGTGCATATGATCTAAATTTACAGTCATCAGCTAAAAAAAAACAAAAACTACTAACTAATAGCAAAAATATGTCAAATTCAACCAAACTGCAGAAAATAATGGTCAAAACGGTCAAAAACACAACATTGCTATCTATAATCTTCACGCGTGGCGTCGGCCTATAGTTTACATTCACCATCTGTGTGTACACAAACGGGTGGCTGTACGGTCCGTGTACATTCTGATAGTTGGTTTGTAGACTAAATCCAAACTGGCAGAAACAAGTAATTGACCCGGACCTTTGTCTCGTCCTCCCCGCAGCCAGGAGCCCACCCTCTGGGACCAGCTCTGGGAGAAGGATGCCCAGTCAGAAGCTGCACCAATTAGAATCCAGCCAGCACAAACCCCAGCACCATGGACTCACAGCAGGCTAGTGGAGCGCCGGGTCTAACCCGTGTAACGGCAGCGGCAGAGAGTTTACTGATCCGGCGGTGAGTCGGGGCTAATCGGTTAGGAGGCTCATTTCAGTGGATATCTCTGCAACACAACACAGACTTCATTGAATACAATTATAACCTCTTCACATTCTGTTGATAATGTTAGTTCATGTTTTGAACGTTTTAAACTAAAATTCTGGTCATCTCTGGCACCTTTTAAGGTGGCCTTCGAGGATTGCAATGCAACACTCATTGTCTCAGTTGAAGGTCACATCTCCGCCTGTCACTTTAACAAGCCTGGCCTGTGCATTCAAAGGTGAGCGTACAACGTGCCAGTGTATACAGTGTCAACATCCTGTAGTTGCCTTATCAGGACATGCATCTGGCACGGCACTGACGTGGAACAGATCCATGCGATCGAGACCCAGCTTGACTGCCCTGACTCTACACAAGACAAACGTCCTGAGAGAGGTATTAGCAGAGAGGAATTTAAGGCAACCAAAGAGCAACCGACAAGCAATCTGAACTCCCCCTTTTTTTTTTTTTGCTCAATGTGATCAATTCCCAAGCAAAAGGGCTAGAGAGCACCTGATCCTTGCCCCCTCTGGGTCTTAGACCCCCACCCGTTTGACATCTGAAAGTGACAGCTGATACTGAGTTATGTGTTATTGCACTGACAGGTAACTGTTGATTACTCTATACTCGTGCTAGAGTTGCCTAGTGATGAAAATTCAAAATGTTCAGAAAGCTGTATCTGATCTTTTTTTTTCTCCACAAGAGCAGTTCACTTTCTGTCTCTGCCCAGCGATACAGTAGAAGAAAAAAAAAAGTTCCAGCCTTTAAATGTGTATTCCCCAGACCCGACTGTAAGCCTACACCAGTCTCTGTGAACCACGAGGACAAAGACCCGAATGCAGTCGCTGCTGCCCCCAGAGTCCTCTGCTCTACAACCCCCCATTCTTAACCCACACAACACACATGGAATGTAATTAGCAATTTATCTCCCGGTTTGTTTCCTCACCATACCGTCCCAGAAAAAAAACAACTGATTTCCCCCCGCTTCATTCCCCTTCTCATTATGTTTTTCCTTCTGCCTCATAATATCCATTTTATTGAGGAGGTTAAGCCTACGCACTCAGAACATCTTCCCACTCAACTTTTCTGCCGTTTTGTGGTTTATCGTATGTCCTGAATGGCTCCACAGAGTCCTCTCAAGGCATCCTTTGAAACAGTGCTGAGGGCTGATGGGACAGGGTGGGTGAGTGAGTGGGCTGCTATGTGGAGTTCCTGATGTGAATGTGTGATAACAGAAATGGACTGGCTGTTGCAGCAGAGCAAATGCAAAGACTGAGTGCATCAGTATGCTCCATAATAGTCCCATTACACTTATCTCTGGTTACTGTACTTACTCAGTAGGCTTTCTGTCTGCAACATTTTGGAATAGACTTAAGAAACCAATGTGAGGACTACAGAAACAGCCTCGTGAACATGGAAATATACAAGATATTAAAAAGAAAAATGTCAGTGGCCTCAAAATAACTAGATGTCAGCCTTGTGTTGAACTCCCATGAATAATTATCCAGTTTTACGAGACTGTGGAGCGTAACACCCAGCGCAGGACATTGGTTGAATATGAAACACAGCACGCTCTCTCACACCGAGCCCTCGCTGCACCGCGACGACAGAGCCGGCCGTTGCCATGGGGCTGGGAGTTGCTATGAAGCCAGTATGTTGTAGCGTCAGTGGAGGAAGACAGTGTGGTCTGTTTAAAGTCCAGCCAGGAGCCTTGCAGGGTTCAGATGACCTTTCGTGGGAATAAAACATGATCTCCTCGGCCTTGTCCACTAAACCAGGAATTTACCACAGAAACATACGCGCATTGATGCAGACGCCCGCTGCACATGCGCACAGTAACACCAATAATACGCAGCTTTATAACAAATGCCTCATTTTTGTGCCACTGTGCATTAGCTGTTTCTTGGCACTTGGCTAAACTGCAGAATATCAAGTGAACTTCGAAAGACAGAGAACACATTTTCCTGCCGTAGCTTTAACTCTCTGGCATGAAATCTAATTTCAGAACAAAACATGAGCAGAATCTAATAATATGTAATTTTGTTTCATATAGCAAGCTTTCGCCTGAATAATCCAGCTGTCTGTTTCCACAGAAAGAGATTAGAGTCAGAATGGTGTTAATGCAGGACAGTCCACAGAGAAGGGACACTTGAATGATCCACATCTTGCCTAACAAATGTCCACAACAGCAGGGAAACAACTGATGCCGGCTTATCTACCAATCGGTTTTGGTATGAAGGGAGGGATGATACACTGTAAAATATTCCAAAACACCACAATGTGTCTTGTTTTTCATGAACTACAAACTCATTTTAAACAAATCTTGGGATTCAACTAATACAGGATGGACCTTCCATTACCACTGCCCCCATTGGACCACATATGTTATACTGTATGTTCGCACTATATGTCTAATATGGGACAACTGGTTGTCTGTGAGTATACGTACACATTTGTTCATCTGCGTGCGGGGGCCGTGTGTCAGCATCCACATGTGCGTGTCCTCTGAGTGTTTGGTGTATGTGTGGCAGGAAGGAAATGCAGCAGGGGTTTGGGACCCACACAAGGCTGTTCCTCGGGTCTCCAGTTCGTGCTAAGTGTAGGAATGTATACCCTCAGGAGGAAGGCGTGGCTCCGAAAAACTCTCCCACTGTCCATTGGCACCTGTTTTTCAGCTTAGCTTTCAGGCAGACAGAGGCAGAGCGTTGGGAGACAGCAGGACATATTCGCTGTGTTGTGGAAACAAAACAGCTGTTACACAAACCCATGTCATGAATACAATACTCCCGGCATAACAATGAACCCACTGGTTTGTCTTTCTTTCTGTTCATGGAGTAGTTTGACATTTTGGAAATAAGCTTATATGATTACTAGCCGAGAGATAGATGAGAAGATTGATACCCCACTCATAGTTGTCTGCTGAATATAAAGCTACAGCCAGCAGCTGAATAGCTTAGCTTAGCATAAAGACTGGAAACCTGCCTCTGTCCGAGCTAAGCAAATCCACTTCGAAAGCTCATTAAATAACACATTATATCTTGTTTGTCTAATCTGTCAGACTGTACAACAACTCACAGTATCTGTAGTTTCAAAAAAAATATTGGAGCTGCTGTGAATCTTCTTCATGGAATTTATAATGCACTTCGATCTGAGTAGGTCATTTCCAAACCGTTCTGATGTGTGTGATAGAGGTAATGATTGCTTCAGGATGAAAATGAAATTAAAACACTTGCAGTACAATGGTGCGCTCTCAGTAATGTTTAATCATTAAAAAGGGAGTCACTCCACACTAGCATTCCTCTCTCTCTGCCCGTAGAGACACTTTTGTTCAAAATGAACAATTCTGTGCAGAGCAGTCATAGGTAAAGAAAGAAATGTTTGAGGGGAGGCTGGGTTAGATCTGGCTCTGAGCCCAGAGGACTGATAACCTTGGGCATGTGCTCTCAGTGTGAAAGATAGAGAAGCAATAAGCGTCACAGAAATGCCAAAAAACTATACATTCAGTATTCATCCAGTGCAGTTTATATATAACTCTTTAAGGGAGCGCGTGAGTGAAAGAGCTATATCTCTCTGGAGATCTACGCTGACCTTTAGCCAGAGCTCAGTCATAACAGCACTGTGTCTTTACCTCACATCACACTCGTCATTGGCTGGTGCATGTGCTCAAAAAGGTCAGGAGAGCATTTCACCATAGTCCAGATTTTCCCCTCCTCCCACGGGACACATTAACTCAGAACTTGATACTTAACAAGCTTGTGAAGCCCACACCATCACTTGTCTGCAATGTTTACCAAAGGAGCAGTTATCTCTCTCTGGGACCTAAACAGTCCCCTCTTTCAGAAAGTGCTGCATTATCTTTATGGGCACACAGCAGAAAACACACCATGTGGCCACACTTTGTTCTAGTTAACGCAACCGTCTTTTCTCTGGAGATGAAATAACAAGAAGGGAATACGGGCTGACAATTGTCTCTGAAAGTCACATTGCCACTTTGACGAATTGGATAATTATATCCCTATCTACATTCACTTAATCCAATTATTAACAGCTTCGCTATTCGTCACCAGTGGATAATAGGTGAATATATAGGGCAGTAAATCTGATGCATGGTGCTGTGACCAGGCCTAATGTAATCTGGTGGACAGACCATTGAATAATGACACAATCTGGAGGGTAACTGCAGTAAATCTGAACAGCAAACGCAAAACTAGCTCGCTCCCACATCGCTCGTCCTCCCTCCCGTGGCAAAGTGAGTTGCTATGATTTACAATGCTCCTTATAAAGCTTCCTTCCTGTCTGCACAGCGTATAGACTGTCTGGTTGCCCGACCCCATGCAAACTTCACTGGTCATCCCTTAGACCTCCTAGAAACACTGTGTATTTCTTTTCCTGTCCTCTTTTGATCGGGCTGTTTGCAGTGGATCCTCCGTAACCACATGCTGCTATTTTTGTTTATGACTAGGCTTGTTTGACCTGCAAAATGAATGTTTGAGCATAAAAGGATGGGTTATTATTGAACACATGTGTATTTGCTTTTCAACAGCCAAACCTGTGGTCGACATCCTTTCTTTGTTGTGAGTGTGCTGGAGTTGGCAGATGGTTCAGATTTGATTGGTGGTGAAACTGCTGCAATGTTAATAAACTCACGAGATCGTAATATAAAAGTCTGTGTGTTCAGGTGAGTATCCTGATGGAGAAGCAGGAAATTGTGGATACTGCTTCTTGTACAATAATTCACGTTAGCCAGAACCTTTTAGTTGGTAGAATTGTTGGAACGCCTTTGAAAAGTAGCGCATATCACTCTTGAAAAGTCTGTGTTGAAAGCAGCACATGTGGGATTAGTGCTAAAGTGTGTGAAAACCACCATGCATGACGTGTGTGTGTGTGTGTGTGTGTGTGTGTGTGTGTGTTCAGCCTCCTCTCAAGCCAGCGTGTGAATCCACCCCGTTCCTCTCTACTGTGTGTGTGTGAATACAGAGCCGAGCCCTTTGTCTCCTACTGCAAGTGGAGCTGTACTCTACAGACCTGCACATTTTCCACTCAATTGAATGGCCCTCTCAGATCATTAAATGTCCATTCATTAGCAAAGGACACTGGCAGGGACTCGGCAGTAAGGCAAACACAGACAGGCCTGTCTGGGGGCACTGTCCCCTCACGCTGTGGCCTGCGACACTGTGGGTGGTAGCCTTCACGTTTAGCACCTGAGATGACTATTGTCATGATGAAGCAGTGCTCAAAGGTAGCTGTGATTTTCATGTGAGCTTGCACAATCCAAGCTTCCATTACAGTTTTTTGTAAATCAGTAATGATATGTATTGAAAGATGCACTATATGCCAGCAGTTGCCAACCTTTTATTATCAGATGGTTCCCCTAACAGCCCTGTCAGATGAATACAAGTGACCCTTCATCAATGCTGCAAGTAACTGTTACTGTTTTTTTCCATTGATCTCAGCTACTTCAACCATTTGTGATTCTTTTTTACTAATTTAGATTTTCGTTCATTTATTACTTATAGCCTTTTCACCATTTATCCATTACTTTTTGCTGATGATTTCAACTATATCCATTATTTTCAGCTAACTCTTTGAACTCTATCTATAACTGTTAGCTAACTAATTCTGCCCTGTATCAATTTAAATGAATGTTTTAACTGGTTGCTTGCTAACTGTTCATGCACTCTCAACACCCGGTGAACTGTTGTTACATCTGACTCAACATGTGGATATGTTGTTTTTATTAAAAAAGTAATTTTCCTTTTTTTAATTAGTCAAGCTACTCGTGTACCCCGAAGGAACTGCAGATGTAGACTACCCTTGAGGTACAAGCACTCCCGGCTGGGAATCACAGTCGGGCAGTCACTGGTGTATATCCTTGTTTTCTGGACTAGACTTCATGTCATCATCACCCCCTCCGAGGACACCAGACCCAGTACAAAAACCTGTACAGGAGAGGAGGAGGGAGGAAGGAGGGCACTTACCTCCTGGGGCAAAATATTCATGGTCAGATGGATTAGAGTGCCTGTAGATTGACGCACTTTGTTTCAACCTGCCTTAATAACCTGGTTGACTCACTCTGCCACGTTTGATTTAAGGGAAATGACTGCAAGATTCTAAGATGAGAAACCATGGTGGAGTTTTTGTGTAAACTGAGGAGGAGGAGAAGGGGTCAGGACGGGAACTCCCGAAATCTGCCGTGCTCAGGCATGCCTTGAGAAATGACAGCTTTCTACGCTGTGTTAACAAGCCCACCAAGTAACAAGGTTTATGTCTTACACAAGACTGTTCTGTGATGTTCCTGCCTACAAAAGTTTTCCAGTCAAAGTCATGTGAGTAAATTTGTTCTGGGCATTTGAATTTAGTTCACGAGAAAACACCTATACGCAAACCAGCTGGCTGGTGGACCAGAACATGTGCCTCTGGATGTTGTGGTAGTTGAATTGTTGAATTCATCTATTACATGAAGTTAAAAAATGGCTTACTGAAATTTTTATCTTGCATTTATAGATGTTTATGCATTTAAGATGCATGCAATGAAGATCACAATAAACAATCTTAAGATAAATAATCTTTAGTCAGCAAACTCAACCTTAAAGTCCCACTTTTTACATGTAGATTTCTACACTGTTAGAGCCAAATCTCTAAACGCCTACTGTGACCATTTTGAAACGACTAGCCTTCATAGAAAGCAAAGTGGAGAGAAACTGCATTTGATTGTTGAGATGAAAACTGGTCGAGATAATCAACAGATGCAGTTTCAACGAGTCCTCTCTGCGTTTCCGTCTGAGCCAAAACAAACATGCTTGGATCAGGGTGGAGCTTCCTGTGAAAATCCTGGGAGAGGGCATCTAAACCCAGAAGACTCATGGAAAGAGTAGCTGTAGCCAAGGCTACATATTCACTTTTCAGTGATAAGCACCAAAAGAGATCGTAACACAAGGGTGAAGGGTCAAGATGAACTGGGACAGTGGCAACTTGGAGCCATGGGAGACTAACATTTGCAACTATTAAAGTTTAAATCATTGGGGAGTGATGTTTGGGATTTTTGCTGTGGTAGATGGCTTTAAAATGTTATTAGTTACAAATAAAAGCATACTTTTGTCTTGTGCTTTCCCCTGGCTCGTTGCCCACTTGGTGAACGCGTAAGTTTGAGCGGAGGGCAAACAAAGAGGTAGTAATCAAAGAAGTCTCCCTCATTCTTTTGATCACTCCCTGAACAGCTGTTTCTACAGGCCGCTCTCACCCATCCACTCTTGGCAAAGTGGAGCCAGAGAATAGATGCATTCCTGTCAGCGGGGCTGGGGTTGCCAGGACGGGGGACACTTGTATGCATGCCTCTGTGCAGCGTGTGGTGCTTGTGCCAGCTGAGTGGAAAAGATGGAGAGGACTAGTAGGAGGTGACGGACGGAGTGAGGAGCATATAATGGCAGAAGACAGAGTGACAGATCCAGGGGAGGAAAAGATGTACTAGTAAAAAAAACTAAAAAAAACAACGGATAAAAGATTTTTAGTCTTTTTATGTGTATACAAGAACAGACACACCCATTAATGGGTTGCTAGGCTGCCATTGTCCAGCTAACTGTCTGTGGCTCTGCTCACAGCTGAGTTGGACCGGACCACTCAATTAGTGCAGTGCACTGTTGCAAAAGGTGATTGACACGGAATGCTGTCCGGGTCAGAGCCCTGTTGTCTCCGTCCACGAGGCTGTTTGTTTACATCTCTGCATTTAAATATACTACAGACTGAATAGTTGTTGGAGTGTGTGCTCACATCTACAGGCCTTCATTAGGAGTTGTTGATATGGCTGAAAATGAATTTCACACAGTAAATATCTTATATTATATTGTATAGATATATACAAACATTTTTTTTTTAAATGAATTGAAAACATTTGACATTTATTTTATGTATTTAAGTGTGCAACGCAATTTGTTTAGCCAAGAGGACAACAACAGGAGCTGAAGCTAAAGTAAAGAATAAAAATAACTTAAATCAAAGTCTTCTTCTGTACATGTCACAGGGTGCAAGAGAAGGAGTGAAGGAAGTGTGTCAACAGATGAGCGTGACTACAGTTTGACAATTGCCATTAGTGCTCCATTAAAAGCAGCAGATAGCCAATGACTCTGTTTTCAGCTCACATGAGAGCCAGTGTGAGGGGAAGCAGCCCAGCAGGGGTGCATTTAGCTTTGGAAGGTGTTTTGGAAAGGTTTTTTGTGCATGTGTGCGTGTTCGGGGCAAAGGGCATGCCCTTTAACATTTGGTCACATGTGCCGTCTATTAGCTTTTTTGACTCCTTTGGCAGCTGTGGACCCCTGGGAACACATTACCCAGGCCTTACCTGGGCTCCTTCAGTGAACAACACACACACACACTCTGCACTGTCGTGGTGGGAAGCAGACTGAGAACAGCATGGCCTCAATTCCATGCAGCTGAGCCAACTTACAACACCACTGGGAGACGGGGAACGATCAGTTGTTCCAGAGAAATCCCAGATCGAGTTGAGTGTTTCTATTTCGGAGGGATGGGAGCGCTGAGTTTCAGCAGTGAAAGCCAATGACTGTAGTCTTCTGATGGGCTTGTTAAGTTTAGTCTTTGGACATTGCATTTTGAAGATTGTACAGTTAGATATCTGGAAGCATTTGGAGGAAAGACTGACAAGAGTTCCCTCATGAAAGAAGTAAAGAGCATTGGGTGATTTTCCCTGTCTGGACGCAGATGGCTTAAAGTCCTTGACTCTTTGCCATTTTTATCTCTAATCAGGACTGAAGAAGGAGGGAGAGCGGGGAGTAAAAGAGAGAGTTAGCGGGTTAATAGACTTCCAGCTCTCCCACTCATAACAGTGCCCTGACTCCCTCCCTGAGAGAGCCGACCATTCAATCAGATCAGCACGAACTATCCGGTGGCGCTTCGTTATCTCGAGGAGCTCCACGCTGCTGCCTTGAAGTTTTCAAAGGGAGAAGAAATTGAGTTGATGGTTGCGGGGGCGTAAGCGGCAATGAGCAGAGTTTGTTTTTGTGGTGTCACCATCCCCCTCATAACTAAAGTCTAAACATCCTCTGCAGTGTAGGTGTATGATTGTGGGATTATGTGCACATTACTGCACTGAGGGGATCCCTTTAACTTGTTGTGTGTTGGGGGTTAAATATAGCCCTCGGTGTTGCTATAGAAGTCCTTATAGTGCAAGTAGGTAGTAGGTGTATAAATATGTTTCTCATGGCATTTCTGCTTCTTTGTTTAAGCCCAGAACAGCTTTCTACACCATCTTTTATTTCTATTCATATCAATACAACTTGCATATCTCTCATGCTTTCAGAAACACTTGAGCACAACAAGACAGAGAGCACAATATTTGGCTCGAGGCCTTCATAAAGCTGCGTACAGTCTTAGGGAGAATCAATTCAATCTGGAATGCTGAAGCTGGCATCTGTCTCTAAAAACAAGAGGGCTGCAAGCAGAGATACGGAGAGAGGTACATCTTGTACTTGGGGTGAAACTGTTTGATAAGTACAGCCATCATGTGAAGGTCTCGTACGTCACGTCTGAGGGTCATTACCATTACTGTTGCTCTTTTTGGCCAACAGGTGCTCCCTTAATCACACTGATGACTCGCAGGAAGATATTAGAAGTTTAAAATGGGAGGAAATTTACTTTCTCTGGGGGGGAAATAGCGTCATTTGTAATGTACAGTATAAAAGGTACGTTTTTTTTCCCTCGACAGCGATCAGACCAAACCCTAGTTAGTCAGTAATTGCCGTGGTTTCTCTGGGCAAGGTCCGGGCTTTTGTCCTGTGCTGGAACCGAGCCAGCTGTTCCACTTTTGCACACTGCATTAGAAAGGTACAAAACATGCCCCTGAAAGCTGTCTCATGTTACTGTGTTGTGAGGGTTTGATTGGTTGACTCACAGAGTAGTGCAGAGAGTTCATTTGACCATGTGCAGGATAGATTTTCACCCAAAGATAAATTACATTATTCTCTGAGAGAAAAAAAAGATTTGAGCCAAGGACTTGAGACTGATCTGTACACACATGTATACCTCACAATGGATAAACTCCACCAGACTATAAAGCACTATGTCTATGGGTTTATGCATACAGGTGGGGAGTCTCTTCTCCGTCTGGGATGACATTTGTGGATCAAAGACAAATGACAAGTTTGCAGATAAGGGGTCTGGTCTCTGCAATTTCATGCTTTTTGCAGGTGTAACCTGAAGGCAAACAACGTTAACTGTAATTCATAGTTATTTCCGAAACTTAGCCACTGAGAGTGTATGTGTAGACACAATAATATAGTCCTTCTTTTGTATTCATAGGCAGACTATGAAATCTCATAATAGACATACTAGCAAGTTAATATTACATACAGTGTCTGTAAGGATCTCACACAGTTCCTGACCCAACCTGAAGCCTCTCAGAAGAAAATAAACTTAACGCATGATGAAAAATGGAAGAAAACTGTAATTACATTTCTTTTTTTAAGTCCAATATTTGATCTTCACACCATCACCCCCTGAGAGGAGCCTGGTGTTGGTAACAGCATGTTCCTTTGTTGCTTAAAAAGATTGACAGAGATAACAATAATAACACACACAAAGCCTCCACAATAATCTATGCATTTCCTACAATTTGATGTTGTTTGTGAGAGCGTGCGTGTGTGCATGTGTGTGTGTTTACCAGGACAGTCTTTTCATATTGACACCTCCACATTGACATCTAAGACGTGTGCACCATCTGCTGGATGTTTTGTGATACTACAATATCGTGACCAATTTACAATGAAAGAGAAAGTCTCTCCACATTCATGATACTCTGACAGGACTGAAGAAATGTTGGTAGATTGTTACCTGGGGACATATTTTCGGCTTTACATTGTTATACTACAAGCTCTGTGTTCCAACACGTTTCAATTTTGAATGTGTGCGTGTGTGTGTTTTTATCTAATTTATCTAGAGGCATATAATCTACATTATGATCTTCCTGTTTCGCAATAGTTTAAAGTGTGAGACTCGAGAGTGTGATGAAACCACAGATTGTTTCTGCAAAATAAAAACTTGAGACATGCACTGTCTCTCTCAGACATGCTTAAATATGCTGGAAGGATTTTGGCAAAATATATATATATAAAAACTCTTTTCATGGATCAAGATGTTCCATAGCAAAGATAAAAACCATTGAATCAAATGTCCTCCTCTCTTCTTTAGTTGACTGATGATGAAAGTGAAGACAAAAACATTTGGACGTAAGTAGCTGCAACTAATGATTATTTTCATTGTCGATTAATCTGTAGATTCTTTTCTTTCTGTGTGTTAAGTAGCAGTTAAAAATGAATTAACTTTTTTTTTCTTTGGATGTTTTTATATACAGATTGAGATTTTGGCATAATAGGTACTGAATCTATCTGGGTGACTAGTTCCTGGAAGAAATAGGTGGATTTTTTTTCAGATCTTTAGATCTTCAGAAATGTGGGTTATTTGGGAGAACTGACCCTTTAAAATTTCACATAAGTGCTACATAAACTTACCAAAAGAGGGCGGTAGTTTATCAGACATGAGAGGCGAAAAGGGAAATTCATGTTATTTCACAACTGTCATTTAAAACCTGACATTGTGTTCGGTGGAAAATGTTCATTCAACAGTGGGAAATATTGTCAGCCGGTAAAACACAGTTTGTACATCATCATCAGTGTAAAGCTGCATGTTTCTATTTTGCAGGTAGATAACTAAAGTCCCGGTTGTGAATGAACACAGCAGGGGGCGCTGCCCACCGCGCTTTCAGCTGACAGCAAACGAGCTGCAGAAGAAGTGAAAATTGTCCGTTTTTTAATTGCAGTCTGCAAAATATTCCAGAAAATAAATAAAAATGAAACTGTTTAATGCAAACCATACGTTCAATATTAACTAATATAAAGCGTCTGCTAAAAAAAGCAGATTACATTACATTACAGTCATTTAGTCTTTTTTTTTTAAAGTCATTTTGTTGTTCGAATTAGCATTTTCACACACGCACACACAACACGGGCAGCGTGGAGGAATTTACCCGCAGGCAATATCAGTTGAACGAGTCTTTTACCTATCTCTTTCCATCTCTTTCACGTAACGTTCGCTGTCCGACAACTCCTTTGAATGACAATAAGATTCTGCGGGAGGCCGGCTGGCAGCCTTTCAATGGGCTGAATAAAGTGTGATCTCGAGGCACTGTTAAGAAAACATTGCATAAAACATTAAGGAGAGGCTTGCGGGATTAGGCTTTAGAAAGACTATTGTGTTATGTTATCTTGGTGCCAGCCTGTAGATGTTGAGAAAAAACTGGACCTATAGGTAGTTGTGTTTTATTTTATTTTTTTACATACGGTCCCTGGAGGCCGACAGAGCTGCATGTGAACAGGTAAATGCAAATCTAAGGAAAAAAGAACTCAAGGCGCTGAGGTTTGCGTGCGTGCCTATGTGCTCTTGGCTGAAGGCTGGGTGTCACCAGGATTTCGCCTTGAGTGTAAGAGGAGGAAGAGAGGGGGGGGGGCAGTTGAGCCAATGGGAAGGCAGCATCCAGTCCAGCTCTCTATAACTCTGTGTCACAGAAGCTGAGCGATGCCACAACCAAGTTACTGCAGCCGGGAGAGTTTCAGTGGACTATAAAAGCTCTCTAAAGCGCGCGACCACCAATTATTTTACTGCGATTTTGCTTTACGCACTCTACAACGACAACAACAACAACAAAAAAAGGATCCACCAGTGGCCTTTCCTTACTCTGGAGGGCTGCTTCAACATGAGCGGCGGACAGACGTATGAGAAGAAGATAGCGAGTATTTTGACCGATCTACCAGGATCTATGAGTTGCCACCCGAACTCCAAGGACTCTCCTACTCTCCCCGAGTCTTCGGTGACGGACATGGGCTACTACAGCGGACAGACGGGGCCGAGCCATCACGAATATTATCAGAGTCAGGCGTACGGACAGCCCATGAACTCTTATCACCATCAGTTTAATCTGAACGGAATGGGAGCTGCCGGAGCGTACGCGACCAAATCTGAATATCCCTACACAAATAGCTACAGACAGTTCGGACATTACAACAGAGACCACCTGCAGGCCTCCCCTCCGTGCTCAGGTAATTGTTGAGGCGATCATCGTTTATTTTTATGCGCGATCGTGTTTAATTCCAATGTGCGTATGATGGCATGCGCGTTGAGGTCAAGTCACTTGTTTGGGATGAGAAAAATCTCAAAAAAGAGCAGTGATTGAGTATGTAATCATACTGTATCACCAGCTATGTTTTCCATTTTATTCATCATATTTGTGGATTGTCTGTTGTCTTTTTTTTTTTTAAATTTCCCATAGTTTTTGGAAAATGTTTGTTGTAAAAATAAATATGATCTGACTTAAGTCAAATCACATTCTTTCTTTATGTTTTGTATCCCCATACATTTGATCTTACAATATCTTGTATGTATATTTGATTTAATAATATTTGCTCAGTAGCCATATACCGTTTTGTGTTAATGTATTAACAGCCTGCCTGGCTATTAAATAGCTGGTCATAAAACACTGATGATTTGATTAGAGCTTTAAATATTCACTCCATCGTTTCTAACATGTCCCCAGGTTTACCAGAATGGAAATTTGAAAAATCGAGATACTTTTATCTTCCGTTTTGATGATTTGGTTTTGGTTTTGAGGCATTTGCCTTTGAAGTTGCCATATTATAGTTTTAACGTTGACACACTTGTGCCACATTCATACTACAAAGCAATTTTAAACATGAAATGTTATATGTGTTTTATTAGATTACCGTTTTTCAACATTTTGTCGTGATGGTTTTCATCTATATTCCATAATGCTCAATGTTTTACACTTAATGGATGTTCTATGATTTTCTTGATGGTCTGTTTCATCGAAACATTTTGTTGTAAATTTTAGTGAAAGAAGAGCCAGAGCCTGAGGTCCGCATGGTCAATGGAAAACCGAAAAAGATCCGCAAGCCGAGGACGATCTACTCCAGCTACCAGCTCGCTGCTCTGCAGAGGCGTTTCCAGAAGGCGCAGTACCTCGCTCTACCCGAGAGAGCGGAGCTGGCGGCTCAGCTCGGCCTTACCCAGACACAGGTAAGCAGCCCGACCTGGTACAACACCTGATATTTTCTAATGCATCAATGCGTGTAGAGTCATGTGAGTCATGGCTCCCCAAATACGTCAAGCAATTTGTTCCGTAATTATTTAACGATGCGTAATTATCCAATTACGCACGGCACTCGATTTCTGTCTTTCGATTTGAGACACTTCATTTAGATAAAAGTTAAACAGTTAAATGCTCTATTTTCTCTCAGTCAAATATTGCAAAATGTGTGTTTACATACGAGGTAATTATTTGTAAATGGTGAATGGTGATTATAAATGTTTTACAGCGATTTATTTTTTAAACTGCAATTAATGTTCACACTCGTATTCTCCCAGGTCAAGATCTGGTTCCAGAACCGGAGGTCCAAGTTCAAGAAGCTGTACAAGAACGGCGAGGTTCCCCTGGAGCACAGTCCCAACGCCAGCGACTCCATGGCCTGCAATTCCCCGGCCTCCCCCGCAGTCTGGGAGAACAGCACCCCACAGAACACCCCCATCAGCAGACCTCAGGTCCCGCAGCCGACTCACAGCTCGTCGCCGCCATACCTGGAGGATTATAACAACCACTGGTACCAGCAGGGATCACACCTACAGCACCCGGGCACCGTGCATCACCCAGTCCCGCAGCAAAGCGTGGGAGCTGTTTATTAACAAAGACTCGGCAGATTTTTCTTCTCAAACGAAGCCTCTCCACAATGACTCTGAGGAGCAAAGGTTGCCTGGACCGGGAGCAGGCCTGAAGGGGAACGTTGCTTTTGGTTTTCTGGATGATCAAAACTGTTTCAGAACTGGGGTTTCCATTCACAAAGCACATAAGGGATTTCCTATCACTTGTGGCAGCATATTTAACGGACATCTGGCGTGTCTTTTTTTAAATTATTTATCGCTTCTGTTATATTTCTTTCACTCCTTTTTGTAAACGAATATGCAAAGGTTTTTTTTAAACAAGTAGCTACAAACCGAATATTCACAACTGTGCAGTTAATCCATGCTGCATTCGCATCAAGCATGCGGGTTTGTAGCGCGTCAAAATAAGAACTCAGGTCATATTTATATGGATTTGTACAAAACGTCGAAGGCTGTAAATATGTGTTTATATGCAGAACCACTATGATGATATTTGTTTGAAATGGAACTGTGGTGCTTCAAAAACCAGTCATATTCATGTAATTAGTCCACCTGTTGCCTTCTTGTCAATTGAATAAAGTTGTTAATTGCATGTTGTGTGTCTAGCCCCTTTATAAACAGGCTGTTTTTCTAGATGCATGACAGGTAATTATATAGAGTCAGCGCAGGAACTGTTTCTGTAAGAGAACATTTAGGAATCAGTTGAACCCGTTTGAACATTTTATATTTATTAAATCAACGATTTATATCACTCACTTCGAATCTAGATCATTTTGTTTAAAAGTTATGCTTGCACCTGCACATTCACAAAAAAACGTACAGACTTCATAAAAGTTTGTGATTCATATTTAAAAAACATTTCCTCGCATCTTTAGGTCTAAATAGTCCAGTGGGTCTACTGGTCACAGCATAGTGAGCTGACTGGGAGCTGCGTGCAAAGCGTTGCAGTAGGAGGCGACATAGGAGCAGACATGTTGGAGTCAGTCCGTTTTATTACTATTCTGCTGCCAGATAACAAGAGAGAAGTTAGCTCGTACACACGCACACACGCACGCACTGTGCGTGCAACCAAGGCTGTTGCCGCAGGTGGTGCGCGCAGCAGGATGAATAGAAACGCTGCCAAATATTGACGGTATAAGAAAACAGCCCTTTTTTATTTTTTGAGTGTTTCGTCCTTTTGCATTTAGCAAAGTAGTTCATGGGAAAAAAAGGATCAGCTGATAAGGTTTTTAACTTGAGTTTAGGGGTGAAACACCATGTGACGACCCACCTCTTTAACCCAAAATTAAAGGAAGTGTGTTCCACAACATAAGGCACACATTTTGTGATTTATTTTCTTATAGGCAACAGGTCTTTCACGGTGATACAATAGTCGAATAAGAGCGAGAGTCGCGCACGTGAAACCTGGGGAATAGTGATATTAACTAACTGAAAGATGTTACAGAAACATGACAACTCCGATAATGACGGTTAAGATAGTCAGAAAAATCACGACTTCCCTTTCAGCGTCTTCCCGTCTAATAATAATGACAGAGGGCGCTGACCTCAGTTTGGCCACAAAAGCATGCGTTATTAAATATGCTGAACAAACAATTACACGATGGGATAACCGCTGATGGCGATCTTCTACACATGGACCACCAATGCGTCATTACGCACTGAGAGAAAATGTACCCACGGTGTTTTATAGGCTAATCTTTTCTACCGCTTTTAGTAACTAGAATGGTTTTAGTAACTAGAATGGTATGCGCTTTGGACTGGAGGTGTTACTCTGTGAAACTGTACTACAACATTGTATCAAGGCAATATTTTCAGAGCATTAATTAAAGCGTCAAATGTGAATTTAGAAATGTTGATCTGAAACCATCAAGTCTCACAGTGCGCCTTACATTTGATTTCTCTCACATTGGATATTGTTGGATTTACTTGCATCACGGAAAACATAAGACAAATTGAATGACAAAATAATATTACTTTATTCAATGCAATTCTGGATATAGATTTATTGACAATATGATTATTACATATTTTTGGTGGATTTAAGAAAAAAAAGTTATACAGAATAAATAAATATATATTTATATTGTTAAAACCGACGTGTCTTTTGGCGAATATGGTTTACCATGATTGGCTAGAGTTTGCCCTCAGTTATTATTGTTTCTATATGAGCACATATGGCTGAAAAATACACCAGTGATTTTGACTAATCCAATACACGTTTAAGGAATGTGGTAATGGGAACTACAACATGATGTAATCCATATTAATTCATATTCTTCCAATTTATTTGATTTATTTATAGGAATTCAGTTCATTTCATTGATCATTTGAAAGTTTTATATCACAAAAATGTATGATTCCAATAAATTGAGATGTATTTTGAAAAGACCGTTGGACTAAAATCAAACCTGTTTTCATATTTTTTCCCTTTTTTTGTCCATACAGGTTTATATTTTGTGCACTTCTTGGTTTCTTTGACCCCTGTGGCATCTAATTTATTCTAAAAAAAAAAGCACTGCACATATTTCTACCAAAGGTCTCATACATTCTTTCAACATTTGCCAAACAAATCCTATTTCCATGAACTCAACACCAGTTGTCTACAGCATCACTCATCTCAGTGCACTGTGCTGATTTGACAAAAGCAGCATGAATACTGTTGAGCTTTTGATATCAATGAAATCTCATCAAGAGTACATCTGACCTCCCCTCGGTGGCTCCCTCAGCGTGTGTGGCCCTCGACTGTGGTTGTCAGGGAAACATTTGTGCCGAAGACAAACGTGTGTTCACGACAGGCTGCCCTTGTGTGTGTGGGCTGCGAGACGTGTCCATGTATGTCATCTCGAAACATTAACAAGTGTAAGTAGCCATCGAGGTGGTGGTGAACTGTTGAACTTGAATGTGATCCTGCATGGCACAACATCACAGCACCCTAAATAGAGCCGGTGCCCGGGCCCCTGAGACCCCTTCTCCATCCCCCCGCCCCTGCAACAGTCAACAGAGTGGTGTCGGCACTTGTCTCTGGGGTGCAGCGATAGGGGTTGAGATGGAGGTCGGGAACTGAAATGCATGCATGGAAAGACTTGCAGCTGTCCAACACTTAGTCCGGGCCCTGGCCGAGCCTCGGCTGCATTAGGATCACTCACTCTGCCCATCTTGCAGTAAACTGGGATGAAATGAAGGGAGAAAGGCATCCTTGACATCTGTGTACTGGTGAACCCTGGCTGACCTCGGGCCAGGGCCGGAATGTGTGCTGATGCACCACAGCCAGTCATCACATCCTGATAAAGCCACCCACACACTGTGAGGTTTCGCTGCTGCTCAGGCATAAGCTCACCTTGACCTACAAAGTGAAAATGTGTCCTCCAGACATAAGGTTCACAGACCTTAAGAACTGAAAAAAATTGTAAATAAATGGAAACAAGTGCTTTTCCCCACATTTTTGAGTGCCTGGCTTTCTTAAATCCATGATTTTGGTCCAATCTCAGTGTGTGTGTGCATGCCTTTCTGCCTGCCAAACTGTATTCCATCTTTGAATCCCTCCAGAGTTTGTGTGCGTGTGTATGCATCATGTCCTAAATTAAGTCAAGCCTTCCCCTCAGATGAAACCAAATCATGCATTCACTCTCTCTAACAAGGGAAGCTGCTCACAATTACCCGAGATGCAGATCACTCAAGTTAATAACAATAATCACCCCGGAGACCTGCTTTGCCTTTCGCCCATTCACAGCAACTGGGATTTAATTACAAGCTATTTTCCCTCTTATTGCTATCCTGGAATTAAAACCCATCAGACACCTCGTATAACTCTGACCGTCTGCAGAATTGATACAGTCATACTTGCCTCCATCACTACCCTTCAACCCATCTCACAGCCTTCCGTTCCCTCATCTTAGCTCGTCTATTACATCAAGAGCCTTTTCACTTTCCCTTCAATCTGCCTGCATGATAATTGGCCCCGTTTGAAAGGTCCTACTCTGTCTGTCCAACTCCACAAGCCATTATTCTAATCTGGAGATGTGAAATTGCCTATAATTTTCCCTGATGCCCCGTCACTTGCCTCTTCTTCCCCAGGCCCGCATGTTTAACAAGGCACATAATGATGAAGGAAAAGGGTACGAGGTTGTGTATATATAAAGACGGAGATGTTAATGTAACACAATGCTTGTCGTTGTGTGAGAAAATCAGCTTGGAGGAGTGAAAACACAGGGCTCTGATGTGGCTTTTGTTCTTCAGAGAAACACCACTGCAGGCTTTAGACCTCCTGAACAAGGCTGCACTTCTCGGACTAAGGTAAGACCAGACAGTGTGGCCTGTATGACTGGTGGCATGGCGCCTATAGCAGCTTGCAGTTAGATGTAGGCATGTTTGTTTGAATGCAACAAGATGTGTCCAGAGTGGCTCTGTTGTTAATAAAAAATATATTATTAATCTTAGAAATAACAGTTGTGCAAGACTTCAGTGCGAAAAGTGCAGAATTAAAGTTATTCAGTATTTATTTAGTTGATTTTGTTGCAACCATACACAGCTACACCTGTGATAAATGACTGTATTTTAATACTGTAGATTCACAGTATTATTAGCAATATCAGAAGAAAATGTCTCCCATATATAACTTGTATGATTGGTTAGTTGTTGATCTAATCCCTTTGTGGATGACAGACAAATTGTATCTAATGTTTGCCAGACAGCTAAGACAGCAGAGTGATGAAAGGAAGAAAGAAAAATAATTCACTGGTTTCTTTAATTAACGAACCATTCGGCTTCATTAATCAACCCCCAATTTAATCAAGTGCAAAGACAGAAAAAGCTCATTTAAACAGTGTAACCGCCAAAATGTGCAAATCAGTGCAAACGACCGTAAATCAGGTGTACGTATATTGGAGGAATAGCGTAACCATTCGTCATCTCATTATATCAATGGCAAGTTTTCGGTTTGAGCTCACTCGAGACGAGAGGGAACGAGAAGCTCGTTAAAATACTGGCTTGCACGTGCTTTCTCTTCTCCTCGCGGCATGTTTCCCTCTCTGGTGAATAAAGTTGCCTCGGACTAAACAGTCTTCCTTTCGGTTTAAAAAGAAGAAAATATTTTGTTTGAGAGATCGCGAAAAAGAGGAATCCAAATGTGTTAAAATATCAAACTGACTTGTTGTTGCAATGCTGACTTTCAAATTCAAATAAACAATTAGGAAGGCACGTGTCGTCGAAGCCTATTTGTCCGTGCGTAAAAGTTACACCGCAACCACCGTGCGTAAAGGTGGCACTCCACATCCCCTTTGATTCACCATGATGGGAACTAAATATTTTTTTCCGTTAGTGGATAGTGTGTTGTGTTGGCTTTGAAAAATAAAGTAGCCCAGTTATCACAAAACATGAGAAAACTGACAGTGGATACGATTTAAGCAAAACGGTGTTTTGACAAAACATCTGGCAAAATCCACGCAGATCTGCAGGTTTATTGACAAACTGCAGCTGATGTCCCTAGTTATGAATTATCTGACGTGCTGATCTGTGAGTGGTGAACAAAACCCTGCACATTAGCGAGACAGTATTTCATCCACAGCTCAGGAACACCTTTGTTCGCGAGACTCTGGCAAAGTCCAGTTGTCATGAATCGGACTCCTGTAAGCAGCCGGCGGATCTTTTACGGTTTGATGATTAAAATCACACGTTCATGTATCTGCCTTTCAATTATTTGAACAGATTAAAAAAAAGATCTCACTAATAAAGCAGCAACCTGAACAAACACATCACGCAAGAGATTATTCGAAATAATATCAATCCAGCAGCATTTATTAGCATAATGCTCACAGCATTTGTTGGACCATGCAACAGAAACTAGTTTCCTAATAACGTACATGTACATGCACACAATCTATATTCTTTAAAATGCCTTTTATCCACAGTCTCTTGGTAAACTGCACATACATTGCAGAGAGTTGAGGCCCTGCACCAGAAGTTGCAGTGACAATAAAACAAATCTAAAAAAATACATTTGGTGCCTTGTCGAATTTTGCTGTGAAAACTGAATTCAAAATGCACACAAAGAATATAAACAAGATCTCTTAAACACACACATTTAAACACAATTCAGTTCTGACAGGAGGCCTTGAGAGAAACCAGCAAGTTCAGGGTGAAGTGCGCTTCATTTGGGACCAGCGCATGACCCGCACGTCACCATAACAATCCACTCACATCATCTGAGGACTGGGCATCGCGTCCTGGTGGGGATGGTGGTGGTTTGGATACCAGTGGCCAAAACTGTTCATGTAATTGTTTGGGTGCATTTGGGCTCCTTTGTTCGCCAAGGAGACCTCCCAAAGCTGGGGCATCCCGGGTGAGCAGGGGGAGATGGAGCTAGTGCTGTGGAGATGTTCTCCCTCTGATCCGCTGCCTCGCTTTATGATCTTTTTGTACTTGGAGCGCTTATTCTGAAACCAGATTTTCACCTAAAAAGAGAAAATGCGCATAATTGTAATTGCGGTTAACAATCTGCAGCAATATAAAGGAAATTATACCGCGAATGGCTTTTTTTGTCAGCATATTTCTCCCCAATTAAACTCAATACACTTTTCAGAATTGGCCTGAAGTGAATATTGTGAACAATAAAACCCTCATAACTCATCTTTGTGTTGTTTCTGCAAGTCCCAGGCCTACCACTCCACTGGCTGAGTGGCATTAAAACTGAGCTCTCTTATTGTTCGCTGCTTTATGAGTCAAATGGTGCACGAGTGCACAGCAACCAAAGTATTGAGACCGAAAGTATTGTGAAATAAAAACAGCTTCAAAGGGCGCTGCGGATTCCAAAATGAAATGGATATTTTTACCCGAGGGCAATGGTGTGAATATTTATAAATTGCACAAAAAAGCTAAAATTAAACACTCTAAACATCTAACAACACGAGAGGCAGCTATAACTGCGAGATAATTGTTGCAATTGAGGAAGCAGCTCAGGTGACAGATACGATTTAATTTGTTTATCTCTCATTCTGAAACTTCAAAACAAAAGACATCTGAAGACTTCTATGTTCCAGTTGAGAATGAAAAGTTGACAGCGACACGTACACCTGTTTGTCTTGAATTACTCCCATGCTTCAATATCTCAGCATTTACTTCGTAATTGCTCGTGGAATCGCATTACATTGGTGCGTATAACAAACTGGTTTACTTTCGTCGTGTTTTCTCAAGTAAAACTTAGCAAATGCTGACAACCACTAATTCTACTTATTTTATTTTTTATTCTGTTTTTGATAATTTTGTAACTGCAGTCACGCTGCATTCAGTGCACTTCAAGGACCAGGCTTGAAAAAGGAAATGCAGCCATGCAAATAAGTATAGTCAATAAAACATTCATTAAAGGATCGAGTTACAAATCACAACAAGTTGGTCTCTCATTTGATCTCCTGAAGCGCTGTGATCCTAATAAGAGGTTTTCCTTTCAAGTGTTTCAACGTCCACTTTCTCTCAGCAATAAATATCTTCAGTCTGTTTTAACTTAGATGAATTCAAGACTTTTAGATATAAAATATTAACCAGTTCTATTTAATAAGCCAATAAATATTGCGGTTCTGCTGTTTAAGGCTGAATAACAGTGACATTATTATAAGCACAACCCCCATCATTACCTTAATTATCCCCATTGTCATGTATAAATAATAACCTTAACAATAATAATGCTACAAATGTAATAATAATACTACGACTACTACTACTACTAATAATAATAATACAAATAAAATAATAATAAAATATAACAACAATAATACTAATCATAGTAATAATATAGTGCGTATATCTTCAACACCCTACATTTCCCTGATCCATTCAGGACAGCTGGTTGGGTTGAAGGCCCACCTGAGTCTGGGTGAGTCCCAGTTTGGCCGCCAGGTCGGCGCGCTCCGGTAAGGCCAGGTACTGGGTCTGCTGGAAGCGCTGGTGCAGAGCCTGCAGCTGCAGACTGGAGTAGATGGTTCGAGGCTTCCGGATTTTTTTCCCCTTGCCATTTAGACGAATGTCCCTGCTCTCAATCGCCGTGGACTTCTCGCGATCTTGTCGATTGAACAAAGAAAATAAGATGATTTAAATTGATTTGGTTTTGACACATAATTCAGCTGAAAAAAAGGATATATGGTGTCTGACAAGCCCCGCACTGTATGCTGTTAACACAAAGGTATTTCCAGTGAAACCATGTAGGTTTTATCTGTCTATATTGCATTAAAGCGTCCCCAAATCACGTGGCCATGCCTAGATGTTATATTAAATGACACATGAAAGGACTGCTGCTTTGCGCAAACAGTGAGGGTAAAAGGCGAGTTCCCGAGGTAGGCCTAGGATAGACGGGCCATAAGTGGGCTTACCCATTACAAATCATGGTCTATAAAATGAATGGCACCATCTGTCTTCATTGAATAACATGAGTGGTAAAGAGGGAGCATCCCTGAGGCTGTGTTTTGAGGCCTTGTTTGGACTTTAATGACCTGCTGACGTCCATGCCTAACTTAAACTTTCAATTCATCACATTATACATTACGGGGAACTAATTAGTATTTCTTTATTTACAAACCTTAAAGTTCACTGCTTTTCTCTTTATTAAAATTAATAAATTTGCAATTAGCGGACTGTGCGTAAAAGCATTTTCTTTATGGCAAATCTGAATTGTATAGCCATTAATGATACACCAGTTTAGTCCCGCTCAATTAGACTTTGCCACATACCTGTGTGCTCTAATCTGCTGTGGGCCAGACTGCTGCTGTTGCTGTGATTGCTGTGCTGGTACGACATGTAAGCAGACGGGGGATGAGTGTTCACCGCGTTGGGGTACGCGTAGCCCAGAGAGCGGCCATAGGACGCGCTGCCAGGAAAAGGACTTTCGTGCTGGGAATGCCCGGCAGCATGCAAGCCGTGGACGGGGTAAATGCGAGAGAGTCCGGGGGAGAGTTGCTGGTGCGCCGGATGTCCGTGGCCGAATTCTAGAAAGGCCGATTTGGAGGGATCTGAGGCATTCAGACTGTCAGGCATGAAACCCATAGACATCATTAGCTAATACGCGAGTCCATAAACCCGTCGCTCTGGAGAGGGTTTCATGAGCTCTGTCGGGCAGCGAGAAAAACTTGGAACGAATCCGCACTTGCGTCCAACGCTTTGCTCGTGAAGAAAAGCTTCCCGCTGTAATTATTAACAGCGTGCATGTTCACAACTGTTTAGGAGGTCGACAACGATCGAACGAAAGCGAGAGGAATCCTTCTTTACATCTTTGGAGGCGCTGGCATGGTTCTTCAAACACCTCCTGCCTGCAGATCCTCAGTCTAACTGCCTTCCATCTGCGAGCTCTCTGATTGGTCTTCAGCAGCCAGCTGTCACTGGAGCTCCACCATTAAACGTTATTAACACATGATACAGGATGCAGCTCTGCAGCCAGCAGGGACCTCCTTCGATATAGATTATGAAATGATTTGGGCATATGTAGAAATATTATTATAGTCGATGATACAATGCCATAAATTATAATAAAAGTACGTTACATCACAGGCTTAATATTGTCTATATCCTCAAAACATATATGCTTTAGAACATTTAATAACTTATTGAGAAGCATAGCTATAGATTTATTATACTTTTCAGAGTAATATTGTATTTGCTATTGTGCCAATTTAGTTGAGTTTCAAGAGGGATCCATAATTAGGTCAACAAATATGGGCAATGCTCGATATGATTTTGAAAAAGTACGAAATAATGAGCTTACACAAGCTAAACTAAAAGTTTGGGCCATTAGTCTAACGTAATGTAAAGTAAAATAAAATAAAATGAGATTTGGCAGTTTCGTTTATAAAGTTAATTAAGTTTCATTTTCCGTTTAATAATAGTTTTAATAATGTAATCAGACACAACGTTTATTAGAAACTCTGCATTGAATAAATTGTATACAGACAGGTCAATTCCTAATTGTGTGCTACATGATAATTGTCCCCTATGGCGCCGGCTGATGAGATATTAATGCACTATAAAGAGTTAAACAGTGACTCCAAAATCTCGCGATCACTCAGAAAATATTTTCTGATATTTTCAATTCAATTTTGGAGCAAACGTTCACATTTCCACCATCAAACAGAATTTAGGAAAATTCCTTGCAGAAAACTAAAGAACGTGAATAAAATACGTTACTGTCGACGCAAGGTTGTCCACGTTTTGTCAAACTCAGGATATACACATTTTACAGCTCATTCAACACTCCAGATGTGGGGGTGATTGATTTACAATCACCCTAATTTAGAAAAAATAGCTCGTGCGCACCAGGATATAAATATTCAATAACAATTTGTAAAAGTAGATGGATAAATGCTAAAATACACATCATTGGTTTGATTGCTCTAAAAAGTACTGAAGATAAATATTTCAACCTGAAGGAGACAATAATGACAAACCCTGGATCCAAACGGGTGTTTGATTTCAGATGTAAATTCAATTTCAAAATACTCAGCCCACATGCCAATCACATTATTTCTGACTAAATGTTAGTCTTTTCAAAATAAGGCAAAGATAAACCTGCCAAAAAAGGGCGGGATTGTGGCACAGACTGCAGAGTCAGCAAAACACAGAGAGAACATGTTGACCATAGGCTCAAAGAGCATCCCTGTGTCCATATTTCAGTCTCTATTGACTCCCTCTGGAGCAGAGAAAACTCACAGGTGGATAAGATATTACAGTGTGTGCGTGTGTGTGTGTGTGTGTGTGTGTGTGTCAATAAGTTGAGTCACAGTTCCATGCAGATTTCCAGCTCAATCATATGTGAGCTGCAGGGAGATTATAAGCAGAACGTGGTGCTGACCTGCTGGCCAACTCTGTCATTTTGGTCATGCATGTCCCACCCTGCCTGCAACAACTGGGAATCCAGTAGCACTCTCAAAAGGCCCGCTGGAGGCTGGACTGCTTCCCGATTCCCCGCTGGCCTCAGCAGAGCAGCCAGCCGGAAAACAAAGCCACAATTAATTATCATAGTCAAATTGTTTTTCAAATTGTGGGCGCAAGTTTCACACATAGTTTCACACAAGCTTTGGAATTATATTATATCATGAGAGAATGCAATACTGTGGCTCGGTCTATTAAGAATTTGCAGCAGCATTATTGCTGTTGGGGTTATGGTAGCAATATGGTATCATTTACAGTTGGCACTGACTTACAGATTTGCGTTGCAATAGGAGCAGGTGTTGAATTTCGTTCCCATGTTACCAGTGGGGAAAACAACCTCTGTGGGTATAGTTCACTGAAAAGTTACACTTTTTGACAGATGAATGGGATCAGGGAGGCCAAATGAAGATAAACACAAATGCTTTGAAGACGCAGAGGCCTATGGGCGTATGTGTGCAGCTCCCTTGTCAGGTACTTCCAACAGCTGAATGCAGAGGATGATTGAGTCCCTGGATGTGAGTATCTGTCAAAACTGTGGAGGGCCAAAGGTGTGGGCACAAGGGGTGTATGAGGCAGAGAGGGAGAGAGAAAGCAAGGTGAGGAGGCTCTTTAAGGCTTGTAATTATGTCTGTATTACCGGCGAAGAACAAAGGCGAGCCCTCCAGTCATATAGGGCAGGGATAGGTCCTCACCATGCCTTAATACACGCAAAGGGATGATGGTAAAAACAGTCACACTCCTGATACAGCCCAGACTCACTGGCGTCGACTCAGCTGCACAGTGCATACGAGCATAAGTCTGCAGAGGTGTGTCTGACATAGGTGTGTGTTCTCTCACACTCACACGCACACACACACCAGTCGAGTTTGTCCATCACGCAGCTCTGATGCAGAGTGACAGCATTCTTTGTGTACAAACCAAGGGCACATTCCCAGGCAACTGCCGTGGCTGTGATCTTCCCCACTGGCACATCATGTTTTACAAGTAACCCTCTGTTGCTAGGGGCCCGAGCCGAGGCCCGTAGTCCCAGAACGACAGTCCACGACCCCGACAGGATGCCGGGATTTATTATCACAGGGTCAGCTCACCACATAATAGACACGAATAAAGACCCACATTTCAGCAGCGCACCATGATGGGTCTGGAGCAGAGGTGTGGTTTCGACACAATTATCCCGCCAGAAATGCATCAAAGTGCGGACAAGCCGGGAGAAATGTGGAAATACCTAAAAAACCCACTTTTGCACATTTCTAACCAGATCAAAACCAGATATCGTTTCAATGATTTGTTATGACGTTTAATGTACGTTGTTGGATGTGAATATTCCATCCACATGGAGCCATTTCTTTCCTTCTTTGCTTTTATATCAATACAACCCATTGTGATTAGTCAATCTTTTGCATTTCCCTCATACGTCATTGAACCACCACTGCACAAAGCGTCTGTTTTCCAATCCTTCCCCATCAACAAAGCCAATGCAAACAATATAATTGACGTTTTTTTTCTCTGACTGTTTTCTGCCTCAGGAAAGAGAAGAGAGAGAGGAGAGGCCAGAGCAGAGAGGATGAACGGCCTAATCTTTCCTCCAGGCGCCATCACACAGGAACACTAATATCTGCACGGCCGGCGTCTCATTCCACAAGTGCAGCCACGTCGCTGCTGATATGTGCGTGTGTGCTGGCGGCCCGTGAGGGCCCCGTGAGCACCCCGAGAGTTCACCCGCGTTACATGACAAACATCACTCACGTGTGAAGCTCTTGGCACATATAGATCAAGTTTTTACAACCAGACTCAGCTGATTAGAAAAGAAACACCTATTTATTGATATTATTTATTTTATGAGAATATTTATAATACTTCTATGTTCTGTTTTGATTATATGACATAGGCATCTGCATTTAATTGGATTGACCAGTTTATTGATTATTGTCTCTATGGAATTTTGAATTTTACCTTTAAAATAAACATGAACTGTAATTGCATGCTGTTGATGTGGACTGACACTTGATTTGTGAGGATCAATTATCGGAATATATGTCTTATTTCAAATTGCAATTTTTCTAAGATTAAGATTTCCAAAAGTGTGTCATTATTTTTCATTAATTTTCCTTATAAAAATTAATGTTTTCGAGATATGAATTGTATACATTTTTCATTTTTGCCTGCAAATTGTGGACTGTAAATAAAATATTAACATACATGTGCTGTTTGCTTGTGTAAAGTATTTGTTGCAAACTTTAATGTTTGCAATTAGCTTGGACACTTTTAATTCCTTTAAACTTATGCTTCTATATTTCTCTTTTCTTCTCTGAACTTACAATATAATAAATACAAATAAAATAAAATTTTAAAGAAATGTTGAATGTCCATAATTCATTTCCAATAGTTTTGGAACAAAAAAGGAGGATCGATATTCCAGTAAAACTTTTGCACACTTAATTAATATTATAAAAAGAGAGGTGCATTGGTCTCTGCAACTATGTCTCCAAGTAAATTAAGTCATTTATTTATTTATCCTTATATATTTATTCAGTATGAAATATGTATCAGCTCGGGCTTTTATTGGACAATTACAACCAAAAGTCAAATTGTAGATTTAAAAGCCAAAAAACATCGACCTAATGAATCAGGTATTTTGTCCCCATTTGGCCCAATGAAAGAAAACAAGAGAAGAGAAAATTAGACCGAGCGCCTGAGGCTTCCCACGAACAACAAGACATTAAATAAATAATGAAGTTAACAAGTAAATAGAACAAAACAATTACCCCTGAAACCAAAGTGAATACCATTGCGTGGGAAACGGTGGAGTGTGTCTGGTCTCTTGGCTCGAGCTTTGAATTCATCATTGGCATAATTGTTGCCAGACAGCGGATGACAGCAGCATCGCCAACTGCCGCGGAAGGTTAGACTTAAACTTTAAATTGATTGGTTGAATATAGGTGCCTCGTCTGGAATCCTTTAACCGTAAAGGCATATAAGCCATTCTGGTGCAACATGATCGCGCTCGGTGTCACGCGGTGCATCGGATTTAAACGGCTTCATTTGCAGAGTCCGGCGGTCATATGTCTAAATTATACATTGTTGATTTTTTTTCATTTTAACCTTCCTCCATCGTTTGGTTGCGGCTCAAATGCGCATTTGGTACCAATTCTAACTGTGGCCCGCTGACACACACACACACACACACACACACACACACACACCCACACACACACACACACACACACACACACACACACACACACACACACACACACACACACACACACACACACACACACACACATAACACACATGGGCCTGCTCTCATTCAACATACTGCAGAATCACACTGTAACCTGTCCACACAGATGCAGAGCAAGCCCAGCTGATGGACAGGCAGGGACAGTGGCAGCTCATTGGTTTACAGCCCGGTGCTTCAGCTGGAGATGCACTAACAGTGTGCCTGCTCCACATCTGGAACAAAGAAGCCAGTCTGGGTCTACCCTTGGTGTTTACAGCTCTTGTTGTTTTTTCATACTCCTCACAAAAAAACGTGCCCAAAAACACACATTCCAGACTCACAAGCTCAACATGGGGGAAAAAATATACTATAATTTTTCCACTGTAAATCTTGCCCCACGTGCCAGGGGAGGCGGGTATGGGAAGCTTAAAGCTGGCATGGATCGGTGGTGGTGAAAAGAGGGTGGCAGCAGCAGCCTCAAGGGAGACAGTTGTCTCTGTATGAGGATCCTGCCTGTCCGGGTGGCTACGATGGCATATGAGTCATCTGAGGTCAAAACAGCTGGGGGAGTGGCATCACGGGCAGCCAGAACTGCTGGTTTGTTAACTGGCTGCTTACAGCCTTTTAAAGAGATAGCTGTCGTTACATTCCTGCAAAAAGGAAAAAAGTATATAAAGTATGAAGACTGCACCGACAATGTTTTCCTCTAGCAACAGTAGAAAGCCAGTAGTAAACCTTATAGGTTTAACAAGCTGCAGATGTTAAGACAAGGAAAGAATTTAAGGTTGATAGTATTTTGTTTTGCTCCTCTCCTTTGAGAGCAGATGAGCTGACATACGGGGGTGGAAATACTGAACATACCCCACAATGATTTGCCCTGGGGAGTCACACATGCACACCCAATCAACACACAATGACGCACGGCTCAGGGTTGCCAGGTTTAGACAGCAGGTCCTGTTGAAGACCGGTTTACCAGGTCCAAGGATTATCCATCTGAAATTACCGGCTGCCTCTCTGGGTAACGTGAAGCCCCCTTTTGTGGCTTTCTGCAGGGCAACAGTTTGTGAGGCAGGCGTCAGTTTGAAGGGCCAGAGTTGACCAGGATGACAGGCCTCTGAGGACGAGACATCTGTCTGGGCGGCAGGACGGGTCATCTGGACAGGGTTGCCGGGTCAAGTGACAGTGGGCACACAATATTTCACTATTATATCCTGACGATGAGGCCTGATGAGACATAGAACATGCAACCTACGTGTCAAAACAAGTTTTGAGCAAAGCACAAACACCTACAGCCCTTCTCTTATTATACATGAATATCCTGTGAATGGAGAATTAATATTTGGCCTGATATGGAGCTGGCACAGCCGTGAGGTCAAAGCCCTTTCTTTATAGCTCTTCAATGGGAACAACTTGACGGGATCAAGTTCAGCTCCTGACAACAAGCCCTGGCTCTGTCAAGTGTTAAGTTCCATTGTGACCTACAATAGCACACAATGGCCCCACAGCACCCGGCCTGTACCAATCTGCCTATCAAATGACAGCGTCTCTCAGAGAAAAACTTTGCAAACTGATATTAAGATACATGTCTATTGTATGCGTCATTTGTTTTTGTTTTGTTTTTTACATCGTGCAGCGTGGGAGCATGTTACATGTGAGAAGTCAGAGAAGTCAGTGCACTATAAATGCAAATGTTAAAAAAAAGTAGAATCAGGGATTGATTTAAGTTTTCTGGAGATTGAAATTGAAACTTTGGAGCGATCTCAATGTTCCCTTTTTTAGATTAGTACAAATATCTCTAATAGGACCTACTTCCAACTGTAAATAAAGATACATTTTTTATGTTTATATGACGTGGACTTAAAAAATATTGTAAATCATAATACCCAACAAGGTATCCTGATGTAAAAGAATAATGACAAGTGGAAAGTTGAATGGGGCAGTGACAAGCAAACTTAAAGGAGCAATGTGTAGAAGTTACTGCCACCTGGTGGTGAGGTTACAGATTGCATCCAACTGATTACCCCTCTGCTCATACCCTCCCTTTTCAAGCACGTTGGAGAACTACGGTGGAATTGAAAATGCACCTTTTAAATATGAAATTCCTAATCATATTTGTGTAGCTTCTTTTTTTAACTTAACCACTCTATAATGATTTCAAAACAAATGACGGGTTATCTTAAACTAGAACAGAATTTAAGAACAAATCTAAGAAGTTTTCTCTCTAGAATTAAATGTATTTATAAGACTTTTTAGAATGCAAAGTAAATTGAGAAAATAAAAATTTAAACCTGCAACAGTTGATTCTTTGGACACAGTTGGCAGCAGAAACTAGCTGTGAACCCAACATTGACATGTTATCACCTTTAAAGTAACACAATGAAGTTGTTGGCAAACACAGTTGGTTATTACACATCCAGCAGTTACGTAGTAACATCAGCTGAGAGACACGTTGGTGCCAAGCTGATTAATGTTCAGTCCAATATTCACTCTCTATTAGCTCTGTTTTTGATCTGCACCAACTCGTGAGGGAAATATCTGGTTCTTTAGCTGCTAAATGTTCCACCATGTTCACAAGCTAGTCACTAACTTGTCTCTCTGCTGTTTGGTGCTGGGCAAGTAGCCCAGTGTTTTTTTTTTTAGAGCTTTTACACTGAAAACAGCTTCCTGTATGTGTCTAAAACGCAGATGACAGCGGTGAAACTGAACCGAAAGAGTGAAGCTGCTGGCCAGAAAACCAAAACAAAGACCTAAAATAGGCAGGACAGCTCTGTAAAGCTCAAAAGAGAGGTGATCATTCTCTGGGTTTTCCACTACAAGGGACAACCTTTCACATACAAGTACCCATGTGATATATTGCTGCTTAAATTACGCTTTTCAATTAACAGCAACTTTTTAACAAGTTCTTCCTCAAGAATAAATTCAAGAAGGAAGAGGAGACCTTTTGTGTAAAACAAGCATGAATAAGTGAACAGTCATAGTAAACCACTAAGCCGCCGAGCATTTAAAGTTTGCTCCCCTGACCCCGGCCTCGTCCTCACCATTTTGCTGCAGTGCTTCAGGTGTTTAACCTTGTCATATTAAAGCGTTTGTCACTGCAGGGCTAGACGACTGGGGCCAGGCTGGGCCGGGGATTTAAAAAGGCCTGTGCTCCCAGATCATCAGATTGTCAGTTGCTGTCTGAAGCCTGCCAAGAAACATCAAAGCCTCGGAGACTTGATCATGTCATCTTTGAACTCCACCAAAAACACACCCTCTCCGCTTCCCTCCCTGCCTGCATTCTTGCCCCACGTCAACCGATATCTTTTGATAATTAAAAAAACAAATCAATGAAATCAGGCCGAGTAGAAAAAGGAGAAACAAGTTTGAGGATTTGTTGCCAGCGCACTGTCAAGGCGAGGAGAGAAGGTCTCAGTCTGAGCAAGCCCGGCCTCAGAGGGAGCAGCCACCCATCAGCTCCTGGCCAAGATTGGCGGCTGCGAAAGAGCTACCTGAGGCAGAGATCAATGTCAGGCAGAATACATACGCCTCAGCGTTTTAGCCTCTTTCATCTCCCAACTTCTCGACTTGAATCATGACCCTTCACCTGTCTATCTGTTTGACCTCTGGCTGACGAATGGTAAAGGCGTTTTCGATTTTGGACAACAACTAAACAGGTAATGTTGAATGTATTAATGAAAATGACCCGTCTGATACAACCACGCTAGTAAACAGGTGATTCCATGTGTTTTATTACACTTTGCTTTCTCTCGTCAAAACAATAAAAGTGGGGCTCTCCTCACAGTGGAGGCCAGTTTGGTGGAGAGCTATTTGCATTCCAGAAGTGAGAGTGAGGACAATTAAACCATTTCCCCTTCAATCTATCTCCCTCTAGCCAGCCATCCAGGCAGCCCAGTAGATAAATGGGAAGTGCAGCTGCACAGCCCATGTGTGCCAGGCTGCGAGACGAGGGTTGAGAGAAGATTGGGGTTAAAACCCTCCTGGCCCTCAGATTGGCTCCATACCTGAGTCAAAGCACAGAGGAACCAACAGCTGTTGCCAGGCAGAACAGGGAGAGGAAAGTTCTCACCCCATCTGTAAAAGCATTACAGGGTTTCTGGCTTTGGGTCACTGTTTATTTTCTTAACAATTAGAGCTAGCATGTCTGTATCTTGTATTCAACACCGTTTTTTGTGGCAGCAGGTTCATTTCACCGCTATGCATAAAGGAAGCACCCTCGGCTTCCATCTCAGTCCATTCCCGGTCTCCCCCCCAGGCCCTCCAGACTGGCCACTCCAAAATCAATTAGCCAAATCACTTCTCACAAAAGTAGCTGAGTTCTGCTTTCAGCGGCCAGGCCCCTCAGGTGTCACAGACTCGGTTTAAAGGTGTGGGCAGTGAGCCTCGGTTTAAATTGTGTGGGATTAGACCAAACAAAGAGCCATAGATATCAAACCGCACCTGCGCAACTTGCTCCTCAAGGGCCGCTAATAGGGATAGTCTTAGGTCCAAATGGCGGGCGCTCAGAACTTAATCTCCCAGCTCTCGGGCCATTGCAGGTATCCGTTTCCACTGTACCCGGCAGCAGAAACTGTCCTGAACTTGGACATAATCGCAGAGCCATCACGTAACAAGGGGCTTCCATCTCCGCCGCCCCTGCCAAGTTCAGGTGATCAATCATTTACATGTGTAATTAGGACCGGGTGTCAAAACAGAAACTGTACACTCACTCGGGGACCCTGTGTGCAGCGGGCTGACATCAGACTTGGCAAGTAGTTGGTAGAGAGGAAGAGACAGCGAGAGAGAGGGAGAGAGAGAGAGACAGCGAGAGCTAGAGCGAGAGAGAGAGGAAAATGAGATGGTGAGATGTGCAGGTTTTCAGCTTACTTACCACCCATGGGGGGGAAATGCTCTTCAGTATATTGAGTTATGTTGAGCATATGGCTGTTCATATGATGATTTTAATAATGGTGTGTGGTACTTTATTGCATTTATACCTGTATTTTGAGTACAACTATAACAAACATGTCAAGTCAAGCCAAGCTGTGTTTGTTTGTGAAGGCCTTACAGTCTTCATAATAACACCAACATTCTCAATACTGAAACTGAAATGATGGGAAGAGAATCTTGTTACAGATCAACAGATCATCTATTCCAAACATGTCACACTGTGGAAGTCAAGTGGTTCAATCGTCTCCTGAGTGCCCAACAAGCCATTCAGCCGATTTGAGGTCATAACAAGGGATTACACTGCAACAACAAACACATCCCAGTGTAAAGGGATGCTTTGAATACACGTGATAAAAGGACAAGGGACGCTATGAAGTTTCTTTTTCTTGTATCTGCAAGTTATCTCATAGAAGTTCTCATCTCTTTCATGATGTGGCCTCAGCTCAAACTGGGACACAGTCGGACGTTTGGTTTCTTACACAAACACAAAAATACAGCCACTGTAACAATCGAAAGGAAATTTTCCAAAAATCTCTGCCGATCATCGGTGACGTTTTCCCACGATCAATGGGCATGTTAGTAACCGGGCAGGAGAATGCAGAAATACCAATAATCCACCTGTCACCCGAGGGGGATATAGGTGTGGTGCTGCGGGGCTAAGGAGGGGATGTGTGCAGGTTACCGTGACTTATGTGGACTCATCCAGCCACCACCTCGGAGCCCAGGGGGCGAGTGGGTGTTTAAAAGAGCCTGTCTGGGGCCTTAGTTTAGAGTTTCCCAGTGAAGAGTGGCTGAGCTTTGAAGAGGCAGGTCCAGTAATGAATTAAGAGTATTGTCTGCTCGGAAGGAGAAGCCTCTAGGTGGGGCATCAGATCAAAGGAGGTCCTACTTTATTACTTACAGCGTCGGTTCAGGTATGCAACTGGACAGAGCAGAGGGCAGACACAGTGACCCTTAAAAAAAAGCACTTGGAGCGACTGTCCCGATACATTTATGTGGAAGGTTTGCTATTGTGATTGACATAAAGACCATCATCATATTTGTTGACAATATCTTTAAAGCTTTAAATCAAAGATGGTCATGTTCGATACCACCAAACCTCCTACTTGATCAGAGCTTTTGCTCGAGTCCAACACCAAGTGTTGGATCCGTCTATTTAATTGTTTGGCAGTTTGAATACATCATCACATTCACTTAACAGACATCAGTCCACTGAGCCTTTACAGTGCAGCATCACAGTGGAATGCACTGACCGCTCCTCTCAGGTGGCTCCACGCCGTCCTGGGGCTGCACCAGCCTCTCGCAGGGTCATTCTCCCATGACATTCTCCTCAGCGTGGATAGGGAACAACACACCTCCGCTTTGATGTCAAAGTGGTCGGGTTTAGAGGATGAGGCAATGACGCGAGAGACACAAACACCTGGATGGAGTGGAACTAAACAGGAATGCTGCTTAGATGGTGGAGGAGCAGATGTCATATGTGAAGTTACAATATGGAGCAGTTTATAACACTGGCTACAATAAAGCTCAAACTATATGATACTATTTAAAAAAATAATTGGAAGCTACCCCTCCTAAAACTGGTCTTTGGAGGAAGACCTATTACAGATAGATAACTATGACGAATAAGCAACTATCTCACAGAGAAACAAAAAACATAATGAATCTTTAAGCATAGCAGCTAAACAAAGAAGTCTGTTGGTCTGTCGGTAGGCCCGCCCCTTTGATCCACACTGAAATCTTAACAAATATTGGGTAGGTTGACGCAAAATGTTGTACAGACATTGATGTTCCTCAGAGGATGAATCTTTTTCACTCATGGTGGTGCTTGAGGAAAAATCAGAGGATCACCAACGCCTCAAACAGTTGGATGGATTAACAAAATTTGGCACACACATTCACTTTCATCTCGGGATGAATTATAATAACTCAAGTGTACCCCTGACTTTTCATCTGGCGCCATCATCAGGTTAAATTCCCCATTTTTCCAGCACTTTTCTTTATATCCAAATACCTGCAAACCTTTCCAAACGTCCCACAAGCTCTGATTGGCTCACATGTCACAAGAATCAACTAGCTAGCTACTGCAAGGTAACATTTTCTATAGTGCTCGTCAGCAAGGAAAAGTTTGATTAAGTTAGAAGATATATTTCATAAAAAAATGAACCATCAGTCTGTCAGTTGGATGTAAACAATAGCAATCACTATTGGATCAAATCCCAACGAAGTGTTCCAGCATCGCAGACAAACCCCTGATGAAGAGAGAACGTAGCCTCTCTATGTGGTGGATTGTTTTCCTGTGGGAAGTGTTGCTCTCTGGTCGCCCATTCTTCCGATTTGTTTCACACCAGCTGGGACTGCTGCTCAGCCACCCAGCCATAATGTCATAATTGTCCTGTTCCTGTGCTCCTGTCCATCCACCGGGACACAATGGATGGCAGCTTGGGGCAGAGAGTGAAAAGGGGCCCCCGGCTAACTGGGTGGGACCCAGATTATTCCCTCACCTGCTGCTCTCACCTTGGCACTGTGAATGACTGTCCTGTGCAACAAGGAGGAAACCAGGTAACTGTTCTTTAATTGGGAGTTTTGTATTAATTGTGTCCAAACCAAGTGAACAAATGTCTAACAAGTTGTGTACTGCACGATCACAGCCGTAGTAATGCCTAAATTATAATTGTCTTCTTCACTGATAAAAACAACAACCTAAAAACAGCAGGGGCCGTGCGGCACCACAAGTTTGAAAACAAACATCGTCTTACAGTGGAGCTCCCCAGGTCTCAATTAGCCCTGATGACTTGACAAGGGGGAGCTTGTGTTTAAATCAACCAAGGAAATTATTGCTTGGGAGACATATAATTGATTCGGGGGCCGCCGAACGACAAAACAATTACTGATTACTTATTTCTGTTTGTCAGCTACGACAAGACGGGTATCAATAAAGCAGCAGGAGGGGAAAAGAAAACTGCTCATATGGGACCAGACCTCACACCGAAGAAAGCGGGACGCCAATTGACTTCTCTATGCATCACGTAAAAAGAAATACATGGAGAATTTATAATTCAAAACATTGTTTGGGCATACATTCTATATATTTATCATTGAAGTTAATAAAATGTAAAAAGTGAATATGTTTTTGTAACTCACCTAATATTCATCCCCGGTGAATAATGTACAGCCTTGTAAAAACACGAGCACCAAAACAATACGGGGGCCGCTGGGGACCGGTGAACAGGTGTTCTGCGTATACTGCGTGTAACCTCATCAGTTGAGGTAAACGAAACCACAATGCCATCTGTCATAGTCGCATGTATCACCTCTTATAGTTGTAGGCACACAGAGAAACAACTGATTTACAGTGTGATGAGAGTACTGAACATCGCCAGTCAGCGTTAAACCTCATCTTCTCAAAGATCTCCTTATAAGTCACTGTAGCTTGTTTGTTAGTGCTGTACTTCCTGTGGGTTTGTCCCTCAGTCTGGCCCACAGAGAGATCTCACGATAAAAGGTTTAAAACCGGGGTCTGTTTCTCTCCAGCTGCCTCCTCATGGTCACGTTAACTTGGACCTCATTAGTCATAATCTGCTCCCCTGGGCTGGTCTTGAAAAACCTCAGCCTGGCAACTGCATAGAAATGCTCCGAACAAAATGTTCCTCTAATATGCCTGACCCCCCCCAAAAAAAACGTTTATCTGATGGATGGGGCTTTGGCGGTTCTCCCGTTTGAATGAGGCGGAAAGAAAACTTCAGATAACAGACGTGGCTACTTCTCAATATCTGCATGTGTAGACACATTACCCAATTCCTACAAAACCAGCCAAAAAACATGTGTCTAAAAATGTCGCTGGCATATTTGGTTGTGGCTTCACTGCGCATTAGCCTTTCTAAAAAGCACAGTGAGAGAAACTAAGGAGCAAGCAATGACCCGGGGATAGGAATCTTGACCTGAGGAATTTAGCCGAGCTTTAGCAGACACAGCGAACTGGTAGCGATAACGCCGGCGGAATGACTGATCCTGCTCATACCCAAACATGTAACCTCGTCGTTGGCTGTGTAGGGCCCAGCTCTTCAAACGCATCCATATTTCAGTGACAGAAGGCTCCGGGGTAAAACAACCCGTTTACCTGTGATCTGTTTTAAGAGCAGCCTAAGAGGAGCGAGGCAGGCCTGCAACGATGGCAAAGATGTCTGAGATGAGCTGCCTTGCGAGACTGCGTCAAGAGCTGGTAAATAGAAAGACAGGCTAGCTTCAGCTGACCAGTGCTTGACCCCATTAGCTCTGGCTGAGTCACTTCAGGCAAACTAATACATGTTTGTTTTGATGTCATTTAAAGGGAAGATTTTGAAGGATAAAAAAATATTATGAAATATAAATATATGAAGTCTGCATTTAAGATGAGAAAAAAGGAATTATGGAAAGTGTGGCATTGAACTGTCTGTAGCAATAAAAGTCAGCCCTGCAAGATCTCCCAATGAAATACAGGTAAATACAGTGAAATAAATGACGTGGAATCTCACATTTTTGCTTCTGATTTCAGAGGTAAATACTGTATTTAGTTGTTTATTTAAATCTTTCCTCAGGTCGCTCACGTTTTCCCTGCATATTTACTGTCATTGTGATGCAGTTATCTGCTCAAGGCCCTGAAGGCCACGAGGGCCCAAAATGGCTCAGGGGGGGTCACCTTCTATTGTTTCCCGTAAGAATTAAAAAACGGTCTGTTTTGTCGTCTTTCCCCCTCTCTGCTATACCTTTCTCCAGTACACACTCACTGCAGAGCCAGCAGGAATGCTGTATTAAGTCTGGACAACAATGACAACAAAAAACATCAACAAAGGCCGAAGGGCCAAACCCAACTAAGTTACCTCCCCTGGACACACAATGCCCCTGCTTACCCTCCATTTCAACCCAACCCTTACCCCCCTGCCAAGCCAGGAATGCTGGGGGACAGTGACCTTTCCACTCAAGAGTCCCACCTTGGTTTCTCAGGAAGATTAGGAGGTGGTAGAGGAACTGGGAGTGTCCCATGAAGCTAGCTGTCGATCCCAGTTGGACGAGGATTCCAGCTTTCTAGAGGAGGACCAGGCCCTGGTTTTGGAACCCTCGGGTCTTAAATTTCATGCTGTATTGCTTCAACCTTGTAGAGTTTTATGCTTTGTTGGTTTGGCTATTATTCAAAAATGTGAAGCCAAAGCACAGCAGTTTTCTATTTCTGAGCCTTCCAGCATCATTAAAAGGGCTCCTCCTCAGCGGCAGCAGACTGTTAGCAAACATTAAAGTGCGATTGGTGGATTTTATGAGCTTCGCTTTTTAAACTTTGATTCCATTTACTTCCGTGTTGCTGTTGGAGCGCCGCCCGAAACCAACATTCCAGACGTCTGCAAGGCCCCCGAGGGAACAGAGCCACAAGGAGCACCATCAGGTGTGCTCCTCATGCTGAGGTGCTCGTCAGGTTGTCTGGTGCTCTACAGCAGCTGTCTGGGTGGCAACAGTGGCCCAGGAACTCCCACTGGTTACACAGGGAACATGAGAGCATAACCACAGCCACTATAGACTGCATGTTGTACATGAAAATGAACACAAAAGAAAACTTAATATAGATCTTCACTTTTAGTATTTTGTACTTTTGCTATTTTTGGGATAAATCTCATATATTTTTAGCCATATAAGCAGTGTGCTTCGAGAGATGGCAGGGTTCATAAATCAGTCGACCACTTTGATTTTTACTGAAATATCACAGCAACTACAGGACGGATTGCCATAACATTTTGCATATTCATGGTCACCACAGGATGAACCCTGCAGACCTTTGGGATACTCTGACTTTTCTTTTGAGCCTTTCTGTACCTTCTTACGAAGGAAAACACAAAAATTGTAATGGGCAGGTAAGACTGAAAAAAATCTAAATCGACCTATATAAATGCAAATCGGTGCATCTTTAATAGATACAATTTATAGTTCATACACAATAAATTACCAAAAGGTCTCTTTACCGTTTGTCTGTGAACAAATAAACCAACATCACATTGTCTAAACACAAATAGCAAGATGAAATCTACTGTACATCTGCACGGCACATTTAAGGATTACCTCAACCATAAAAAGTCACAGCATGTTACACAGGGGAGGAAAGACAAACAACAGCCATAGTGGCAGAGAAAAGCTCCTGACGCATTCCAGATATTAACATCTCCGCAACAGCTGGGTGTTACCTCAGCAGACCAAACCAAAAAGAAGAGTTTTCCGCAATTATGGCTTTCAAAAAGCAGAAAGTTTGAGATTCCAACGGCAAGATAAAAGCGTGATCCACATTGCAGAAAGGCCTGATTATTACAAAGTGTTCCCAGATGCTGCCATAACACAATCATCAAGTCTCCAGGTTATCAAATCCTCTTCAACACATACTGTATCGTTTTTCTCAAGGATAGTGTGACAAACATATATGCTGCAACATGCACAAATATAAAAAGTTAGGATGTACTATTTTAAGGGAAACACAGAATCCGGCTTTTGTTTATGTTGAGCTGACTGCAGTTGGGTGGTGGCAGTGCCTGGGGATTAACAGAGGTGTAAACAGGTAATAACCTCAAGCTTCCTATTAAGCAGCCACCTTAAACTGTGAGGAAACAGGTAATCCTCAAGCTTGTAAACAAAATACTTACAATTGTACCTTTTGGGCATGTTAAAGTCTGTTGGCAAAGTTTTAAATCATTTCAGCAACTGAGATGGAGCTAATGACATTTACCAACTGTGGATATATAAATCATTTATACATCCTTTAAAAACGAAAAGAAAAACACTTTAGATTCAACGAACACATTTACTGTCTGGTTTTCAATGTGTAGAAGAATAGAAGAAACTATATAGTGTGTTTACAAATTGTCTACTGAAAGTAGACAATTTGGATATAGACAATTTGGATATAGACCAATTTGGATATAGACAATTTGGATATAGACCATGAACAGGTCTGTCTTTGGGTTCGCTTTGACATTTCCAGACTCATTCATTTGCTCAGGAAACATAACATCACATCATAGCTGCCTAACAGGTCGAAGCAGTATAATGCATTGCTCTCCTGCGAATATCTATCCCCCCCCCCCCACTCCCCACTCCCCACTCAATGATTCATTTCTGCAGGAAGTTGCAGGTTTGTGTGCATCTAGGTGCGGTGGAAACCCAATCCATCAGGACAGAGCAAGACGGGTGGGCCTGCGCTGTCTGACATTATCCAGACACCTTCGTGACAGCTCCGGCTCCACCGCTGACACACGTGTTGCCGGCAACATAAGCTGGCATTGAGGGACGAGAGAGCACCGGGAAACAAGTAGCTACAAATCAGAAAATGTTGAAATGAAAGAGCTGGTTTGTTAAAAGTTAAAAGACATTTCTCAGCACATAAACATGGGAAAGATTACAAACAAAGTGTTGTTGTCACGCATGCCAATTCAATATCAAACATCTCTACAGCGTCACAAGTAATGCAAATTAGTAGCTATAACCCATGTTAATATTAATTCAAATAAATAATCCTGTTTTTTTTTATTCAGAAACAGGTTTTATTTAGTATAAAATCTAACAGTTTTCTACAGTTCAATAACAGATCTCCAATTGTCAAACCAAATGTCTCTAAGACTAAACAGAAGCATGTACTCTCTTTGTCCGGGCCCATTTGCTAATCCACACAACCAGCTTCCTACTGCAATCAAACCTTTGTAAACTTCACAACTTCAGCAAGATGGCCGCCTCTGCTGCTTTATTTCAACCTCCCTCCGACCACAAATAGGTCTAAATCGACCCAATTACTTACTGCTTCCTTAAATGCTCGAAGCGGATTTACTGATACTTGCCAGGAATGGCTCTGAGATAACTATCTGTTGGTATTCTCGTGTATCCTGTGAAATGGCAGTCTTCATGTGAGCATCTCCAATGTGACTTTGGGAAATTTCAGAACAGTGTGACAGATTACATGAACTGTAGGGCACCGATAGAAATAAGATCCACTTCTATTACAGACAAATCAATCCTGCAGATAGCTGCTTTCATGCCTATATTGAACCTAATCTTCGACATTTAGTTTTTTTATCAAAATTATTCCACAAAACTAAACTTTTGCTCTTTTAAGCCTGTAGACATTTCTATTAACATACACTTGCAGAAAAGTGGCACCCTGTAGCCCAACATAAACAGCAATGCCACTGAGAGACAGTGAGGGTGACAGATGAGACTCTCCTCTCTGAGTGGGCTACCATATGGTAGCAATCAGGGAAAGTAAGGGTCTGCTGGCCCAACAGTAATTAGCAGACGGCCTCACGTTCGTGTTTCTTTTAATAGCTCAACACGGCCCAGTGTGGACTAAAAATAAACAGGGCAATTATGGGCGGCAAGGAAGGGCATCATTTGAGCAGTCCGACCTTTGAACCCGGGTCAGAGCCCATATAGGAGGTGTCCGTGTGGACCACCTGCACCCCTCTGGGCCACTGGGGGAAGGAGACATGTTGTGTTTATGTTAGGGGTCAGGCGCAGAGGTAGGCAATTGTAGGGTAAACTAGATGTGTGAGTAAATACTGTCTATTTATATCATAAGAGGGGTCCAAATGCTTGCTGTGTTTTGAAGATGCAAGATGCAGCAGTTGCACCGGCCATTTGTAAGTTTAAACTCTGCCTAGTAATAAACACTAGTGTAGACTCAGTAGAACTTTATGAATCACTAAATTAAAATGGGTTGCGGCAACATATTCAATGACATGAAGATGGCTCGTTAAAAGACACCTGGCTAGATCGCCATGTAATATATTGCAGACCGTTATGTTCAGAGTTCCGGATTCAAATCTGCTGTAAAAAGTGCCTTTCACTAATCAACCCCTTTTGGAAATAGCGTCACCATTCTTGCAAAATCCTCGGTGGACCGCGGTGACAGAACTGTAAGAGGTTCTCTTTGCAGGGAGGGAGTGTTTAGAGGCCGAATAGATCCGTCGTTTTTTACGGACGATATTCCCCATGAGGGACATAGTGTCTCAGCTGAGGCGATACATTATACATGCACACTTGTTGAGCCGTAGCGTTACGTTTGTAATGCAACCGGAAGAAGCCGTGCAATTACAGTAGCACACACTGATTGCATCACCTTGTGATTTTTGCCAAAGGAGGCTACATACCGGTGGTGATGCAGAAAATCTGAGCACGACTACTGTATACCATGCAGCTAATAGATCACCAATTAGTCTCTTGGTATTTATCACAAATAATGTTTAATCAATAAATTGTGTTTCACTTTGATTCGACCAAAAACTAAATTGATTTCCATCCATAGTGGGGTCAGTGTCAGACTTTACACAATTTACACGATTAGCAATTTTCAGCCAGCATTTCTGTCTTAACTGAACCTAAACTAATGTTACTTTGTTAGTTTGTGACCCCTTTAGAAAAGGAAAGGCAGTAATGGGTTGACATATCGTACCTTGATCAAAAATTGGAAATTAGAAAGATTTTAAATTGCTTTTTTTATTTTTAAATAAAATACTATACCTCAAACAACAAAACATTGTGCTAGTAACATTAGCATTAGACACAATGACCAAATATCGTCTGTTAGTTTGGCGTAATCTTTTCCCCTCATTGCAAACTGCTTGAATACTACTAGCCAAAACACGTTTCTCCATGAATCATTTACAGAACAGTTTGCCCCAAAAACTGTTACTTTTATATGTTATTGTACCTAATGCTACAGTGACTTTCTGTTTACATAGTTGATTGCTATATATTTGGTATGGTAGTATCAAAAGTAATGCATCAAAACCAGAGATACAGTCTCTTTTAGCCAAGCATTTTGTTCTTCCTAAACATGGAACCTACATTTCCCACAATGCAATTCGACCTTGAACAGCTCAGTCAGAGATTTGAGTGTGTTATGCTAGTAGTGGCCAATGTAGCTTTGAGCCGCTGGCCTCAAACAGAGATGAAGAGCAGGATACAGGTCTGGTAATAGGACTTTATACATTAAGTTAGCGATACACTTATAGATTAACTCTCATGTGGCTAAACAACTAAAAATGTTCTCTAAACACTTTAATAGCTCTCCATGAAGGACGATTGGATCATGTCAGAAATGTTTCAGATACTGTGTTGCAAAACCCCTGATGTACAGCACAGAGATGGTTAATTCCCATTCCCCCTCCTCACCCATAAGTGTGTTTTCTTTACATTACGTCCCCAGCTTCAGCAAGAATCGCTTTCTCTGCACTGGCTAGTAGGCCGGCACAGATGTTCACATCAGTGCAAGAACAATAACAAAAGCCTTTCACACCTGGCAACTCTCAAACAGAACTTGGCACCAAAGAACCTGCAAGGCTGTCCCAGACCGACCTTTCACCTTTTGTGATGTCAATGATCCTTTGGACCAATTAGATGCTGGAAGCTGTCCTTGGACTCGCATGGCCTCAGACACAAAGACAAATGATTCTATCAGATTAAATGTTTTTTAATGGCAGACAGAGAGGCCAAGTGTGGCTCTTTCACTAGAAGCCACATGTGCATTTTTCTGGTTATCATTGCAAACGAGGCTCATTTGTAACCAATATTTGAATGAAAAGTTAAGCTCTGGCAGCGATGTGGAGGAAAATGTCTTGTTTGTTACGCCAGGGACAGTGGGCGTAACAATTTATTTCCTAATGTCAATATCACTCCATCATCAATGTGTTCTCAGATTTGATCGACTATGAGAATAACTGGCTGGCTGTAACAAAACATGGAATCATATCATGTAGCTTTGCATATGAGGCAGATTATGGCCAATATGTTCTGACCTCAATCTGCCAAGAGAAACAGCAAGAGCAAGCCACACATCCACAGGCCTCGCTATTTTTAAACCCACATTTGGACTCAACGCTTGGTGCCTACCACAGCAAACCCAACACAAAGACATTGTCCCTGAGACGAGAGCTTCAAAGGAACAACAAGGTGAAACATATTTTTAGTCTCTAGTTCTGGGCCACACTGTAGGGCAAACTGGACCTCATGTAATGGGATGAATTTCCACATGCTCTCCACACCTATGATCACCCAGCCATCTCGGCCTGTTATTCAGAGAACGGGTTGTGGGGTCCTTCACCTGGCTGCGTGGTGACCTGGCCATTCCTACGGCCCCATGTTGGTGGATTAATCCCCCATCCACAGGAGAAGAAAGACCCCTGCACCACTTATGAAGCGTTTGTTCTTCCTGTCAGCCTTCAATTGAGGATAATTGTCTCTTTTAGATCTCAAGCGCCTGTGATCTGCCATCCATTGAGCCCAAAAGAAGGTTAGGTTTCACCTCAGGTTGGCGTGTGTGTGTGTGTGTGTGTGTGTGTGTGTGGGGGGGGGGGGGGGGAGGGGGGGGTGCGGGGCAGATTAAACATCTGAAGGTTAAAACTGCATTCATAAGCGGAGCAGTCTTATCATGTTGTGTGTATTGTGCAACGTCTGACACTGAGTGACAGCATCCATATATCATAGACAATTTAATTTGAGGTTAAGAATACAACGATCACTGCAGGTATTTGGGTTAAACTGGTGTCATTGATATGAAATGTTATGTAAAAGGTTGTTAACGAATGAGTTGTATGAGGTGTCTGGTATTTAATAGTGATTCTGTTTAAAACCTCTTATCACTCCTGTAAAATTTGCCTAAAACGCCTATCCAAGGCGTACCCAAAGTAAACTGACAGCTCTTATTGAACCATTGGGAGTACAAGTATGGTTTTAGTCTCTATTGAAAGGTAACACTCTGAAGTTTCTTCACAAACAGTCAGAATCACTGTAAGTGCTACTAGCATTGAGCTAATGAAGCTACAACACATTGAAACAGAAGGGTTTTATTTCCACCTGGATGTTTTTTGGCAAACAGATGCCTGCAGATAAGTATGGCTGGGACTTATTACCTGGAAAACACAATGGTACCATAGCATGAAGTCATAGTACCTAGTACACGTTCAAATTCGATAACAATACCACAGAAAATGAATATTTTACACATGGTTTACTAAGAGTACGTCCGCGGCGATTCGCCACGGTGGCCACCTTAACGTAGTGGAGGAGTTTGAGTGGCTCAGTGATCCTGGGAGCTATGTTGTCCGGGGCATTAGCCCCTGGTAGGGTCTCCCAAGGCAAACAGGTCTCAGGGGAGAGCCCAGACTAAGAGCGGTTCAAAACGACCCCAATGAAAAGCAGCCCACGGACTTCAGTCACCTCGCCCGGACCAGGGAAACCGGGGCACCCTCCCGGAGCCAGACCCAGGAGGGGAGCTCGTCGGCGAGCGTCTGGTGGCCGGGCCTTCGCCCATGGGGCCCGGTCGGGCTCAGCCCGAATAAACAGCATGGAGCAGCCACCCTGTGGACCCACCACCCGCAGGGATAAGCATCGGGGTCGGGTGCAATGCAGACCGGGCGGCAGGTCAGGCGGGAGGCCTGGGTGAGCCGATCGCCGGCAGCATAGGCTAGCTCTAGGGACGTGGAACGTCACCTCGCTAGCGGGGAAAGAGCCAGAGCTGGTGCAGGAGGTGGAGCGGTACCAGCTAGATATAGTTGGACTCACCTCCACACACAGCGCTGGCTCTGGAACCAAGCTCCTGGAGAGGGGTTGGACTTTGTCCTTTTCCGGAGTTGCCCAAGGTGAGAGGCGCCGGGCGGGAGTGGGGATACTCACGAGCCCCCGGCTGAGCGCCGCTGTGTTGGAGTTCTCCCCGGAAAACGAGAGGGTCGCCTCCATGCGCTTACGGGTTGCGGGGAGCAAGGCTCTGACTGTGGTTTGTGCTTATGCACCAAACAGCAGTTCAGAGTATCCGGCCTTCTTGGAGTCGGTGGGAGGGGTCCTGGAAAGGGCGCCGCCTACCGACTCCATAGTTCTCCTGGGGGACTTCAACGCTCACGTGGGCAATGACGGAGAAACCTGACGGGGGGTGATTGGGAGGAACGGCTTGCCCGATCTGAACCCGAATGGTGTTTTGTTATTGGACTTCTGTGCGTGCCATGGTTTGGCCATAACAAACACCATGTTCGAACATAAGGTGGCTCATAAGTGTACCTGGTACCAGAACACCTTAGGCCGGAGATCAATGATTGACTTTGTAATCGTATCATTTGATTTGCGGCCGTATGTCTTGGACACTCGGGTGAAGAGAGGAGCAGAGCTGTCAACTGATCACCACCTGGTGGTGAGTTGGATCAGATGGCAGGGGAACCGGTTGGAAAGACCCGGCAAGCCCAAACGTGTAGTGAGGGTGAACTGGGAACGTCTGGTGGAGGACCCTGTCCGGGAGGTCTTTAACTCCCACCTCCGGAAGAACTTCTCACACATCCCGAGGGAGGTTGGGGACATGGAATCCGAATGGACCATGTTCAAAGCCTCTATTGTGGATGCGGCCGCTAGGAGCTGTGGCCGGAAGGTCATCGGTGCCTGTCGTGGCGGCAACCCGAGAACCCGGTGGTGGACACCGGAGGTGAGGGAAGCCGTCAAACTGAAGAAGGAGACCTTCAAGGCCTGGTTGGCCCAGGGGTCTCCCGAAGCAGCTGACAGGTACCGGCAGGCCAGAAGGGCTGCAGCTGCGGTGGTCGTGAATGCTAAAACTCGGGCATGGGAGGAGTTCGGGGAGGCCATGGAGAAGGACTTTCGGTTGGCCTCAAGGAGGTTCTGGCAAACCATCCGACGACTCAGGAAGGGAAAGCAGGGCTTACCCCAGGGAACTGCTGACCCGGACAGTGGACATTGTCGGGCGGTGGAAAGAGCACTTTGAGGAACTCCTAAACCCGACCAACATGTCCTCTGCAGAGGAGGCAGCGCCTGAAGATCTAGGGGGAGGCTCACCCATATCCCTGGCAGAGGCCGCTGAGGTAGTCAAAAAGCTCCTCGGTGGCAAGGCGCCGGGGGTGGATGAGATCCGCCCTGAGATGCTGAAAACGCTGGACATAATTGGGCTGTCCTGGCTGACACGCCTCTTCAATGTCGCATGGGGGTCGGGATCAGTGCCCATGGACTGGCAGACCGGGGTGGTGGTTCCCATTTTCAAAAAGGGGACCCGGAGAGTGTGCTCGAATTACCAGGGTATCACACTACTCAGCCTCCCGGGGAAGGCTTATGCCAGGGTGCTGGAAAGGAGGCTCCGATCGTTTGTCGAACCTCAGATTCAAGAGGTGCAATGTGGATTCCGTCCCGGCCGTGGAACAGTGGACCAGCTCTTTACCATCGCAAGACTACTGGAGGGGTTCTGGGAGTTTGCCAAACCAGTCTACATGTGCTTTGTGGACTTGGAGAAGGCTTTCGACTGGGTCCCTCGGGGGTTCTTGTGGGGGGTGCTGCGGGAGTATGGGGTGCCGGACCCATTACAATGGTCGATCCGGTCGCTGTACGACTGCAGTAGGAGCTGTGTCCGCATTTTCGGCAATAAGTCAGACACGTTCCCGGTGGGTGTTGGCCTCCGCCAGGGCTGCCCTTTGTCTCCGGTCCTGTTCGTGACTTTCATGGACAGGATATCTAGGCGCAGCCAGGGGGTGGAGAACGTCAGGTTCGGGGGTCTCGGGATCGCCTCTCTGCTGTTTGCAGATGATGTGGTCCTGTTAGCCTCCTCGGATCGTGACCTCCAGCATTCACTGGGGTGGTTTGCAGCCGAGTGTGAAGCGGCGGGGATGAGAGTTAGCACCTCCAAATCTGAGGCCATGGTGCTCTGCCGGAAACCGGTGGATTGCTCCCTCCAGGTGGGGACAGAGTGCCTACCTCAAGCGAAGGAGTTCAAGTATCTCGGGTTCTTGTTCACGAGTGAGGGTAAGATGGAGCGGGAGATCGACAGACGGATTGGTGCGGCTGCAGCAGTAAAGCAGGCGCTGCACCGGACCGTCTTGGTGAAGAGGGAGCTGAGCCGGAAGGCAAAGCTCTCAATTTACCACTCGGTCTACGTTCCTACCCTCACCTATGGTCACGAACTCTGGGTCGTGACCGAAAGGACAAGGTCGCGGCTACAAGCGGCCGAAATGAGCTTCCTCCGTAGGGTGGCTGGGCTCAGCCTTAGAGATAGGGTAAGGAGCTTGGTCATGAGGAGGGAGCTTGGAGTCGAGCCGCTACTCCTTCGAATCGAAAGGAGTCAGCTGAGGTGGTTCGGGCATCTAATTAGGATGCCTCCTGGACGCCTCCCACTGGAGGTTTTCCAGGCACGTCCAACTGGGAAGAGACCCCGGGGAAGACCCAGAACACGCTGGAGGGATTACATCTCCCAGCTGGCCTGGGAACGCCTCGGGATCCCCCAGAATGAGCTGGAACATGTTGCCGGTGAGAGGGAAGTCTGGGTCAGCCTGCTTGGCCTTTTGCCACCGCGACCCGACCCCAGATAAGCTGAGGAAAATGGATGGATGGATGGATGGATGGACGTCCTGTAAAAGTGCGTTTGGAGGCTGTAGTCACCACATCAAAATGCACAGACTACGCTAATTTACGTGTCCGAAATTAGAACTACAGCTTATTTATGTCAATGTATGGTTAACTACAACATATTTAACCATTGTCAACTTTCACAGATTCTTGAAAATTCTCATTAACCAGACTTTGCTCTTCATAATCGGTCTCAGGTACTTGACTCACGGTACTAGATTTGAGTTTGAAAAGATGTTCCTAACATGCAATCTGGTGAATCTGCATATCGTTCTCTTCGTAATTTCATTGGCTATACGAAGCGTGAGTTTCAGAAAGATCGATTGCAATTGGCTCGAGCATTACCCAAAGCAAGAGAGGCGGGCATTGTCTTTCAAAGCGGACTCTCGTTGGCTGTTCCAAAATGTGTCCGGGCTTTAGAAGCTCCCATTGGGTCAAATGAGGTGTCAATCTAACCGGCAGAATGCAGCCGCCATTTTGAGAGGAAAACAAAACACTTTCCCGCATGGAAACTGAAATTATGATCGAAAATAGATCGCTTGTTATCATATCTGCCAGCTAATTTGAAATGATGCAACAGCCCCCCGTGGGTGTTTATGGACGTACTAATGTGTTTTGGACTAAATCTTTTACTGGATTGGATCGTGTGGACCCTTAACAATCTAACAAGACCGTTTTTGCCGGACTGGATGGGGGGGAAGACTATGAATCATAATCGGTGAGTGACGCCGATATTTTAACAGCTTTTTTCGGAGTGTTTTTTGACAGAGACGTTAACTGTACCTGCTGTTGTGATTGTATCTTGAAATGGTTTGCATAAATCGAATTACAAGAAGTGTAGCTTTCTAATGAGATATCGCATTAGTACCTATCTTTACAGAGCAGTTGTGTACATGACACAAATGTACACTGAACACTCTGATTCACACGTTTAGGGGGTTTGTTTTTTGGGCCACACACAAAAATGCTTTGGTTCAAATTTGCATCACATTTCCAGTGCTGCTGACATCAGAGTGGTCTTCCTTCCCTTTCCTGCCTTTACTCTCTTCTGTAACACACGCAGCTGGTCGGGTCACATAATCGCCTCCTTTAGCACAACAGCTGTGCACCAATGAGAGCATCATGTGGGGAAATTAGCATAAACTGAGCCTCCGACTGATCGGTGGTTCCGAACATCATTTTCAAACTCTAAGTGCAGCTCGGATGTTGCCTCAGCTCTCAAAAGTCATACACGTAACCCTGCAACACATAAAGACATCACCTCCCCCCCTTTCTCCCTCTCGATCTCTATATATCTCTCTCCGTCTGTCACACACGCACACACACAGAGTCTGAATTGTGGGTCAGTGCCTCATGTGGTGACAATGTGTGCGCTGTGCTGTGGCGGTGGAGGCAGCAGTGAGTCTGTAAAAAGAGGAAGTGGTGCTGTATACCCCGGAGGAGTAGGGTCCCGGGGAAGAATGTTTATACTGTCCACCGCCTTTGATCTTTCACTGTTAATCACTTCCTGCACACTGTATATGAACTAAGCAGCTCTGTGCCGCAGCGCCGGGGCCGGCAGCCATTTTGGATTTTCTTAACAGAGAGAGGTGAGAAGCGTGAAATCATGCTCTCTCATGGCGTTTTTGAGTTCTCATGAGATGAATGTTCTGACCACTGCGAACAAATATATTGAAGTTGAGAACCGCCTAATTGTGTTGGACTCATCGTGTGGGATTTCCAGGAACAGCAGGCAACAAAGAGTTACAGTAAAGCTGCCATGCTCGAGGCCCTAATGTGCATCTACCACACCATGTGGTTGGAGTGGCGGTGACATTTAGTAGCCATTATAATTCAAAATCCCTGCCAGTGCTACAAAAGTCTCCAACCCTCAATGCCACTGATCACACGAGGAGAGACACAAAAGTTCTCTCACGTGCAGACGGGTTTTCGCTCTCTGTCCGTTTCTCTTCCTCTTTCTCGCACACCACCCTGGGTGCAAGACCCTGTGCAACCCACCTAAACCCTGCACCCTGCACCCCCCCCCCCTCGAGCATCTGAGAGCATTTATCCAGCTCTGGAATCCAGACGTGTTCAACCCCACACCTGGCAACTGAAGTCAAGATCTGCAACCAAGGACATTGGGACTTAAAATAAGACAGTGCCTGACCTCCACACAAAGCCGTACTGTTTAGCTGCAGCACTGTGCCAGCAGAAATCACGAACATGCCGAGCAGGCACACACACACACAGACAAAAGTCCATGACAGGTTGAAAAGCACCCGTCGCCCGCTGTGGCAGATGCCACTTGGTTCGTTGTTGAAAGGCAAAGCATGAAATCTTTTGTCTCTGAGTAATCGGCTTGAATTATAGTTGCTACAGTAGATTGCGTGTGTCATGAACTGCTTTGAAAAAAGGAATATTATCATCACAAGATGAGGAGACAGGCAGGCGAAGGATTTGTGGAGGTTTTGCTTCTATTCATTTTGGATTGTGTGAGTAGAGCCGTTTGTGTGTGTGTGTGTATGTGTCCATATACTTGTGTGTTTGTCAGGAGCTTTGTTTTAAAGGTCTCTCCTATCAGTCATTCAGCAATGCCCTGCAGCCTGTTCTGAAGCATGTATCCTGCTTGAATAGGCCCTCCTTGCACTCTCTGTCTCTCACACACTCACTAAAACTATGCAGCATGCTCTCTCACACACACACACACACACACACACACACACACACACACACACACACACACACACACACACACACACACGAAGAAAAACTAAGTAAAATCAAAGTAGTGAAGGGCCATTGTTACTCTGTAGTTGTTTTTTTGGTATGTATTTCAGTTGCTGTGCCAACTGAACATCACACTGATACTGTATTGTTTACTTCCGTAATGCAAATACAAACTTCCCTATTAATGCTACAAAGTTATCACATTCTCTCTGAATTTAAAACAACCAAGGTGCTCTCAAATACACAAAAAAAGCAAAGCATGCACATATAACAGATAAACCAGAAACACAGCCTGACACAACATGTGAATTTAACGTCCGGCTTTGCACATCTGACTCATTTTTAAGAAAGTTTTTTCATCTGCATGTTTTCCTGTGACTGTGTGTGTGCGCATGTGTGTGCACCTTTCTCTGACGAGGCTTGCGTGACTAGTGTGGAGTGTGAGTAGAGAGTGGAAAGGTTCCTCTACCGCCTCAGGGAAATAGCAGTGTGTTGTGTGCGTTTAACCTCTTTTAATCCCACAGAAACTTTTAAAAGACCATGTAAAACAGCAAGCCCCTCAAGTAACAGCTCAGCACATGCAGGCATTATCAAAATGTTTACATGCGTGAACACTTGAGTTCCCACAAAGCTTTTTGAGCCACCACGTCAAATACGTGCAAACGACACAGTAGCCTTCTTAGATTTGTGGGATAAGAAACTCTGCATAGTAGATTTGCTATATTATAGGTTAAGCTTTAAATGTTTACGACAAGGACTTCGCGTGCAGCAAACAGTTCTCCGTCCTTTACTCATCTCAACAGGTTTTAGCAGCTGTCTGCGACTTAGTGCATTTGAGGTGAGTCAGACCATGCTGCCCAGGGTGACTCACTCACTGCTTGTGATCCATAGACCAAAACATTATTTATCATCTTAACCAGTGTATATTTGTTTACTAGCTGCTGCACATTGACACAGTTACAGAAATTGACACCTAGAGGCTGCCTTGTATAACCACGGTCGTCTACTGTTGGCTGCAGAGCAGCTTTGCTGAAGCAGCTGGGGGTTAAGAGTCAAGTAAAGGTACAATGAAGACTTTCTGTTAATGGCAGGGAGTGAGTCATCACTTCTACTTCCTTCAATTTCACAAAGCTTTGCAGGCAACTTTAACCAGCCTGACTTTCTAATTCTGTATGTGCTGTTGTCACCATTATAATAGCTTAAAAGTTTAGAGCTGTGATAATGAGGATAATTACGATGGATTTGATATAAAGGAGGTATTAGTTTTAATTGTCGGATCATGTCCGTCTCGTTTGATCAGCTCACATGCAAACAAAAATAATCCGTAAAACATTCAATGGATCATCTTAAAAAAATAAAGAAATGAATTCATTCGCAGAAGTTAAAGGATCTCCTTCGACCGCAGCGACGCAGATGACTGATGATGTTGGACTAGAGTCAGAGGTAAAGAGTCTACAGTCATGCTGGTGGCTCTGTGAGCCAAATACTAACATCAGCATGCTAGCATACTCACAATGACAATGCTAACAGAAAATCTTAGTTAAGCGTGTTAGCATGCTAACATTTGCTTAATAGCATAAACACACGGACAGCTGAGGTTGACGGGAATGCCATTTGATTTGCAGGCATTTGGTCGTAAACCAAACTGTTGGACAAATTGGAATGACCTGATTATGGCATTAGATACGAAAGTGATCACCAAAGTTATTTCATCCTGAGGGGGTCATGAATGTCAGCACCAAATTTCACTACCGACCCATCCAATAGCTGTTGAAGTGGTGGACCGCCCCGACCGTCATCCCTAGCTTTGTTGTGATCCACAAGCATTTGCTTTGACCATTATGGCAAAAACCAAAAAGTCCTCAATAATAAAATCAATGACACATTTTGGGTGCAGTTGTGGTGTTTCAAAGAGTGTGGGCAGAACTGTGATGTCTTTTTTTCCCCTGATTTTCTGTTAATGCTGTTTGTGTTTCTTTTATTTGTCTCAAGCGTGGCAGATGTCCCGGCTCACGCTAACTGCACAATTCTCCCATTCCCATTACCGTTGTTGTTCAAAAGCAGAAAGCGATTCTTACTAAGCACACTGAACGGACGCCACTTTAACACAACAAATGTTAAGGAGTTCACGAGCCTGGCATTTATTTCAGTGACTAGCATTGTTTTTACCCAGCAAAATACTAAAATTAATATCAAAATTGGCAAAGGGATCAGCTTCTCTTGTGAAAATGCCTAGATTTTTACTATGCCACAACTATGAGCAGTAACAATATCAACATTTACACAACTACATTGAAAACCACTTAAAAATGTAATGCTGAGAAGTTAGAAGGGTGACAAAGAAAGAGGTACAGTTCAGGTAGCCCCGAGCTAATGGGATGGAAAGAGGGGGCGTAACAGAGATAGAGTGGAGGGAGGCACCCTGCTGGTTCCCAGTACAAGTGACAGAGTGACAGTTGGAGGGGGCTGGCCTATGTGTGTGTGTGTGTGTGGAAGCAAAAGAGAGCAGGGCCTTGGGGACGGGGGGGGTTCACCTGTTCTACTCATGTTCTGACAGGTAGGAACCCCCCTCCCCATCCCCCCTCTTTCCCAACGACCCCTCCCCCCAACCCCACCACCACTTTTTATTCCATCTCAGGGTTCAATCTGGTCAGTGCAGCCCCCTTATGCTCCCGTCCGTGGGTGGGTGTGGGGCAGCTTAAAGATTCCCATCTGCTGTCCTTGCCTTGGTGCCAGAGGAGCTGGGAATGTCCGTCTCTGATGCAGAAAGTACTGGGGATTTGTTGAGGCTTTGCTTCCTGGTTGATTTTAATGCTCGGGTTAGAGTTGGGTTAATGTTGGAAGCACGAATAGAAGTATTGATACTTACCACTGCATTCAAGTAGCACATTCTTTGTCTATTGCTTTGGTGGTTGCAGATGTTAATGAGACTGCTTTGGACATGTTTGTGCTCAGCAAACCATAGTTCTGTTAGAACTTGTGGGAACCGTAAACCAAATTTGTATCTTTCAAATTAGTTTTGAAAAACCTGCTCCACCTCTTCAGTTTTGATTTATATCTCTGGGGCTGAAGTTAGATTAAATTTGGTTTAGGTGTTTGAGGTTACGGTGAGGTTTTGGACATGGTTTCCCTTTCTTTATTGCAACATACCACCCTGGTTAAGCCCACACAGTCCTCTCTTTGTATAGATCAAATGAAAAAGTGAGCATTTATTTTTCATATAAAAAAAACAACAAATTCCCAGTGAGCAAGTTGCAAATGTGGAAAAATCTCTGCTTCAGTTTTGGCTTGTACTTGGTGTTCTTCATCCAATAAAACTAACTTATTATCCCAGAGAACTGAACTACTTTAATTACTTTAAATACATTACTTGCGTGAATACTTACATATTTTTTCTATGTAGTAAGATGGACACAAAGACAGTTAAAATAACTGGTTATTTCATATAAACTTGCTGTAGCCACTTTAACATGTTGACTTATGTGTTTTTGTGTGTGTGTTTCTGTGTGTGTGTGTGTGTGTGTGTGTGTGTGTGTGTGTGTGTGTGTGTCCAGCAGGAGACAGGGAAGTGGTGGCCTGGTGCCAGTAAACACAGAGCTTTTGTTTGTGGGAATCTGCCTCAGGTGCAGTTGACCCCTGACCTGTGAGCCTGCAGGTTGAACAAAGGGCCATTAAGGGGAGCTGGGCATGTCTCCACTCCAGAGCGACTGAGAGGTTTACAGAAAAGTGTGCACAGGGTCAGGACTTGATACAAATGAAGACGTGGACATATGGATCATACTTTATGAGCATTTTAAAAAACAATACACTACTCAATCACACTCACAATACAACAAGTGGTGGTCCGGCCCTAATGAATAAATGGAACACTTTTTGCACACAATCTCTGTCTCTCAATTGTAACATTAATCAGTTCACTGGCACTTTTGGGGGGACAGCCACCCATCAAACAAGCACTGACAGCTGCAATCGACACTTGTGAATCCAGACCAGGTCACTTCATCATCATCTGATCACTGAAACAAGGTTCCCTTGGAAGTATCCCCTTGTCCCCCTGTCACCACCAGAACAAAGTAGAGACGGGGGCTTGTCCTTCGGGCTATAGCTGGTGACAGGTAAGTCCTTCGAATTCAGCAGCAACGCACAATGCTCTTAGTGTCTCGCAGGACTCTGAGGGTACAATGGGGTCACTCAGTCAGAAAAAGTTGGGGTGTGTGGGGCGCCCTGTACACTGACCGCCTTTACACCTGAAACTGATTGTCAGGTAATAACACAAATCTCCACTGAACACACTCTGCAGCTTTGCTTGCATATCTTGCTTGTTGGTTGTTTATGTTTTACATGTTAATCCAGACCTGCTGTACAGTATGTGCATCAAGCCAACATACAGTCCTCCTCTCATCTCTTGCCTCCATCTTTCTGGCTCAACACTGCCACCCAGTGATCGCATCCAGTGAAATAGCAGTCATCAGGCTTTGGTCCTGAGGCCTGCGGTTAGATAGACAACATTACCTCACTGCCAGGGAAATACATAGGACAGGATGGGATTTTCCACTGCACCCCGGAGCGAGTATGCCCAGACCCCCGCCCTCCGTATCACCATGAGCTAACAAAGACAAGTGCTCAACATAGTCGGAAAAGTCTGCAGTGGACACCTCCGAATGTTTGAAATGATGCGATTTATGGTTCAGAGTGAGCTCTCTCTATTGAAGCTGCTCTGATTTTCTTCCCTGGTTATCAGGTGGTTCTTTTCTTCTATTGTAAATCCCACAAGCAATGTAAACCGCAAAGGTAGAGCTGTCTGCCCTGCATAGCTTTAAAATTAATTCATTAGTCCAGAGGAAGGGTTGTGTTACTGCGCCAACTGTGATCTGTGACAATCCATCATGGATGTGACTTTCATGTGTCAAGTAAATCCAATTGTTCCAGTTTATTATGTCTAGCCTCAGATGATTATCAAAAGTAGGTAATAATGAATTAAATAACAATGACACGGATTAAAGGTTCAACACCTACATGTGTTACTCTGACCAGAATGATAATAATAGAAGTGTCAGTCTTCACCTTTTAGGCAGGTAAGTAAACTAGATTAGAGCCCTTTGTGAGGCATTAACAAAGTGTGTCTGTCCTCATAGTCGTTGAGTACATCCTCTGCTATTATCCTAATAGAGAGCGCTTCATTAGTGGCTCTCCTGTGGTGACGGGCGGGCCGTCAAAATGCAGTTGTAATTAGTGATGGGGAGGAAACAGGAGCTGAGTGGGCCCATCACACCTACCGGAGATCGGAGATATAGGTAAATAGGTATTATTTTGTAAATAATAACTACAGCACATGAGAGTTTATCATATTTATTACATAAAGCAAACTTAGCTCCAAAGTCCAAACTATTTCAGGGGCTATAATCACTTCTCATAATGAGTGTATGATGTGAAACAGGTCACTTGTAGTGATGAACCCACAGAGAATTTTCACCTGACTCTGCAGTTCCCCTCAAAGCTTTGTAGTATTCGTAACTTCACTCTTACCGTTTCTGGCCGAAGATTATTTTAAGAAAAAAAACTCAAGCTCACTGTACGCTAATGGCAGACAAAGTGAGCAAGTAGCTTGAGATCATAGTGGAGCATTTCGCTTCTAAAGAGCCAGATCATTTTTTGGGATCACACAATGAACAGGCGTATAGTAGGAGGGCCAATGGCCCCTTCCCTATTTCCTACCCCCCTACTCTGACGACACCCTTCTTCGAAACTCAGCTCTCATTTTGATCTCAACTACACACCAGTAAAAGAGCTCAAAATTGCAAGTAAATATAGTTTAGTGTAAATATTTAACTTTGTAATCGTCTTTTTGGACCTGTTTTGCAACTGTCAATGTCCAGATGTTTGTCCCCTGTGAGCTAATGGTGATCCAACTATGGCAAGAATCAGGACAGAAGAACTGCCTTTGTACCAGAGTGGTTCCAACACATGCCACGTTACCACGCCAGCCTGGGTTCATTTCCAGCAAATAAAAGGCAAAAATGCTTAAATATTAAAAATAACAGAATCCGACAAAAGATCTGCACACTGTATTAAAAGCTCCCACCAATTTGAACTGTGCTATATTCTAACAGAGATCTTTGTCAGGCATTGTCTTCCCATAAACAATAAAAACATTGAATAAATATAGTATACAGATTGAACTACCCACACATGTCTTCGCACGTGTGGGAACAAATATCCCAAAACACACTCGGGTCTCAGGAGTCTGATCCTCCACTCCTCCACACCTTGTAGGGATTACAGGTGTTGGTTTTCTTTCCACTGTGCCCGAGCATTTGTATGTATATGACAGCACGGGAAACCCGATCATATTAATAATTCATGACAACTCTGAAACCCCTTCACCTCTGTCCATTAGCTCCTCTAAGACCTCTGGCCTAACACTACTTTGTAACTTCTTGAAAACAAGAGAGCGTGTCTCCCCCCTGCCTCCACTAATGCCTGCCACAGAGACTGATATCAGGTTTTAACTCTGTGTGACTGACTGCTGATCAACTGTAGCTTCACGTACTGCTCATTTAATCAATTATTGTAGAAATCGATAGGCGGAGGAGGGCAGGGCAGCGGTATTAAGTAGGTGTCAGTGCGGTCCGGCCACACTTTGTCTCCATTTCCTTAATGTGTGCCTCGTTCTCCTGCCAGCTACACCAGAGCCATAAATCGTACCTAAAGTGACGAGGGAGCCAGCTGATAAATAATACACACGGTACACCTTACAGTGTGGCTAATCCGAAACCTCTTGACATGAGATGGCCGAGGCTTAGCACGACATTAGCCTTGACACACCAAAGCCGTGCTCCGGCAGCTCTTGGCCTTGGAAGTGTACAGTGTGTTTGTTTGTATACATGTTTATGGAAGGGAGAATAATCTATGCCAGTAAGGCATCTAAACAATCCTAATATCACAGCACAAAGGACCTATTTGCACGTTTGTCTTGCCTTTACAAACCCAGATGAGTCCATTTCGAGGAAAAAGCTGGCAGCATAGCCTTAAGCGCTAAGTGAACTTAACTCGGTTCATCTGAGGTGAATCTTTTATTTCACCGAGTCAGTAAATTGGAATTACTCGAGCATGCCACACAGTACTGTAGTGACAACGGTGTCACGTGGAAAGAGAACACACAAAAAAAAGCACCACACCCAAAACAAGATCGCCAAATTGGACATTTGACGAGTCATTACTCTTGTTTGTCAAAGGTTGTAACCTATGTCCTCTATTAAGACAAACAAAACATATGTACTCCACTGGCTTTTTACTCATGCAAAGGATGGGGGTGAAGTGGAGCTCCACACACGTGGTGTTGCAATCTAATGAGCATGCTAAGCCCACTGTTACCGCCATATCAGAGGATCCCTGCTCACTCTACCACCTGCTGGAATGCAGGTTTCCCTTGATAATTGGGGCAATTAGAGATTCCCCTGCTTCACTATCGCTGGTTGTGGAGGAACCCTGCTATTACTATTACACAACTCGACCATGAAGACTCACCTCAGGGTCTACAGCCAGCTTCTCTTAATTGTCATATCAGCTCGCCTCAGTTAGGCTTTTGCCTCAGCCAATATGCAAGGACTATGCAGCGCTATTGTGAAGAGATAGTGGGTCAATTACAGCAAAGTGACTGCTATCGTGAGGCAAATGGGCTTTTTCCATATGCTAGCTGACCATATAGGTACATTACATGTGTATACCTACAAACTCAAATATGTACACATGCTCACACATGCACAGGCACCCCATGCTATACTAAGACAATATGCAAGCACCTCTCCGTTGTCGCCGTAGCTCACAAAAGGCATCAGTGACAACTGAGATCAAACAGAAAGGTGTGGTGGTACTAGAAATGCAACAGTAGGAGCAGGAGTCTTCATCTGTCTTACGAAAGCGTTTCATCTAGTGCCTCCTGACAGCTGATGGCAATAATTTGCTTTTGTTCGTCATGCGATGCCAGCCGTCGCTTAAAGACCCCCCGTATAGTCACACGAGAGGCTTTTCTTTTATCAGGAGGCCCTTCTTCTGTCTCCAAACTGACAGAGGGAGATTAATGCCCCCTCACACACCGTTTCCTCACATTTAGAGCCACCTTGTGCTGCTTGGGGTTGGGAAGCACTTCAGACAAAAGACTGTAAGGTGACATGGGAGAGGAAATAACACAAGAGGAAAGTTGTGAGTGATACAGTATCGTTTCAACATGACCAAACCCAAAAACAAACACGAGACGTGTAACACAAAAGCTCAGGCCCGGTTAGCGGCCCAGAGGTACCCTTCAGGTTCAGTGTCTCCACCAAAGCTCTTGTTTTCCAGTACACAGTGACGGAGACAGCAGACACAGTAGGTAAGTGTTTGTGTCGGGCCAGGCCTAAGCCCTTAGACTCCGTTAGTCCCTTAACGTCTACTCAGGTTCCTCAGGTTCTCAGGGTCGGACCTGCGTTCTGTTCCCTGAGCGCTACCGTGACACTGTCCCTTCACTGGCCACAAACAGTAATTGTGATAGACTCACACAAACAGGGCACATAAGCGCACACACACACTTAGTGTAACACCCCTCCCTTTGCATGAAGAGCATCCCAATGGAATGCAGTGGTGTGTGTGTCTGACGCCATGCTAAGCCACCTCAGTCCTGCTGAGGAGTCTACTTTTGCAAGCCCTGTCGTCTGCGTCTGGCCATTACAATCATGAGAAAATCACTAGGTACCTGCAGGGCCCATCTCCCAGGTTACAGGTATGCCTGTTGACACATGCCAAATCCCCCTCTTTCTCCCAGGTTGGTGGTGAACACGCTGGAACGCCCTGTCTAAACCGCAGACATCACATAGGCCGCTGAGCAGAGCAGGACATGTCGGGCCATGTGATGGAACCGCTGGCTGCGTCGATGCCTAGTAAACATGCATGAGTGCAAAACCTGCGTGTGCTTGCACACCGAACACACTCGCGCACATGAACGCGCGTATCCCGAGCTGATCCACCAGGTAAGGTGCTGCTGCCCCTGGGGGCTTTTTGGGGCCTACAGCGAGCCGCAGTTCTGCCTGTTCTAGTCGAGCTGGTGATGGATGGGAGTGCTGGCACATTCCTCTGACAGGTGACGGGAGCAGCTCCTATTTGATCTGCCACTGAGTGGCGACAGAAGAGGAAGAACCAGAGAAAATAAAAGTGGCTTACATACGTCTCCAGTGACAAAGCTGTGAGGTTGTAACTTGTAGAACCAAAGTGGCTGTTAATGAGAATGGTGAGAAGAGTTATGAAATATTTCTATGAAATGTGATCAGTGGTACAACTATTTCGACCATATACTGTACTAGAGTACAATTTTGAGGTACTTTTATTAAATATTAAAATTTTATACTGCGTTTTACATTCATTCTCTGTCATATTACAGATAACAAATATTGTACATTTTAATACTGTACACGTATTTGCTGTAGTTACTTTGCAGATGTAAAACATTTGACAATCTTGCAACACCTGCAATGCGAGAAGTATTGTCATTATAATAACAATGCTATATTTAAAATAAAAGTGGGAATTCCCTTAATTATGCTCATTTGTATTATATGTTAAATAATCCATTGCACCGGTTCCCAAACTATGGCACACGTACCACTGGTGGTATGCAAGCTCCCTCAGGTGGTACGCTGCGGAATCTCCGAAATATTAAAAAAAATTAATTAATTAATTAAAAAACATATATAACTGTGTATACTACACAGAGGTACTACAACTAGGGATCGGCAATATATTAATAATATATCAATATCGTGATATGAGACTAGATAGATATCGTGGACTAGATATCGTAATATGGTAATATATCTTTTCCTGGTTTCAAAGGCTCCATTAGCAAAAGTTATGTAATATTCTGAACTTACCAGCCTGTTCTAGCTGTTCTATTATTTGCTTTTACCCATTTAGTCATCATGTACACTAATGATGATTATTTATCAGCAATCTCATTGTGTAAATATTTTGTGAAAAAAAACAATAGTCAACCCTACGATAACGTCTCAATATCGATATCGAGGTATTTGGTCAAAAATATTGCGATTTTCGCTTTGCCTTGCGAAATACGCTTTGCCTTTCCTGTAGTATTTTTGTTTCAATATCAGCCAGTCACGTTGGTGAACGTAGTGCGTGCATACGTCCACAATTAGTTACGAGCTAAACTGTGATGAAAAGATAGCGAGCAGAGGTAAAGTGAGAGGTTCAGAAACACTGAAACTGTGGCTTCTTACGGGAACTATTGGGAAGAAAAGTGCAGACCAGGAGGAGAGTATTTTGAGCAACCCCGTTGAAACTGAAGCGCAAGTGCTAGTGGCTACTCAAGCAGCGCTAGTGAAGTCTCCACAGCGTCTGCTAGCGTCAAAGGGGGAGCAGGACAGAGTAAGTGAAGAATGGCTCTGACTAACAGTCAACAATAGATTATCTTAATGGAAATAAACAGACCACCTGCGCGATCTGTCCGTAATTTAAAGTCGGTGCTACTGATGGTACCTGAAGAATCCCTGATCTATTGTAATGGCTGCTTGGACAACAACATTCAAACAAAGTTACACTCTTGAAAGGTCGGAAACTGATCCAACAAACATATTTCCTCAAAATGGTTAGCCAGACGTGTGGGTATGGCTACAGTCGGCTCATATTACAGTTAGTGAGTCACAGGCTCGGCCAGCAGCGTCTCACCATATCCGTGACGACACCAAATTCTCCCATTTATTCTCAGTTATGCTTGAAACCACACTGTGTACATCACAATGCCCCCTAAGACTACCAACCACATATGCAAACAAACCAACAATGCCTTCTATAACACCCTAATGCACTGTTGCCTCCACTCACAAGCCATGTTATCCTTTAATCTGGGTGGAAAATGCAGGTTTTGTGATTGATATGCTACATTTGATGCTAGTATTTGTTTTTGCCACCATGGTGACTAAATCCCGGCGTAGGAGGAAACAAAGGCAAGCCTGGAAACAAGAACAAGGAGATTCAGGTGATCAGGTTGGCATTGTTAAAAAAAACAAAAAGGATGAAAGTGCTATCATCATGTAGCTGACACATATAGTACCCGCTCTGCCAAACTGCTGAATGTATGCCAGCTCATTGAGAATACTGTAGGTATATCAATCTGCACCGGCTCCGCTTGTTTGTTTTCCATTTGGAGGCATCTGTCATTCTAGCGCAGAGACACAACAAGCTCAATGCCTGTTGTTGAGAACGTTCACACCCCTGGAGGTGTATTACATTTCAAAGCCAGGCTTGACATGTAGACAGGCATGAGCAAGTCTGAAGCATTATCAAGTTCAGTGGTAATGAAAATGAAAATAAAAGTATATATCCTCATCAATAGAGCTGACCCCTTTGGTTTGCCGACTGTTAGTCAATGCTACTGTCTTGTGACAGCAGTCTTTCTGGTGTAGCTGCTGCATCATGTGCTAATTGTAAACAAGGTCGTCCTGTATTTCCTGTTGCCTGCTTGGCATGCCACCTTCCTCAATCCACCGTGCTGCAAAGCTCGAGAGCAGAACAGAAGGGATGAAGCCTGTGAGGTTGATACGTGCTTCTGTGAAAATGTGCGTTCACATGTGCGCTCCGGGGAGTGGGCTGGATGGCGGCTTGTGGAGGGAAGGTGGTTCAGCCACCGCCCTGACTGACTTCCAGGCTCCCTGGCAGAAACCGCAAAACCCACTACCCCCCCCCCCCCTTCCTTCTCTGCTCACCCCTGCAGGGCCCGACGCCAGATTCAACACAGCAATCCACGAAACAAACACAAACTCCCACTGTCGTCCTCTACGTGGCTCGCAGCGGTTGTGCAAGACTCTTGGTAGAAAATCCTTGTTTATATCGCAACCATAATACAGTAGATCTACAAAGAAAAAGGCTCCGGCCCACGCCAGCACCACTCAAAACATTACTGACCACCTTCTAAACACTAAAATTGAGCCTCATCGCAACGTAAAGGTTTGGGGCTGTGGAGGTTTTGGCTCAGCCTGGAATAATTCTGTTCATCCTTTTGAATGCATAAAATATATATTCACATCTTTACTGGCGACTGTGCAGTTTGTTTGTTTTGTCCTATGCGCTTGACTGTACGAGTATTTAGGTATAAGTCGTGTGACTGTATGAATGTGTGGTATTCGAGTCTATACGTCAGATTGTAAGAGGCTCAGGAGGGCTGGTCCCCTCATGTCCCCCTCCATAAACCTCCAGCATGCCTCCCAGTCTAAGCACCGCCACTCTGTAATTGTGGAGAAACCACAGCACACAGCCCCATATATAAATACGCTATTCTCCCAGCCTTGTCAAAATAAAGGTTGTGCGGGGAGAAAGAAAAAGGGCTTTTTTTGGTAGCCCTCTCCCCCACTTTGGAGCTATTTTTGTGCAAACTAGCTCTTTTACCTTTGGGTGAAGCTGCAGAGATTCGAGTATGATACATGAAGACAAATTTGAGGAGGTCCCTTCCTTTAAAGCAAAGTTGAACATCGAGGGAGCTAAAAATAAGGCCCCTCTATTTTACAGTTGCGAAGCTTCCACAGCTGAACACGAAAGGTTACTACATGACAATATGTTGACACTAACACTAACATATTGGACACGGCACATTTATTGCAACACACAGGTGAGCTGACATGGGTCGGGTTGAAGAAGCCCTAAATCCTTTGAGGCGGGGGTGAAGGAAGAGACACGGGGATCTGTGAAGAATTGCCAGAGCTATGTACACATAGCAGTCTGTTGACATGCAGCATGCTTTGATCTGTGGTTTCAGTGCAAGGAGACTTCCTCATTGTTTCTGCAGCCCACTCACCTGTCTGTGTCTACAGCAGGTCTCATCTCCTCTGAACAAACACAAAAATGCTTTTAAAAATGCTTAAGTCGCCTGGTGAGAGTATAGCCTCTCACCAGGCATAAGACTAAACCTCTTCACTAAACCTCTTCACCGAACAACTGGGAACATGACTCATAGATACGGAGATGCTTGTTTATTCACTCGCAATAACTTCAGCTGTGAGTTATTAATACATCAGGAAGTTTTTCAAAACTGTTTCCTGGAGAGAACCATGTGGGGTTTTCTTTTTGGTAGTTTGGCAAGTATTTAAATATGTGCACAACAGGTCAGCTCAACGTGCAAACGTGTGGAATTTGCCTACAGGTAAGCATACAATTCGACATACAGTATATGAAGCATAAAGTTTTAAAAATAATTGGGTAATTCATGAATATTCATAGATTTTCTTTCAAGGACTGTCCTATTTTTTCTATAAGTAGTATCAACTTACGTACTTCTTTTCAGGAAGCGTTCAATGAAATTTTACTGTAATTACAATTCAATCAAAATATCTAATCTGTTAGTGTCACAGGGTTAAGCAGTTAGCAAATAGCATGTATAATGTTAATTTTTTAAACTGGGAAAACATATGAAACTGAGCACTCGCTCTGCTTTAAACAAGTCTAAAACAAGATATTAGGCTGCTTCTGCACGTCAAAATCATTCAAGAGCTGCTCATACAAGTGTGCCAAAGAAATCTGTCAATTCATTGACAGCAGTACCATCAAGCACTTAGTTGTCCTCCTCGCTCTCAGCTCGGATATCCTGACTCTTGTATCGGGATAGTTGATGCTGCCTTGTTTGAGCTCGGATGAACCATCCATACAGCCCGGACGTAAAACATACATGTTCTAATGAACGTGCACACGTATTGTCTCTTTCACACGTTTCCTTCCCTTGCTCTCAGTCTTGCACACATGGGCAGGCAGCCATGGGAGGAGGGAATGCGAGGAATGCTCCAAACCCCGGGCTGGTGTTCTGACTCGTCCCAGACTTCATGCCGTCACCGCCGGGGTCTGTGGCCAGACCTCCCTGTGCCAGACCCACTGGCTCCAACACCCGCCCAGGCCAGCCGAGCTGCAGCTCGCGACCCATAATTAACCAGCAAGCCGCACTGTAGCGCACACCACCCCCCCCTCCACCCACCACTGCAGGGGCCCCGAGGAAACTCGAAGAAAGAATATATAACGTAATACTGTGCAGCTTGTAGATGAGGATGCTCTGGAAGAGGAAGTATCGATGATGTATATAGTGTGTATTAACAGCATTATATGTCAACACTTTCAAACATTTGCTTTCAAGTGTCATGAATTTCCTGGTTGCAATTTAGCATGGGATGTTTAGCACATAATTATAGCCAGTAAGTAAGTCTTGGCAAAGATCAAAGTCGCAAAGCTAAATGGTTTTCTGAAGAGTTTACAAACTTGAAGCATGAGAAAATAAGAGCATAGTAGCTTTCGATGGAGACCAAGTAAGTGTGTGTATCTTAGTGTGTATTAGAAGTAATGCCAGGGTACCTGAAATTCTCCCAGACTGGCATAATTAAGGTTGAGACATCTGGAGGTAGACTTGAGGAGTAAAGCAGTGATCATCTTCATTCTTCTGAAGGCGGCTCTCTTGTTCAGGCAGGAAAGGCCTTTATTCAGGGAGAGGTTTCTTTAGAACAGCCAGAGGGTCTTATTCAGGAATCTTATACCAGCCTAGTTTGGTATGCATGAGCGTGAGTGCACAACAGTGACCCAAGGTGAATGATTTATTGCGTTAGCTTCTTTTGAATGCCGAGCCAAACTCAAACAACTTCTGATTACCTGCTCTTAGCTAACAGACACGGAAGATGCTGCTAAGCAGCGGCATCGCTCCGTGAAGTGCTCGACATAAAGTCATAAAGCTCCATCCAGTGCTTCTTCTTCCCTGTCAGAGGAGAGTCCTTCCCGCTGATGTGGGGTCATGGCTTGTAAATTGAACAGGGCTTCCTCAAGGAATACCTCATCCTTTGAAAGAGAAACAGGAAAATGACATGGTGGACAGCCCACTTGGTTTTTCATCCCATTTTCTTGCACTGTAATTTGCTTCTGGAGCGGGTCAGCCTAAAATAACCTTAACCTAATATTCACAACATAGGCAGACTTTGAGAAACGCTGGAGGTCTCCCCTTGGGTGGCAGTGGACTGTCCTCAGCCTGTAGGCGTTTTAAGAGATTGTTCCCTTGCCTACCTCTCTTAGATACATCAAGAGCACGTAGGCGAGGTACTCGTTAGACCTCCTGTGCATGAAACGCACCCTATACCACAGCTTGTGATATGGCTATAAACATGTTCATCTGCTGATTTTTCTCAATTCTCAAACATCGAGTCACGTTTTTATTCACTATAGGTGTGATGTGGTTAATCACTAAAATACTGTAAATATACACAAAGATCCTCGTGTCTTGGCGAATGGATCCGCAGCCCTGTTTCAGCAATATTCCACACGTCTAGAAGGCTCAGCCAGAAAACCACTAAACCCAATAGAATGGGCATCAGAAGAGAAATGCCCATGATCTCACTTGAACCAAAGTTTCCTCCAGACTCATTAATCTGAGGCTCCGCTCTTCTTCCGTGCCCTCATCACATTGCCATGATCAGCAACCATTACGCCTCAGATGTTTGCATGCGTTGGCAGTTTTATGTTCCAATTGTGCAGTACAATATGAATGAGAAGTGTTTCAACAATTGCAATTGACAACTGAGTCAACGCAGGTGAAAGGAGTATTGTTTACTTTTGGTGCCGATTATTTTGTTGGCTGCGGCTCACAGTCAAAGTGGATGATATACGATAATAGGATGTAATGGGTTTTAATAAAGCACTAACATGCATTTTGTATGCCAGAACACACAGCACAATGCCTGCAGACATAAATATAAAGCCGGCATTGCCTCATAAATGCACTTGCATTCGCATACACACGCACACAGAAACTTACTCCGCCGCCCTCATCCCCCCTAAACCCCCAACACTCACACACACACACACACACACACCACACCACAGGCACCGCACACACAGACACACACACTGGTTCTCATATGGAATATCGTGGGTGGCGCTGGACCGGTAGAGGGCTCTGTAAATAGCTCGGGAGCAACCCCTCCATTTGAGCAACCCAAATTTCCTTTTCTGAGGTCGGCTGCCTGGACTGGAAGTGCTGTGCAGCAAGCCTCCAGTCGCCACGGGACACCACAATGGCCACGCCGACAGCACTTCACAGGGACCATGGCATGGCAGGGGTGACCAGATGGCCCTCCAGGAAACACACACATCACGTTGGCACACCGAGCCCTCACACACACACCTCGTGCATGCATATACCGCATGCAGCAGTGCATTTAGCCATGCATTCATGCACCTACATACTTACACTCCTAATGTGTTCTTATGCTTACAAGGAGATAAATACAGATCACACGAACTGTGCAGCTATATTCCGTCACAGACGGCGTCTAGCATAGAGACAGTGGGTGGGAAGACGGGAGGATGTGTGTGGTACATGTTTGTGTATTTGGTTTGTATCTGTGTGTATAGGAGGCGACCAGTTTGCTTTACTGTTTGACTTTAACTATTTGAGACATTGGTTTGTATTATATATGCGTGTTTGTGTGTTTGTCGGGGGGTAAAACTCCACGGATGAGAGATGGAAAAACATTGAAATGGAAGAGGTCCTTACCGCCACAAATCAGTTCAATTTCACGGCGAGGCGTTTACACTGCAGGTATACGATGGTTAAGTCGCTACGAAGCCATTTACAGTTGCGGAACTGATTTCAGAGTTCGGATCACTGACACAAAAACTAAAGCGGCTTCGAACAGTTCCAAAATGTTTTGATTTTGACTGAGGATGCTCTGATTGAGATTGTTGGGGCCAATCACAGATAGCCCAAGGCAGTATGGGGCGATCCGGTCAGCGGTCACAGGCTCTATTTGAAGCCAATTCTCTGCGCCGGTGAACAAGCATTCTGCTCCTCTGCTCTTTGTGTGTGTGTGTGTGTGTGTGTGTGTGTGTGTGTGTGTGTGTGTGTGTGTGTGTGTGTGTGTGTGTGTGTGTGTGTTTGTTGTTTATCATCTTGTTCACTCTCAGTTTAGACACAACTGACAAATATGGGCAATACATATGTAATTTAAATAACACAATCACAAAGAGCGGTGATACTAGGCTGGCGGAAAAATAGACCAAACAGACGCAGAAACTATCGCTGCTAAAAGAGTTCTAACCGAGTATCAGCTCATGTAGAGATCTTTCAATGCATCTCTCAGCAAGAAAGCAAATAAGCAGATTTCCCAAAATTTCAAACAAATACTTTCAAGAGTAAAAACAAAGATATTTAAATAAAATTGCATTGAAACAAAATATTTAATTGAAATATTCTCATTTTTGAAGATAGCTCAATTTTTTTCTTCATCCACTAAAACTCAGCTGAACATAATTGTTTTCCAGCAACGCCATGGAAAACAGCTTCTTAGCAAACAAAGAGGAGTTTAGGGGTTTTAATGTCTTGTTCAAAAGCCCATCAGCAGCAGTAAGTATAATGTTTTTTCCCCAAGATTTTCCCAGCTGTTTTGTGGATTTGAACCAAGGAAGTTCCAACCCCACTTGATAGATATCAGATTAAACTGTAGTTAAACTACCAGGTAACTGTCTTTGGTTGACAAATTTAGGCAAACATATTTACAGCCTTAGAAGTTTACCATGTACATTTCAAAGAAGTGCAGAATTTTAGAATATGCTGTATATGCACTTAACCTATATATTAGATGGTGTTTCCAGGTAATTTGAAGCCATAGCTAGGTTGCAGCAGTGCCAATAACCAGTTAAAGTGCCGTTCTCGGAGGTTATTACACCACATCATGCACTATATCTGTGCCAGAAAACACAAAGCATTTACTAGAAAACTCAAAAGAACCGTGAGAAACTTTAAAACACGAGGGTTTGAGCAGCAAAGGTAGCAAAAACAGTGACCATGGTTCTCCTTCAAAGATCGTTTGATTGGACTGGAGAGACTGAACGTTGCCATTCACATTGTCCATTTTTACCCGAGACAATGTTTTATAGGCCCTTCAGAGAGGACCTTTTGCTTCCTTTTCCTGTGGTTTGGCGCGGGCTGAGCTGTCGGGAGAGGGGAACAGCCAAACCCAAATGTAGATGCTCAACTTGGCAGGCTCTCCACGGAGTGTCCTGACCAGACAAAAGCAGGGAGAGAAATACAGCCATTTATTTATATTCGCTGTGGTTTTGCGTGTTGCGTCCTAGACTTCCAGACCCCGGGTGGATATTCCGTCTGAAGACGAAGACAGATGGATGGCTTTCCGTTGACATACTTAAAAGGAACCTTCAAGGATTAATGTCGGATCCATACGTGTTAATCGAGTGTGAGGTTTTGATGTGTGGTCCACCCCACCCCCCAAACACCCCCTTTTTGTTTTTAACAAAATGCTGTACATCTATCTTTCAGAACAGGTTATGGTTGAAGAGACTATCCTCCTGTAAAGTCTTGACATTTTGTATGATGGTTTGTAATGACAGCAGCAGGGAAAGTATGAAATTTGAGCATCGTCAGAATCACAAGCTTAGACTCATTTTCTATGGGGGATGACCTCACCACTGTCAGCCAAGGTATGGAACCAATTTAGCGGATCTCCCCTGAATTTCTTGTGTGTTCAGATTTGTCAAACTCCGGTATATCTGGGCCCTGCTCCGCTTCATGTAGTGTTAACTACTGGGGGGGACTGTGTGTACATGAGAGGGGTAAGGGTTGGGGTTTATAACAAAAACTGAAAATTCTTCCAACAGAAACTGTGCTCGAGCCTCTCTGACTCACACCTAAGTACGGTTTCTATGTAGGAGAGCCCATAAATGAGTCAACCAAAGCTATTTCTATATAGGCTTAGAAGTTAGGAGGGGGGAGGGCTATATATGTTCACACACAAGCACACACATACACACATACACACAGTGGCTGTGGCTAGCTAGACCTCTCTGGTCAGGAGCCGGTGCCAAGAGCAAGCCGAACAGTGGAACACTGGGAGTCTTGTGCCTGATTTTGGAGCCTCTGGCTCTCTCCCGACCTTGCTTTAAAATACACTGCGGCTTCGAGGAACAGCACTCTCAGCAGTAGGGAGGCCAGGCATGGAAAATTTAGACGCAACAAGAAAGAAGTGGGGGGGGGGCAGGCGAAATTTATGTGCCCATCCACATTTGCGGCCGTGAGCGTTTTCCTTAATGCCTTTAACACACTTACTGTAAAAGGGAAGAGGATCTCAGATCTGAAAGTGAAAGAAAAAAAACTGCAGTGTAACAGTAGTTTGTGACTCTCTTTTCAAACAACGCTGAGATTATATGTTGCAATGTCATGAGAAGTTACACAACCAGATGTTTGAAAATGTCATGTATCAAATTCAATCTATTTTTGTATAGAACGTTTTACTTTAAAATCTACAACTTGTTCAGCAAAGCCATGGATTATCAAAATACAAAAGCAGATAATCACATGACTTTCCCTTCAGATAGGATTTACACCGTTGCCTATTTGTTACGGTGTTTGTATTACTCACTTGTTACTGTTTAAGCCTGCTGATCCAGCAGTTGTGAGCATGACACAGACTGGCTGCTCTGACATCTCACCTGACACCAGAGGATAATAACACCTTGTCTTGCTAATGGCGTGTGTTATTGCTACAGCACCCTGTAATCTCTTTCCCTTCTGATGCTGGTAATGGCTTGAAATATCAAACTGGCCTGCAGTGCTACAATCTATACAAACACATACAGACACAAATAGTATGTCATATGGTGACACAAACATGAATGCGCACATACCGTATGTGCACAGACGCACATACGGCAGTCGCAGCTTCCAGTGAGCTCACCTGGAGCCAGAAGAGGGAACTTACTCTTCTGTTTTCATTCTCAGGCTACTTGCTTGTGACTGATCTTGTGTTGTCTTTGTTGATCTGAAAGCAGACAAATAAGACTCAAGCAACCCACACACTAATTTAGGATAACATAAAAGTGGCTCTTTTGGGTACTGAACAATATATCTTCTGTCTCTACTTTGAAAAATACCCACCTAAAAAGTCCCCGTCTGCGTTTTACAGGGCGCTTTGCAATGTGTGACTAATGTGCGATTGCTTTGAAAGTGCACAGGTGAGAGGCGGCCACGTAAGAACAAGCAGGTACGGTTGAAGTACCATCAGAGGCCCATATCAAAGCCAGTGGAAACTTTGTTTTATACCCCAGTGGAGGCTTCTCTTCTCCTTTCATCATTATATTTGCTTGACTGGGAGAAATCACCGCGTTTTTCTCTGTGGGCCAAACTGAACAGAGACTATACCCCGTGCATTCAACACAGCATAACTGAGAAGATGTTTGATTGTTCCTGTGTGGGCCCCATCCTGTCTGCCTCAGTGCTAATCCCTCTGCTCTGATACACAAATTAGTACACAAACCCAGCGGTCCTCCAGGGGGAAATATAAACAGTTTGATACCTGAAAGCCCAGCTCGCACTTACAGGTATTTTATTAGGCTGCATTTCTTTCCTGAGTGTTCGTAGGAGACATTTACTAGTTATTTTAGAGGCACGGGGCCAGCGTTTGATATTGTATATATTATGTAAGTATATATATATATATAAGTACATGAATGGAGAAGTACTGCTGCCGTCCTTTCGCAGATGAGGGGATGACTTATGCCTGAGGATCTCCTATCAAACATGTTTTGTCTGCTACCCACTCAGTTTACACCTCAACACACCTCAACACACCTCAACACACCTCAGCACGCTTCAACAACGCATGAGTTATGATGCGCGGGCACGCCTGTGGGTGAGGGAGGCATAATAACTGAAAGGAGGATAGTGGGGATAGTGGATGGTGAATACAGAAGTTCAAAATTCACACAACAGAAACTGGGCTTGGGAGAGGAGAGAGAAGAAGCATGAGTGGAGGGGTGGAAGGTGGGATGGGGAAGAGGAAAAGGGGGGTGGTGGATACATGAGGAGTGAGTGGCTGAGTGAGTGAAGAGATGAAGGAGGGTAGGAGAGGATGAAGGGAGGAAGGAGGTGGGGGGGGTTGCTTCCTGTCGCCATTCCTGCCTGCCCACATAGACAGCCCGAGAAAGAGAATATCTGGGCGGACTGCAGGCCACATGACATTCTCTCTGGGTCCCTTGCTTTTCCTCCGCGCCGAGTGATGTGCTCCCTCCCTCCCTTCTCGTTCCCTCCCCCTTTCCCTCCCTTCCTCTGCCCTTCAAAGCTTCGACATGTCATCTCCCACCACAAAAACAGAGGTGGGAAGACTTGCTGGCGCTACCGCTGCCTCAGGGTGTCTGGCACTAAAGCTGCCTGCAAATACAGTGGGGAGAGGAGGAGTGGAGAGAGAGAGAGAGACAGAGAGAGAAAGACAGAAGGAGGGAGTGAAGGAGGAAGAAGGATATAGGAGATAGAAAACTCCAAAGAGAGAGACACAGGGAGAAGTAGCGAGCAGGACGGTGTGCTTTAAACAGGGCTTGTAAAGCCCATGGCGGCATCAAAGGGCGTCTGTAGAGAGGAGCTGTTATTAAAGGTGGAGATGAGTCCTGTCTATTTTTTTAAAGCGACACTGCTGCGACCGCACTGTCTGCCTCTAATATGCCTCTGTCTCACACACAGCAGCAGTTGACTGAAGTCGATGGAGAAGGATTGAGGGGGAAAAAAAATCTCAAACGATGGGTTTGAACAGTTTCACATGCAGAGCCGGGACACAGTTCTAGCTGTGTGGCCTGTCTCACCATCAGAACCACAAAAACACAATAATACCCTTAAAAGGTTGAGCAAATGGGATGAATTGGACCGAGCTTAATGTAAAATGTATGTAAACCACAAGCCCATAATTGAACATATCTTCTGTGATTCAAATGTAATTTTCTCCAGGATACTGTAGTATTTTCTGTGACTTTAAATACACACCATGGACAGCCGCTCCTTGTGAATAAACGATTCCAGGCCAACTGTTTGCAGCTCGGATACCACGGAAATTTGCAGATTGATTTAAGGAGCAATTATGCACTTGGCTTTTGAACCTCTGAGGCTTTGGGAATGAATTGGCGATTGGCTCCCCGACAAAGTAAGCACATCTGACCGAAACAAGTCCTCGCCATAGGCCGAGAGTGTCGAAGAAGCCACAAGACTCCAGCAAACAAGAACGTCACCAAACAGGGCCAATCGTGGGCCGCTGGGGACCCGTGGCGTCTGACCTGTAAGAACCATCAGGTGAGGACGTTAATGAGTCTGGGAAAAGACAACAAACAATCATACTGAGATATGGATCCAACATATTGATGACGAAGGACTGTAACCTAAATGAAAAGTGACATTTTGGTAAATACCAACTCATCACCGCAGAGCAAAAAGCATATTTCCCTTAATGTCAAACTATACCTTTAAGCCAAATGATGTCCAGTCACTTCCAGAAAACAAAGTAATAGAGTAAAGAAACTGTGAATACAGGCTAAATGTTTTCCAGGACGTAAATATCTCAGTCACGTAAGGCCACACTGTCGAGGGAGTTCCTTACCAGCTAAATAATTCCCTAAGTGATTTTAAACCCACCCAGCAGTGACTAAATGACGATAGCGTGCGCTGCAAACAATACCTGTAATAAAAGTTGTGATGGTGCCAATATGAAACTGTATAATTATCTATAGAACATTAAGGCCATAACAATGTTCCAAGCCAATCCATCAATTCAATTATTCCAATTGAGAACGACGCAGGAACAGTAACTAAACTAGTATTTTAATGACGATCTCCTCAGTCGTGAGGTAACACTAAAACACAAACTCCTCACGGAGATTTTGAATAACTTCAAATCCAAGAATCAGCGACTTTTAACACCCTCTCAAGGCAAATCCTGGAAGCTCCAGTGAACCTGACACCATCACAACCACCAAAAAAGCGTGACCACTGCGATAAAACATCCACACAACCTGCCGACGTCTGATTGTGCAGGCGGGGGGGGCCTTATTATCTAATAGTGATGACATTCTCTCTTTACGGTGGGCCTATACTCTCGAGGGTGCTCAGTGTGCCATCGAGTAAGGCCAAGCAGTGCATTTTTGGATATGGTGTTGCTGTGGTGTTTGGTGCTGAGATGAAAACAGTTTTTTTACAGCCCATGCTTCTTTTGGTTCAGACTGGTGGAGCCAATCCCATGACACCAGCCTGTCTCACACTGTGAGACACATGGAGACAGGATCACCACAGTACCAGCCTGAAGCCCCTCAGTCTGAGCACGCAAAGGCAGACAGTAATATTTCATTCTCAAGAGAGCTTTGAAAAGCCAAAATGTGTGCCTCTCTAGAGAAACTACACTAAAGTGCCACAGGGCACCAAACGGGAAAAACAACTCGGGGAAACAAGCACTCAGGCAACAGTTAAAAACTCCTATGATAATTAATAGTTTCATGTACACTAGGTTGTGCCGCCTACCATTGTATGGATGGAGTCGTTTATACGACGTCTGATCTATTCTGTTTGATAATTCTACATGAAAACAATTTGTCACTCAAATAAGACATGGTTGTTGTAGAGAAATGTGTTTATTTTTGATTTACTTTTTCTCTTAAAGATTTACCTTTGAATGTTACGAAATAGGATCTAAAATAATTCGCAGGATGTCTTAGCAATTATGAAACTTTTTCTCCCCGTGCTGAAAGTGTTTGTAAGGTTCTCTACATCGTGGTCTGAGCAGATGTCGACACAAAAAGTCCCCAAATCTTCTTGATTTAACTGGCATTATACAACAACAAGGTTTCCATCTTTTATTAATTCAACACAGTAAGAACGTCACCAGTTCACTGTGTGCCACAACAAATATCCAGATTTCTTTGTGGTGGTAAAGATAGTAGAAGCTGACACTTGAATGTTTCGAGTTTAAAAACTCAGAAAAAGAACAGAAATAATCCATAAAAATCAAAGACAAATCATAATAAAGTGTCACATTGCCCCCTGACCAAGGCAGAACTTGCACATTCTTTATTTTTGGGGACATGTCAGCCAAGTACACACACACTGAAGGTGCACTGCAGACTTTGTTTGCTTTGATTTTATCTGTTAGACAACACTGCCACCTGCTGACTGAGATTGTGTGGCGATAGCAGGTCCTGCAGGTCCGGCTGAAAGGTGATGATATCAAGCCTCCGGCCTAAACTCACCACGGTGCAGCGTCTGCTGGCTCATCTGATAACACAGCACCTGTCAACAGGAGATTATCAGCTCGAACGATGAGCCGTCCTCGACTGCCACTCTGTGTCCTTTATCTGTACTTTATCTTCTCATGAGCGAGGAATAAACTAATTTAGTTCAATTTAAGACTCATTAATGTAACACTTCTATAAGAAAAGCAGCGGGTCTTGTGAGCGTTCTGTTATTGTTATCATTGCCTTGCTTTTGCTGCTTTGTCTGTCAAAGGTGCTGTATAAATAAAGTTATATCATTATTGTTATTATAAATCGACAATATGGTGGCATTTACCAACCACAATATGAAAGCAGTTGTTTGCATGACTGACAAAAAAAATCTAATGGTTGCTATTACTTCAGACCACAAAGAAGCTATGCACAAATACTGTGCACTGCAACTGTCAACGTACAAGTCCCCTGCCTGCATAATTAGGGCGACACCACTTTGAAGTGAGTTTCTTGCCAACAAAAGCACTCGAGCACTTGCATAACCGCTCAGTCGTGACTAAATGATGATAGCATCAGCACTTAACATAACCTGTAATGTCAGTTTGTATTGGTGCAAATATGACTCAATAGAAAGGTCATGGCACCTCTACAATAGGCTGCATTTCAACTGAGGTGGAAACAGTGGGCTACTAGAATTGCAGTTAGGTCAAATGACTGGTTAATTTGACTCAGGTTTGTTGTCTTACATTTGTATAAAGGAAGGGGGGAGTGTGTATGATACCACTGTTAAATTCAAGAACATATTTAGGCCACAAAAACAATTGCATTGAATGTCAAGGTTTACACAAGTGGAACAACATCAGCAACAAGAGTCCTTCTGTCGAAACAAACTCAATTCCATTTGCAGCCTCTGCATACAACTGATGAGCACAACAATAATAAACAAACAGTCGCCTTCCTCTGTATGGACTTATTAGAATTAACCAGAAAAGAGACGCAACTCAGGCAATTAAACGGAAATGACACCGCGGCGGATGCAATAAGCATTGCTATGCTACATAGTCTAACGTACTCCATCACGAGGCAGCTCAGCATCTCTTTCCCAGTCAGTCCACTCAGCCTCTCTGGCCCACTGTGCTCCTCAGAGTTGCTGGTAAAAGTTCCTCGATGAAGCAGAAGTCACCACTGAATGCAGCTGTTAGTGATTCAACATGCGTGTGTTTGATTTCACTTAGCGTGCTCACAGGATGGTGCATTAATTAAGGCAGATGCAACTTATTCTTTATTTTTAAACTAAGCCGTGTTACAATAATGATACGGATGTGATCTTTCATTTGATTGCATTGTTGTTTATTTTCTTTAACCGTTCACTAACTGCTAGGCCCGACATAGGTGTGACTGCTGTTCTACAAAAAACCTTTACGTCTTCTTCTTTGAGGTTTTACGGCAGTTGGCATATAATTGCATTACTACCGCCACCCTCCGGCTTCAGTCTCCCTCAGTATTCATTCTTTTTAAAGCTTCTTTTTCCAGTCCTGTCGTCCTTAAATAATCAAATCTGTTATTTAATCGCCATTAAAAAGTATACCTTAGAATTTTTTTTATTGTATACAAAAACCGACTTTGCTCATCACAGTGAAGAAGATCTGGGAACTACAGACTGGTAAGCACGTCTTCAGGAGACAACAGCTCAAAATGATAGACTACTCTGACAAAAGACTATGAATGTTAAATTGATGTCCCCGTACCCCCCCGTCTCCTCAATAAACAAAGATAGCAATACATTACAGTGACACATGATGTTGTCTCTTTGGACAAGTCTATCACATTAAAAATGAAGCACAGTTGATGTCTTCAACCACGCACGCTCTAAACATGCATATACTTCAAATTTGTCAGATTACAGTTACAGCTCTTACAGAAACCAGGTTGGCAGATTACATGATATCCCATGATGCAATTGTAAGAAGGTGATCCACAGCATAAATTAGGGCTCTCTGAAGAAGGCCCATGATTCAACTTGATGTGCATCACTTGAAATGTCACATGAGCTTTATAAATCAACAAAAAAGTCACATATTAGAGGGTGAAATGTATCCGAGGTTTATCCAGTGAGCAGTGCAAACCCTGAAATGGCCGCTCATGCTTTTACTGTGTTCTGTTAGTACGGGACCTCTTTGTGACTGATTCATTTCATATGCAAATGATGTAGATCTGATTCATTTTGATTCAGCACTCCACATTAGCTATGTGCACAAGAGGGGCTGTTCAGGTGTAATTGCCTTTCAGGCCTAATTGTCCCGGGCTTTTCTTGCTTTTAGAAGCACCTGTGCGTGGATCAAAGCATTTGATGTATGTGTCAGCTTTGTTTCAAGTGGGTAGTCCTTACAGCACACAGATTGTCAAGTAATTGCCTCTCCAGAAATTTCTATAGCCAGTGATAGAAAAAAAAAAGCTCACCTTTCATTAGAATAGAGAATTGAAATGGCTACGTAAGTAAAGATCATGAAAAGATTTGAGAACAGTGTCATTGTCTCAGGAGATGGCAAAATAAATGACTCTGCTCGTATATACCATGATCAAAAAGTTATAATTATATTGATATATTTCAGTATGTTTCAGGTTATGGCGTGCAACACATTTCATATATACCACATTGCACTCAAAATGTCAACTGTCTATTTGCTGGTGTTCATAAATAATTAGCACTTTTTTCTTGATCCGCTTAATTAACCTCTGACCATCAGTGTTGTGTAGAGCCTTTGGCATTTTAGTCTTAAGTTTTTATAAATCAAAAGGTCAGAGGTCACGTCTGTGTTATCCTGCCTCATAAATACCAAACCAGCTGCCAAGTCAGTTGGCCAACTAATAAAGCACTCCCTTCAAAGCGGATGGTAATATTTGCAAAGCATCGGCCAAAGAGCCGACGCGCCTGCATGTCCTGCCCTCCTCCTCCTCCTCTGTGATATCAAAGAAGCATGTGCACATCACAAGGATATTTTTAGACCAATGGCAATCCAGATGTCTAATAAAAATGGAAATGAAAGGTGACCATCTCAAATGTAAATATTTAAGCTTTAATATTATTGAACATGTTAGGGTTTTTTCTAAGAATTTAACACCGCTCGTAAATCGTTGGATAACATTCGTTCCAACTACGAGAGAAGAAATACAGTATATTCAATTCAAAGATATTCTTTGATTCATTAGGTGTTGAATGTGTAATGGCTGCAAAATACTTAATACTTCAGATGAAAAGTGACCTAATGTAATACAACAAATCTGGAAGTTTCCAAATGCAATGGAAGCAAGGGCATAATGGTGTTTGTAGGGGGAGGGGTCTAGCAGCATGGGGAGTAAAGGTATAAATGCACCCTGGATTCAGCTTCTTCAGACAAAAAGAAACAACCTGACTGAAGAGATACGGAACAGAAGCGCATCCTCCTGACTAAGAAATGGATAACTGGAAGATCCAGCTTGTTGTTGTGACTTTCTGTGCTTTGGTGCAAACCTATCAGGCACTGGAAGAGGAGACAGGGTTACCTCAAGACTGGCAGGTGAGCATCCGTGATTAAAAGTTCTTATCAGAAATATTTAGATGACAATGTAGGAAAGAATATAAAGCAAAATATGTATTTTCTTGATTTTTACAACAATAAGAAATCAAAAGTGTGTTTTTTTCTGGCAGGATGAGTCAATGGAGGCAAGTCTGACCCATCCGATGGCCAGTTTGATGAAAAGATCTAAAGCCCTTCGCTTCTATGGACTCATGGGGAAACGCTCAGGTGGCCTAACTCTGCATCATAAACATATCTAAAATGTTTTTCATTATATTGAATATGTCTGAGGTAATGAATAGGAAAGGACTGGTACACGACTATAAATACATGTGTAACTTGGGTTCATTTGTATCTCTCACAGGTCTAAAGAAGCCTTTTAAAGTCAATAGACGTAAGTAGCTTGATGTTGCTTTCACACTGTAGTAGAACGTAATCTTCTCAACCGTCTATAAAAAAATAAATTACTGGCCAATCACTGACTGTTGATACCTTTAAAAAAAAAAACATTAAATCTAAATAATGTATTTTATGGCCACGTCATTCTAAACTTTCACTTTGTGAATGTGTGCATCTCTGTCACATTTATAGGAAACAAAGGAGAGATGTTTGTGGGTCTGATGGGCAGAAGTGTTTTCAGAGGTGGGAAGCACAAATACCAGACATATCTAACTCATTTCAAAATATCAAAGCAGCTTTATTGATATCAAAAATACCAAATTGCTAATACACATTTAACAGCTAAGTACAAGGCAAAGACAGGCCCATTGAAAGGTTAAGTTAAAATGTTTTTTTTTTTTACAGAATCTTTAACCAGAGAAATTCCATCTGCAACAACCACTGCCATCGATGTTTCGGAGAAACCACACAAGCAAGGTATGATTGTATCAGTATAAAAACCTGAGGTTGTTTTATTTCTATGTGCATTCTTACAGTGGTTTTGTCTTTATTTTTTTTTTATATTCTCAGCAAATTAAAAATATCTATCATTTATTTCCCCATCATTTGGCAGGGTCATCAGAGGAATGGGTCCTGTATTGATGGAGCTAGAAAAAAAAGGAAAGAAGTTCACATCATTATGATCTATACAATTTTACACCAACCAAAGAAAACGTTACCATACATCATACTCCTGAAAACACACACACTCCGCTTACAGTTTCAATTCATGCTAACAATTATTGTATTTAGCTTAAACAAAAACTACCATCTGAAAAATGCACGTCTTGAATGAAATAAAAAGATAACAGCACGTGAATGCTGCTAAATGCAGGTATGTCTTCTTTTTTCTCGTTGCGTGAGCAAAGCAAACATTCATGTTATCCACCACACTGGACCATGTATCGTTTAACATTCAAAGCTTATTGGATGAAGGCAGGTTTTAAAAACAAACAGGACAAAGAGATTCTCTACTGTAAATTGTTTGACAATATTTAAGTCAAGAATCATCGGATTTGGAACGTATGGAGCTTAAAATCTAAATGAAAGTAAAATATAAAAGTAAAAAAAAGAAAAGAACACTGGTCTTTGTTGACAGTTTGTAGGTCGAGGCTACTTGTGGCTGGGGAGGCTGGAGTTGAGTTTATTCAGTAGCCTGAGGATCTTGGTGCTCATGTCCCTTTGGGAGGGGTCCATTTCAGTGAGCTCGGGTCGATGGTTTTGTTGCTATGGCCTCGCTTGATCTCCTTCGCTTTCCACTCATCTATCAGGTCCTACGAGGGAGAAGAGAGGAAGAAATGGGCGGTCAAACACGGTGATTACATTGAAGTGAAGCTGCATTACTGTCATCTTTCAACGGGAAAAAAATACACCAGTATAAAAACATGTACGTGATAATTATTACAGCATTATCTTAATAAGGTCCAATGTTTAACATTATGCGAGTTTGTCAGCATGATCAATTAATTTAGAAAATAATAAAATATGATAGACTTAAACAGTAAAAAGAACTAAACAGGCCAACGGACAGACATCTTACCTGTCGCTTCAACACCAAGTGCTTTCCCTTCCAATACTTCAGCATCTGAAGGGACTGCAGGGTGCTCACTATGTCCACCGGATTGACAGCAGTCTCCTGGCTGATCTCTGCGCACCAACAGATATTGCACCAGTAAACACGTTTTGTATATGCATGTGTGTGTGCGTTCAGGACAATCTGTTAATGTGTTGATAAACTTTTTAAGATTGCGTGTTACAAACACGTTTTGCATTTCATCTTAATGGTGGTAGAGCGAGGCCAGAGGGCCAACCTGCTGGAGTCCTGACTCACCTTTGATGGAGATCTCTTTGCCCTGGAAATTGCACATGTATCTGAGTAACACCTCCTTCCAGTAGCTACGGTAACTGATGAGGCCCAGGTCAGACAGGGGCCTCTCGGGTGAGCCCACCCTCTCCTCGACTTTGGACAGCAGGTAGCCTAAACAAAGCAGGAGCAGTTAAAAACACAACTCTATACATTAAAAAAAAAACATGTTTTAGTATGGTCTGCCGTGAAATGTTATAATAATGCTGATTTCATCCCAAATTAAAACAGATCATATAAGAAAGAATAAAAATCTTGCTCTGGGGTTTTAGTATTTCAGTGTTAACATATTTTACCTTCTTGAAAATAGAAATAACTCAATTGACATTTACCCTTCTGTTAGGACAGTCAACAAATGAGAGCAGAATGAGAGTGAATCTGTACATCAGTGAATATATACATACTGAAGTCAATGAGCATCTTGCCAAAGCCCTGCCTCATGTACTGCGGCATCGTCAGGATGCAGGATACATTGTAGTTGAGGAAGGAATTCTTCTCCTGGAAGTGATTAAAAAAAAGATTCCAGTCACTTCTGTATGCAAAAATATAGTTCACGCAATATATATTTTCTTATATACTGTATACACAGCAGAAATCTCAATTCGGTTTTTTTCCCCCATTCACCTTGGAAAAGTATCCCACTAAATGGCAGCCGGTGTTGTCGGCCTCGGTCATGACGTAGAAGAGAAACGGCTCAACGTCGTAGTACAGCGTTTTGTGGTCCAAGAAGAGCTTGGCAAGTAAACACAGGTTCTGGCAGTAGATCTAATGGGATAAAATGACACTCATTAGTAAGAGGGCACTGTCTGTGACGCTTGCTGCACAGATTTATGTGTAAACGACTTCCAGATATCGACAAAACCAGAAGGGGTAAAGATGTTTAAGTCAGAGTCTCCCTACCTTATTCTTTTTGCCATCAACTTCAAACACAGATATACCCCCCTTTCTGTACACCTCGTCTCCAGGAGGATGCTTCCACACACACTTGGCCTGAAAAGACACGTAATATAACACACATCGGCGTTATTTCCTCAGATCTCAGGGAGAATAAACAGATAAATAAAAGGCCATAATGCAGTGTTAATAGGCATGATATGTAATATAATTCTATATCCAAATATCTGGGGAATCTATTTTAACAGAAAAATCAAAAATCCTATTGAAAAATCTGTAATCGGCATAACATTGCTGGTGTATCAAGGACACGATGAGTTCAGTCGTGGACTCTCACCATGTGTCGTCTGAGAATAGTCTGGCTCTTCATGTACTTGAGGCAGAACTCGCAGACGTAGAGGCGACCCAGGCGTGCGTACTCCTCAGGATACGGCGAGTGGTACCAGGTGTCCAGCTCGTAGCGGCCGAACAGGATGGTCTTGATCATGTTGCTGCCCTCGGTGATCTGACCCTGGATGCGCAGCTTCTCCTGCGGGAGGGACATACACCGTGTTACTGCTGGTCTTAGCATCAACCTGTATGATAAGGCTATTCTGCACCCACCCCTCACTGCTTCTCTATTAAACTGTCAGAGCTACCACGGAGCCTGCGCCACTAACTGCACGCTCCGAAATAAATATTATCTCATTTATGGGAAAAGAAAAAAGCAATTTCAGAAAGAAGCAGACATAAGAGTCGACAATATGTATTTGAAGGATATATCCAGGAAGGCAAAGTGATTTAGCATTGAAAAGATACATTTCAACATAATATAATAACAATATTAAAAACAGTTTTATGACATAACACCATCCGGACACTGACTGAGGTATAAAGCAGCCATTACCAGATCTTCAGATGCGCGGGCCTGGGCTTTTCTGAAGAGCTCCAGGTCGTATTCACTGGTGATGTTCTCCAGCAGAGGCTCTCTGGTGTTGCTGTGTGTCTGCCGATGCTCCTGTGGACCAGACGGACAGAGGTATGGACATCTGATGATATACCATCCAATACACTAAACGGAGTGGCGGTTGTAATAGGGAATATGGCAAGTTGGGAGTGCCAGCAATGTACCATGTGCTTTTCTTTCTGCTCCTTCTGAAGGCCAGAGTTTCGCCCCTTCCTCATCTCAGACACCTGCTCTTTGTATCTGCTCTGTTTCGATGTTGGCGTCTGAAAATCATGATAGAAATACAATTTCATGATAATATCAAACCTGCACAATAACTACATTTTTGGCGGTGGATCCTACATAACCTTCATATGCTTCCTTGTCGACAGTAAACAGAATAAATGTGATGTCAATGAATCATTGCATGAAGGGAGTACCTGGTGGCGAGTTGCATGGCGCGAGTTGTTTTCTTCCTTCACCTCCTCCTCTGGTTTCTCACGGCTGACGGCTTTCACCTGTAATGAAGAGTAAGATGCAGCTCAAACTGTCAAATATTTGTTCATATGTCGCTACGCCTTATTCACTTATTGTATGATACCGGTCTTCTTGTTTTGTTAGTCTAAACTGTAAACATAAGGGCCATAACAGTTCAATTTAAGGAAGGAAAAATAAATAACAGAAAATGAATAAGGACAGATTTGTGAAGTAACCACACACGACAAATCTACAAAGGTTCTACTAATACCATCATATAATATCAAGACAATGAGATAATAAGTGTTGGCTATCCTCGTCATAGCTAATGACAGTAGACAAGCAAATGAAGACACTTATAACACCATCGTCTCACCTTGCATTCATCAGCAGACAGATTGTGGTACAGAGGGCAGCCTGAGACAGCAAAATGACGTTCATGTTTTCCCGTGAGATGACCTTTGCAAATTGACAAAAGGAGGTAATTGATATTAATACAATGATATTATGATAGTACCTGATGTCACTGAATACACATCAAATTCATTTAAATCAATAATCAGGGACTCCATTGATTAACCTATGTTTTACCGAGTGAGTTGCATCCTGGCGTCGGGCATTTCATGTTGAAGTTATAGGTCTCGTGACAGCGGCGGCGCTTGGGTCGATGGGAGAGGTCCTTGTCCGAGTCTCTGCTGGCTTGATCTTTGGCCAGGCTCTCGTCATGGGAGGCGTTGGGGCTGGAGATGTCCAGCTCAGATTCAGAAGACGGGGCATTTCCCGTTGGCGTCAACGGTGGAGATTCGTCATGGTCAGCGGCTCGCTTCAAGTCCGGAGTATCTAAAGCAAAAAAAAGGAGTCAAACCACCATGTTCATTCAACAGCTGAGAGGAAGTACACTGTAAAAACTATATTTTTGTCATTATAGGATGTTGGCCAACCCTGAGAGCTTTGGCTAAGGCGAGTGGAGGCTCTGGTGAGGCGCTGCCTCTTGTGCATGTTCCCATCGCTTTCTGAACTATTGGTCTGTTCTCTTTCAGCAGAGGAGTCCGAGTCTTCAGTTCCATCTGAACCGCTCCCGACCATGTGTCTCTGTCAGGAGGGGGTTTAAATGAGAGGCATCCTATACAAAATCTGTTATCATGGTGCTAAAATGTAGAAGCTGGTGGCCCCCCAAGTGTCAGTGACAGAGTAGACAATAGGGGTCACAATCAATGAGGTTAGCTTACTAGGAATTGTTGATTTTGTATTAATAAAACCAGCATCCCAAAACCTGGGACTACGCGATGCTTATGAACCAAGTGCTTGTAACAGGTTTACCCGCTGTTATTATCTAGCGTACTCTGTAGTCAGTATTTGAGAGAAAGGCCACACACAGCTGATGGCTCACTGTTAGCAGGTTGAACAGCTGTGATTAACGTTGGCGGCTAACGATCACCACAGTTAGCATGTTGGTACTTTGTAGCGCGCATCTGGTCAAATAATGTGAACGTTGCTATCCATAGTAGTGTCAACACGATAGAGTATCTGTCCTAGTTAGCATTTCAGCAACGTAATATTGTTAGCTTCGAGTGTCATGTTAGCGCCCCCGTTTCCTCACACGGCTAATAGACAGTGGAACCAGACAGCATTAACAAAAATCGCATCTTAAGATACAGTGCTTGTTAGTGCTTTCCTTTCTGTGAATATCTAGATATTATTGACATAATGCTAGTTATGGTAGTCTCCTGGTAAGTTCGGCATATACATAACCTAGAAAGGCACCGTTTTGTTTCAATAAAAGCCGTGGTAAAGTTTTACATTTAGAATAGCTGCTCTTGACCGCACACCAAGGTGCAACGTAAATTATCTTACTTAACGTGAACTAAAATGTTGACAAAAACAAATTATGACAACTGATACAGTAGAGCAACTAATGGACTGTTTAAATGATGCATGGTGGACTGAACCTATACAACAAACCCCATGTTTTAGCATGTTCAATTGTGTAATAATTGAATGGAATATGGTGGAGCGTGAAGCTAACGTTAAGTTAGCTAATGCTACCCTCTTGTGCGAGCTACATCTGTTCTTACCTGTCGTCTACGAGGCATGTTCAGCTGGATACGCGGTACTTCCTGTGGGTTTGAAATAAGGAATTGCAGAATGCCCGAAACCGAAGAAAAAAAAGACGGAAAAAAACTATTTATTGATTTTTTTCAGGAGGAAGTTTATATGTACACAGCGTTGCCCCGGGTCTCTCGCGCCACATTCCCCTCACAGACAGGGTAGAGAACTGCATTTCCGGTGACAAATCTATGGAGTGTGCGCCTCCACACCAGCAGGGGGCGACTAGAAGCTACGACATGCTATACTATGACTTTCTAATGACTTTTTCCACTTAGCATAATTTGACTTTTTACAACATACTATACTGACTTTTTAATGACTTTTGTGGACATGCTATACCACAACTTTTTTCGACATACAATACTATGACTTTTTTCAGAGTACTACACTGACTTTTTTTCGATATACGATGCTATGACTTTTTACGACAAAATATTCTTTGACTTTATGACAAACTATGACTTTGTTCGACAAACAATTCAATGACTTTTTACGACATGCTATAGTATGACTTTTTTGAGTTCTTATGACATATACTATGACTTTATTACTTTATTACTTTATGACAATTACTTTTTTCGAGACACCTTGCTTTGAATTTTTTACGATGTACTTTACGAAGACTTTTACGACATACTTTACACAACACACTTCACGATGACTTGTTATGAACTTTTTCAACATACTTGGCTATGAATTTTTAGGATTTTTTTATGGCATATGATACTATAACATTTTACAACATACTGAATACTTTTTTAATTCGTTTTTTCAACAGACTATACAATGATATATTACTTTTCCTGACATATTAGACTATGACATACTATACTTTGACTTTATACTTCATACTTCAGTATGTTTTTGTATTACTTTTTCCGACATACTATACCATGACTTTTTCTGACATACTCCGACTTTTTCCATGACACACTATGCTGTAATTTTTGTGACATTTGCATGACAAACTAGACCAGAAATGAGAAACCGGTTTATTGCCAAGTAGGTTTTCATATACAAGGAAAATGTTGTTTTGCACATGACAATTAATGCAGTAGTGACAATAAAAGACAAGTAAGAACCAACAGTGACGAAACATGAATAAAATAAACTAGATTGACAACAATACTGAAAAAATATATCTTTCATAAAGGAAGACCGTAACAGCTGTGCAGGTATTTCAATGTTTAAAAGGTTTTGTACATGGAATGTGCAAAAAGTTCACAGTCGAGAAGGTCACAGAGTCCTGGAGGCATACTGGTCCTGGACGGATGGAGGATTGCAACCAATTGCATTCTCTGCAGAATGATATACTGCAGTCTTTGAGAGGTCTAACTTCTTCAGCTATCGCAGTAGGTACATCCCCTGCTTGTGAGGTCTTCTGTGATAATTGAGCCCAGGAAGCGTAGGGACTCAACAGTTTGGTCTTGGGAATCAAACAAGGTGAAAGGGACAGTCGCATCAAAACATAAGACAAAAGAATAGGAGATTTAAAAACAATTAAGAACATTCATTGAAACATTAAAAACGGTCATTAAAACACTAAAAAGCAGGTGTAAGAAATAAAATACAGAAGTAAAATGCAGAAATACAAAAATTGATTAATATCCTTGAATGTGGTTCAATTAAAGGCAGCAGCAAACAGAAAAGTCTTCAATCTTGATTTAAAGGAGCTGAGGGTCTCAGCAGACCTGCAGCTTTCTGGGACTTTGTTCCAGATATGTGGAGCAGAAAAACTGAACGCTGCTTCTCCATGTTTAGTTCTGACTCTAGAAAGTAGACCGGTCCCAGACGACCAAAGGGGTCGGGATGGTTCATAAGGTAGCAGCATATCAGAGATGTATTTTGGCCCTAAACCATTCAGTGCTTTATAAACCAACAGCAGGATTTTAAAGTCAATTCTTTGTTGGACAGGAAGCCAGTGCAAATCCTCAAAACTGGAGTGATGTGATCCACTTTCTTGGTCTTAGTGAGGACTCAAGCTGCAGCGTTCTGATTGACTTTTTACAGAGAACTGTAAATACACCGTTACAGTAGTCGAGTCTACTGAAGATAAACGCATGGATATAGCGCTTTTCAAAATTCTCAAAGACACTTTACAAACATTAAAACCATCGCTAAAAAGCTAAACACTAAAAACATAGAACACACATTCGTCCCACATTAAAAGCAGTTCTGTAAAGGTGGGTTTTGATTTGTGATTTGAATATGGCGAGGTCTGTGCAGTCACGGATGTGTTTGGGGAGAGAGTTCCGGAGTGAGGGGGCAGATATGGAGAAGGCTCTGTCGCCCCATGTCCGGTGCTTGGTCCTGAGTGGGAGAGAGAGAGAGAGGCGGTTAGCATCAGAGGAGCGGAGCCGACGGGATGGACTGTGGTGGTGGAGCAGGTCGGTGAGGTAGGAGAGGGCCTGATTGTGGAGGGCTTTATGAGTGAAAATCATAGTAAAGTAGTCATAGTAAAGAATGCTAAAAGGAAGTCATAAAAAACACATTATACAATGTAAAAAAAAGTCATAGTACAGTATAGTACGTTGAACATCGCCTGAAAGTAATACGCAAAAAAGTCATAGCAAGGTATGTAGAAAAAAAGTTTAAAAAAAAGCAACAATCACATTGAGTTACAGCGATCCAAATAATATAGAACAGCGCAGAATAAATATGACCTTTGTGAAACTTAAATATCAATATGTTTATTCTGTCAGTCTAACAAACAGCTGACCTTAACAAGTTTCACAAAGATCTACCATAAGATGTATACATATATTCAGTATAATTACACACAACCATCATTATTAAATAACCCAGAATATGATTATGGTTTCTTTTGAACACTGGAATTAATTTACAAGGCTCAACGTTTCAGAAGAAATTTAAATGATATAACTCATCAAACAGACACTCAGGAATGATCAGCTCCATGTGTGAATGGAAATGACGATGAAATGATGTAAAAAGTGTTTCGTCTCTAGGCGTGTCGTGAAGGCGGCTCTCGTCCATCCTCGCTCATGGCTCCTCAGAGATCTCTCCTCACTCCTCAGAGCAGAAATAAGAGTTTTGGAACGGCCGTCAATATGGCGGCGCAAAACAACTTCTGGTTCAATCGAGGATCAAGGAGCGAGGAAATGACAAATAAGAGAGTTGGGATGTTCCCACTGTCCAGGTGAACGCTGCCTTCACACAATGTAAGCCGGGATCGGCTCCAGCTGACCCCACGACTCTGAATAGGCGGAGCGGTTACAGATAATGGATGGATGTGGTTAGGGGCTAGCTAGTTAGCTGTTGGACTGTGAGAGAGAGCTACTGTATGTGAGAGGGGATTCATATCTCATGTCGGGATGGTTTCATGTGAGGGAGGGAGCTCATTATACATTTTCCATTAATCACGTGATCGTTGCGCACGCAACCCCTTCTTTGCCAAACTGTTTTGAATTGGTTCTCACAAAGATAAAAGTAGAAGTAGACACACACTGACCATTCCAACAGGAGTAGAGCTATCAACCGAACCGTTTTCTAGGTCATCCGAACCATTTCCCTGCTGACGACGACCTGCAGCACAGAAATGATTGTATATGTTACATACGGTTAACTTTAATAGTATAAATTTCGTGGTCCACACGAAAATATTTTAATTTTTGTATCTTTTAAAAGTCTGCTTTCAAACAGTTACTAGTGGACATTGATTGAACAGTTTATCATGAAGTCATTTGTTTCTACACCAAACATTCATCTTAAACCGGTGAACACTTGTGCGGCTGACTTCTCGGGGAACTTACTTTTATACGTTAGTATATTTATGTTTCAAACTTCTCTGCTTGACTGCTGTGTTAACTAATCCTTTAGTCTAATTGTAGAACAGCAGAAACGCTACATCTGTTCATACTGAACCATGGCCATTAATAAACTATGAAATAAAAAAGCTTCTCTATCTGATGTACCTGCATTCGTGCAATGTTTAGGTTGTATTGTGTGTTGTGGATGAATTCACTTATTGTAAGTCTCTTTAGATAAAAGCTAAATTAATCATGTTCAAAAATATATGACCTGAAACATTACCATTGGACACGCCGATAGAAATATTTTATATAAACTTACTGCTCTTGCTGCGTGTGATCCACATCCAAAATACAAGCAGAGCTAGAATGACAATTCCTAAAACCAACAATCCGATGATCACTTTGGTCAATGAGTTATCAAACGCTTTCTCTGAAACACATCACAAAAAGAGAATGTAACTGCACACATACTACACAAAGCAACAGTTAAACACCTTTGAATCTAATAAGACATGAACAACAACAATGAAATCTCACCACAGATGAGCCCAAAGGTCTCAGAAGTAATCCTGCGCTTGATGTCTTCCTGCTCGACTACACAGCGATAGCGGTCCGTCTTGGTCGCAGTGATGTTCAGCGTGATGTCGTAGCTGCCTCCTCTCTCTGTGACCTGTGGTTCCTCAGCAGGAAGTTTGTTTCCATCACTGTCCTGCCATTCTACTTCAAGCTTTGGAGAAGCACCTCGAACCTCACACTGTAACAGTGACCAGACGTCTGTGGCATGAAGTATTGTGACGAATGGCTTTGGAGCTGCACCTGTGAACACAGTATGAACCTATTTAATCCATCGGTCACAATAGAGACCGTAAAAAAGGTTTGCAGTTAAAAGGCTCTAAAAATTTTACTGAACATTGTATCAATGCATTTCCAGCAAATATTGAAATAATAAAAGGTGTAAATGAAATATGTGCAGAGCCACATGTTTAGTCTACATGGTCACATGACCAGAGCTGTTTACTTCCTTGTTGCACAATGACAAGAGGATCGCTGCATCAAAGCTGACCTTAAAAGACAGATCAGGAGAAAATCATTGTGATTGATGACGTCACTGAGCAGTGTGTGCGACCCTATTACTATTATTACTCAAAGCTTGTATTATTACTTCCCTTGAACTCTACGTCCTTTAAACATTGTAGACGTAGAAATCAGTGACATCAAAATCTCACCTCATCTGTCTTTTAAGATAGATCACTGTTTAAAAGTTATGTATTTATATCAATCTCCGGGGGTTCTGGGTATTCTGTGCATGTTCCTCTGTAATTATGATTCATAAATGGTGTCAGTGGTGATTAATGACCAGATTTTTGGAAGAATAGATGCTTGAAATGTGACCAATCAAACAATAGAGAACATGGAGGTACTGTATGAGAAGATCTGAATGAGACTGAGGTCTACAGCACACACTTCACACATGATCCTTAGTGACATCATCGCTCACCTGAGATTTCTCCTGACCGGTCCTTAAAGGACAACTCTGAAAGACAAATAGGACACGTACCACCTTTTTAGCTTTGGTCTACAAGACTCCAGACTATTCAACCGCTCTGAAGTCAGTAAACCATCAAATATTCTTATTTATCCTTTTACTTTAAGTCTTCTATGGTGGTGATTTGCATAAAAACACAAAATTCAAAAACATCTTTTCATTATTAGTTTTAATGATGTATAATAATGTTCTTAGAGCTAGTGTTAGGAAGTTAAACAGCTCATAATTGATCTCTAATATCTATTTTATATTCATGTGAAAACATCTCCTTCAAACTACTGGATTTTTTCAAGTTCTCCAATTCAGCAATTTGGCCGTCACCATCTTGTACTTTTTGCAACCAGTGAACAGGAAGTGACCATATCTGGACTGAGGAGGAGTGACGTAGAGACGCCGTATACTTCTCTGGTAGAGACCGTGTAGTCCCGCCCTAAAGCATACCCTGCTTTATGGTCTATTTGACCATAAAGCACAAATGGACAAATAAAGCACAAAGCATAAATGGACCATAATGTACTAAATGAACATCATGCTGTGTTGAAGAAGACTTGAAATTAGAGATTGAGACCATACACTCATGTTTACAATGTTTACTGAGGTAATAAATCAAGTGAGAAGTAGAGTCATTTCCTCATAGACTTCTATGAAAGTACTCACCAACAACAAGCTCAATGTAGAAAGTTTGAGGTGGCTTAAGAAGTGGAAAATGACAGGTGTAGGTTCCACTGTCCTCCTTCTTGGTATTTCTGATGATTATGGAGGCGGTGCCGTGTTTCAGTTGATCTTCAAAATGTGAGACTCGTCCTTTGAACGCCTCACTCTGACCATATTTGCCGTTGTTGTATTGATCACCTGCATCATAAAAGAAAACCTCTTTCGGAAGTGTATCCTTCGGAGGTACTTTCTGCCAGTCAAAGACAGCTGCTGAGATGTCCTGCTCGGTGTCCAGGGAACAAGGTAAGATTACATCACTCCCGTCATTGACCTTTCTGATGATGCCTGAAAGACAAAGCGTATTTGAATCACTATAGGTTTAAATAGAGAAAGTCAGGTTAAAGGGAGATACTATAGGTGAATATAGGTAAAATAAATGTCACTAATAGATATCATATCACCATGTGTATAAAGACTGTGCTTATTAAGATCTCTAGGAGAAGAAGAACATTTTATAATCAGGATGCACATTGGAAATAAACTAAACCACGTGCATAAGGGTTAGGGGCAAGTTGAAAGAAGTGGGGTGTCAAGTTTCATAACAGTTCTTTATTGGAGGTGGGCAAGCCTCGGTTTTATCCGTCAATAGAGGAGATAGGCGGAGTCGGCTGAAGTGACAGCAAGCAAGTGAAGAACCACTTGACTTTGGTTTTAGGACATTTGAATATTCTCAAGGATCTCTATCATTTCATACCACAACGTATTTTTCACTTATTGACAACTATACGGCGTTATTTCCAAGTGCATATATTTTCCACGTGGTATAAGTTTGACAATCCATGAAACGTAGATCAAAATGTTGAACTTTACTCCATCAAACGACATGTCAATTACAGACAATCCATGCTACGACAAATTATGAAAGAACGGTGGGGCATCAATTCCACTGATGTAAACAACCAGCTGATGCAACCTGGCAGCTTCACGTGTCGGAAATAGGTTCCATATTTGGATTTATGCTGCGTTCATGCTCCTCCTGTATAAATGAGAGCCGCTGGGACTGAATCAATAGGACTATTTAAAACGAGCTAAAAGCTGCAAATGGCTGTTGATTTGGGCATTAACACCAATTCACTACAGATTTATAGCAATGGTAGAAATAACGAAGTATATTTACTTGAGTACTATATATAATTAGCTCACCATTTTGTTTACTTGAACTTACTTGAGTACTTACATTTTCTGCAACTAATTTGATAATTTGAAGAAGACTTACATTCACCGATTCGAAGCAGCTTTATGATAATTGCTGTTTTTTTAATCATTGAATTAAATACATTTGAGGGTTTTAGTCTTGGATTGGATGGTTAGTTGAACATACAATTGTCAGATGTTAACCTTTGGCTCCAAGAAACTGATGGATACTTTTCAATACTTTATATCATTTTGTAGACGACCAATAGATTTATAGATCATAATACATAATTAATAGTTTGGTTTAATGAAGACAACCATGAGTCGCTCGCAACAAGATATTGGTTCCGCGATATGGTACACAAATGTCCTGTAGTCCTGAATGCATCGTAGGGATGGTAGTTAAATATAATTCCAACACACATGTGATTTTATATCGTTTTATATTAGAGTTAAATATCGGCATTAAAGTATCCGGCATGTTGCATTTCATTTGACAACGGATCCGTTCACGTGAACTACTGCTTTATATCTGTTCACCGTAACTTTTCATTGATATTCGGGGACTTGTTACTTGAAAATGAACAGCAGCAGTACAACTTTACTACACACTATGATGGTTAAACTGTAAAAAAATAAATATTATAGATTATGGACTGAGGCTGCAGCGCTCCCTCTACTCTAATAATGATAACTTCACTTTCTTACCGTGTTCATATCCAAGTATTATTTCAGATAAAGTCAGCAGACGGAAGAGCAAAGACAGAAGCTCCAGAGGATTGAAGGGACGTTTAAAGCCCGACATGCTGTCACGAAGACCCTAAAACTAAGAGACTACTATGAAGGCAAATCACTGTCAAAATGCGAGAGCGTAAATGAGTACTCCGGTGCGGATCGGGGTGGAGTCAGTTTGCTATCTGGGTAGGCTTCTGCCGATCGCTCGTTGTGACGTCAGTAGTTCCACCAAAAAGAAAGTGGCAGCCTCTGGGCAAATTCCAATGTCCCCCCTTACGGACTCACGGACTTTGAGGCGCGCTCACGTGAAGTCCGTGAGGGTTTAGGGATGTCCCACTGTCAAATCGTCAAGTGTTTGAGGCTCTCTTGCAGACATTTTGAGCCCTTTATGAACCCTTTCCGTAAGTCAGCATGGTATGCTGATTTAGCCTAAGGGAATTACCCACAAATCGTTGCAATGTGATGTTAAACACGGAGTAACCAGTGGACTCATGGAGATGTAAACAAAGAGGACAGCTCACGTGTGTACATAATAAATGTACTCAGAAACATTAAGGGTTAAAGATGGAACAAAAAATAAACATGAAATCAGAAGATATTTATTTATTTATTCATCAAATATTTGATTTTGTCATTGCAGCTGTTTTGACAAAAACGAGTAAATAGATTATATGAAATCACCTCTCATCTTGTGAGGAAAGAGCCAGGAATACTTTCAAATCAGGGAGTACAAAGTATAAAATAAATACCCACAATTGTACATCATATTTTTTGTCGTTTTCATGGTAACGTGATATGTTGCAGCAAAGTGCTGTCCCATTCCTATTCACACCATCTCAAGCCCTCACAGTCTCTCACACTCATAAATCATAAATATTGTGTTTTACATCTGATTGCCTCAAGGCCTCATGATATCCTCCACACTAGGCATTTAAACATATCATATTGCTGATCATCACTTTCATTGAATTTTTAGTGGTTTAGTCAACTTTGTAACACCCATGGTGTTCCCGGTGACCGCCATAGGAAATGAATGGGAAAACACTAGATTATGTCCATTCATCAGATGGAAAATAGCCCCATACCACAACCTCCCTCCCATACACACACACACCTGTTCACAGCCCCATATATAAAGTTGTACACATTTCAAACTTCAAACAAAAAAATCAGGTGTTTGTTATGGGAACCCATCTCTATACCACGCTTATGTGTCCATCCCCCCCACGTGAACCACACCTTCCAGACAAAACAATGTTTCATATCTTCTCACTTGCCCCCTATATAAACCTTTATTTGTGCCTTGCTCTCATTTTACTCTGTGAGCACAATGAGTAGGCCACTGATGAGGCGATTTTCTGTCAGAGAGGCTCTGGACCTAATTTTTGAATCAGATGAAGAGGAGATTGAACCGGAGATAGAGGAAGATGTCTCAGAAATTGAAGACAACAATGATCTTGATTTCGATCCGGACTATTATGAGACTGACCAGTCAACAGATGGCGAGGAAGTGGCACCAGAGGAACAACATGCTCTGGTATTCATCCTCCCAGGACAGAGGAGGCAGAGAGAGAGTTGAAAACATAATAAGGATGACGCCAGGGCCAACACGATATGCAACATCTCGTGTGAATGACATCAAGTCCAGCTTCCAACTCTTTTTACCAGAGTCCATTGAGGGTATTATACTGGACATGACAAACCTGGAGGGGAGGCGTGTGTTTGTGGACACGTGGAGAGCGTTGGACCAGGTAGACTGCCAAGCCTACATGGCTCTGTTGATTCTAGTAGGAGTATAACGGTCAAACAATGAGGCTAGAAAAAGTCTGTGGAATGCGGAGTCCGGGAGGCCTATATTCCTGTCAACAATGTCCTTACAACAGTTTCATTTATTTTAGCGATGCATTTTCAGTGTCTATTCTTTGTATATTCACAGCAGTTGTAAACCACTAGTCTGAGACATTTTTTACAGCTTAAAAAAGGTGTTAAATAAAATTTGGTGATGATTAATGTTTTTTGCGTTAATGTAGAGCAGTTAAAACAGACCGGTCAAATTTGACCGGGAACACTAAAGTAAGGGGGAGAAACAAAAACGACAGGAGGGTTAAATTATACCAGATACAATTCCATACATGATTCACAAGTATACAGACTTAAAAACACAAAGACAGCTTGGGTCAAAGCTGCCGAGCTGAGCGGGCGGAGCCACATTGTTGTTGCAACAGGTCAGCTGCCGTAAATCAGTTTTATGATTTTAGTTGAGTCATCTGAGCCCCCCGTTCTCTGTATCCTTAGAGTAACCACGTTGTACTTTTTTTGTTTCTCATTCATTTTATTTAAGTATGATTTTGCTGGTTTTGAAACAAAAGGGAACATAATACACTCTTTCCAAATAATTACTTTTATAGTCATTTACAACAATCGGCTAACATAATGAAAATAAATCATCCGTGTTATTATCATTTCAAAGTACATGAAAACGTTTTAAAATAAAAACCCATAAAATGTCCAATCCAAAAATACAAGTCTGAAAATATCTTCACTCTTCCTCTGCTTATATGTCGGTGTCAGTAGGTACCACAAGCTGCCAGTGCCACCAGTAGTCAGAGGAGGGCCACCTGAATGTTGAATGTAGTTCAGCCTCCTCTACAGTGATGACTTCGTTTTCTGATCGCTGAATGTATTTAAATAACAACCATAAAAGATTAACATAACATCTGAATAGACCAACACAAATACTAGGAGTACAATTTACATCAGGTGTTTACTGACTTCCAAATGCTGTTTCTACATTTTCAAATGTCCCATTTAATGTCACCCTGCTCTGTTTAGTGTCTCCCTGCCCCCACCTTCACCCTCTTAGCACCCAGGGTCGGGGGTGGCTGAAGTATTGGAGAACCCAGAAAATGCATTTGTTTTCCTGAGAGTTCCACTGACAGGCTATAAAGGGCAGGGGAAGGGGCTGTGGCAGACAAGTGTCCCAGCAGCTGATACCAACTGCTCTATATATAGCCTCCAGGCCCTGTTCACTGCATTAGAGCACACAGCCCGAACAAACAAGCCACATGCTTTTTACTTTCTGGAAGTTAAAGGAATAGGAAAGTAGTTTCTGTCGTAGTACTGTGCAATAATTACAATGAACAAGCCAAAAATTGACAGACCAGAGGAGAGGTAAGTGCTGTCTCTTTTTGAGGACTTATGACTTTGCTTTATTTGGCTAATCCTAATGTATGATCATATATTTGATTCATAACAGTTTCTCTGTGTCTTAACAGCCAGCCAGCACGTGCGCTGTGGTTTGACAGAAAGAAATATGTAACCATCAACTTCATGGTTCAGAGACCGAAAGATGTCCAGGTTGATATCCAGCCAGATAAAATGATTTTATGGTGAGTTCATACATGTGTTCCCTTTTGTTTCTCTGTTCGTGAAATGTCTTTCTTGCATTCTGTCTTAAGAAACATACTTTGTAAAACAGCGTTTGTTGAAAATCATGTGGCCAGTTGTCTTTACAATAAAGTGTTGTAAATTGTATATATTTAAACTAAATTGTTCTCTTGACAACTCTGTCCTGTCTTCACAAACAGCTGCAAAAATGACACCGATGACGTGATCTACAATGAGCTGCACTTCTACGACAAAGTTCTAATCAATGTAAGCATCCGCTTTTTTGGCGCAATGAGGCCAATGGAATAAAACTGATTCTATACGTTGTATGCTGAGATATACAGTCAGTTTGATGTTTAATATAAATGTGTTGATTTTTCCTGATAACACTTTAACAGGACTCCAGAGAAAGAGTCTATGACCGCACCATCAATCTCTTGCTAAGGAAGGGGAAGCCTGACTATGCATGGCCTCATCTCCAGAAGGATCTGGCTAAGGTAAGTGTGTGTGTGTGTGTGTGTGTGTGTGTGTGTGTGTGTGTGTGTGTGTGTGTGTGTGTGTGTGTGTGTGTGTGTGTGTGTGTGTGTGTCTGTGTGTGTGTGCTTAAATTGGTCACCCACATTTAAGTCTTAACATTCTTACATCCTTAAGAAATGTTTGAAGTTTTCTTGTGAATTTTGTGTGTAACTTTTAAGAGCGTGGATTCTATAGAAATGGGGAAATATTTCAGAAACTATTTATTATATTTCTCACCACACTATTTGCAAATCAAGTGATACCACGTCAGGTGCCGACCCCTCTGTTGAAAAACTCCTGTGGCACAATGAAACATGGGTTTGACTACTGATATTTAAAATGTTAAATGACACTTGAACTAAAAGTATAATAAGGATAGAAATTAAAAATGTGTTGTTTCTCCTTCTCTTTGCAGCCCAGCTGGATTTCTGTAGACTTTGATAACTGGAGGGACTGGGAGCATGAAGAAAACGATGGAAAAGAGGAGTACGATAGATACATGGATGTGAGTAAATGCAATGTCTCCAGTTATAAAATCAACTCAATTACGATAATGTTCAAGATTTTAGGAAACCGTGCATGTACTTATGTACTTTGCAATATTTACATTCTTTCTCTGAGTGTATGTGTGTGTGTGTGTGTGTGTGTGTGTGTGTGTGTGTGTGTGTGTGT
>NW_022280034.1:11452935-11561974 GCF_004355925.1 Anarrhichthys ocellatus
GTGTGTGTGTGTGTGTGTGTGTGTGTGTGTGTGTGTGTGTGTGTGTGACTAAACACTTGGGTTTTCTCTTATAGATGATCAAAGAAATGTCTGTCACTAATAAAGGACAAATACCAGATATGGGGGATCTTAGTGATGTAAGTGCAGATGGTAGTTTGAGAGGTTACTATTAAAATTGAATATGGATTATTTCTATTTGATCATTTAAATTGTGATATCGACCACTTTCTTCCTTCTTCTTTTGCAGTCTGACTGAGACTCACAGTGCCCTCTCTCCGCTGCTGGAGGCCACTACAACTCTATATGATATTGACGACAGTACTATGTTTGCTAAAGTTTGTAATATTTGCAGATGATTTGAAATGTTGTTGTCAAAATACTGTTCTTATATGTGATATTTTCTATGGAATTACTTATTGACATGTTATTTTCCACTGTTGCTGATGTATCGTTTTAATCAATAAAAAAAAAGGTTTAGCAACCAGGGTTTGAAAGTCATGACATGTTGCACATGGGGTAACACATTTTATGTTAATGTGATTTTACCAGTAAATTACAGGCTTTATACTGGATTATGGGGATGGGCATGGATGAACATGGTTGTTTGTTTCACTAACTCCAGAAGATGACAGTAAATCACCAAAAAATACGCCAGCTTCATTCATTATTTCATTTTTGGTACAGCAGTATATACACCGGCAACATAGACATGGACAGAAAAGAAAAAGTATAAAGTGCATTTTGCAAAGAAATTGAAAAAGCAGCAAGATTTGTTTTTCATACATACTGTGTGTTTTATGTATTGTTTTATTTCATTCTATCAACATGCTTATATGTCAGCAGAAGATTAGTCTTCTATGTAACCATTGGTAATAGGCAATGATGTGCAGGTTTTAGCTTATGCTTTAGCTACAAACCTATATCATATCTGTCTAGTGCATTTTATTATTAACTTATTATGTATGTACAATGACAACATGACCCACATGTCCTTAATGTTTCACCGGCAAAACTAAATTATACTCGGGGATTTAAATTTTAAAAACTAAGTTAAAAATGTCTTTTTACTACGCTTGTATATGAGGTTTTAAAAGCTGTCAATAAAAAGGAAACAAGTCGAAGCCAGCCAAGTCCAGTCTAGCCAAGTTTGGGCTACGTTGCTTGCCGTAGTAAGCTGAGTCAGTTTGACTTGTTTAATTCATGTGTCAGGTAGACTTTTTCCTCAAAAATACCCCAGAATGGCGTTTCAGTGTCAACGAGACTGCTATATGAGAGAGGTATGAAGCAGTATCAGCGCTGCACTTTTTAATAGCTTGCGAAAACACCGAATTTACCATTCGGTCTCTGCTGAAATGATTAGCATGGCTGCTAACTACAGTGGGAGCGCAGTCTATGGGAAGCACGAGCTAGTTACCCACTAACTCACGTTACTATTACATTTGTTTTAGGGCATTGCACGTTTGGTATCTGTTGAAATGTATAATGTAACATAAAAACGTCAGAGCAGCCCAATGTGTATTTAAAGCTAGCCACTCGCATACATTAAACCCACTGTCAAAATGTAACGTTAGGATTTTCACATTTAATGTTTTACGTAATACTGTTCACAGTATCTCGCGGTTAAATGACCTCACTAAAGGTTTATATGAGACTGAAATCCCACACCAGTCCAACCGTTGCGTGCCAGTCTCCCCCTCCCCCTGTACGCTGTTTACATGTCCTCGTTGTTTTCCTGTCAGTTTGTTACCTCTGTGGTGTCCTGCTGCCCAGCTGAGCTCAAACATGAAGTCAGTGGAAAGAAAGAAACTCTGAAGGGCTTCAATGTAAAGCTCCAAGACACCATCTTGTTCCCCGAAGGAGGCGGCCAAGTAAGCTGTTTTTTTGTAAATCATAAGAATTCACTGCATGTGTAGATGCATCTTCTCGTGACTCATTTGGGAGTCGTTTGTGTCAGAAGTATTATAAAGTAATCAAAAAGCCACACTACATGATGTTACTCTCATAATTTTCAAGCTTTGTGTTGTCCTCCTTCAGCCAGATGACCACGGGCTGATTGGAGATGTCCCCGTGTTGAGGGTGACGAGGCAGGGAGCTGACGCCGTACACTTTGTGGGCTCACCTCTGGAGGTGGGCCAGGAGGTGCAGGTGAAGGTGGACTGGGAGAGGAGGTTTGACCACATGCAGCAACACTCAGGTGAGCGTCTCAGCGAAACAGGTCAGGGACTGTTGTATCATACGTCGTTATAACACACTTACTCTAAGCTGCAATTGTTGTCTTCCTGTTTCTTAGGTCAACATTTGATCACAGCGTTGGCAGATAACTTTTTTGGATACAAGACCACATCCTGGTACATTACCACTGCACTGCGCCATTTCCCTGTTAGCATAAAAACTCGTAGGTTTACCTCTCTTCTCTGGTTTTCTTTTGTTTCTCAGGGAACTGGGGCGTCAGAGAAGCACTATTGAACTGGACACTCCCTCTGTGAAGCCGGCCCAGCTCCAGGCTCTGGAGGAAGCCGTAAACGAAAAGATCAGAGTCCATGTCCCTGTCACCGTCCAGCTCCTCTCTATAGACGATCCTGCTGTGGAAAAGGTGCATTTACTGGTGCTAAAGTACAGGCCTCTTACTGTGCGATCAATTCAAGTTCTAGATATTGTTTCGGCACACATCTTCTTTTGAATGTACTACATCTATTGTAAGATTTTACATCTTCAGTTAGTCACATGAGTTGTGTGTGTGTGTACCAGGTGAGGAGTCGAGGGCTGCCAGACGACCATGCAGGGCCGATACGGATCATTGATATCGAGGGCGTCGATGCAAACATGTGCTGTGGGACCCATGTGTCTAACCTCAGTCACTTACAGGTTCAACTTCACACACACGCATGCAGATACACAAGCAGTTACTTGTGCCATATACAATACTTAACATGTATTAATGTGTCATATTTGTAACATTTCTCTTGATCTGAATTTTAGGTTATAAAGCTACTGGGAACTGAGAAAGGAAAGAAAAACAAAACCAACCTGATCTTCCTGGCAGGAAACAGGGTTTTGAAGTATGCTGAGAAAAGCTACAGCACAGAGCGATCGATGGTGTCTCTCCTGAAGTAAGTCTGAGTCGTCAGAATATCACCGATGCAAGTTCGTCATTCTTTGAGTTTTAAGTGGGGGGGGGAAAAATCCTCAACTTTGTTCAACAGAACTGGACCCGATGAGCACGTTGAGGCTGTTGACAAGTTGCAGAAGTCTGTTAAACTACTACAAAAAGTAAGAACATTTCATCAGTGATTTCTTTCTTTAGATGACGAGCACTGTGTCACATGTTTGCTGCTGCAGAACAAACTGCACAGACTCTAACTATCATAAACATGTCTTGGGCAGACTAACCTGAGCCTGCTACGAGACATGGCTGTTCTAGTCACTCAGAACTTTAAGAACGACCCCCAGAGAGGCAACTTCTTCAGCTTGCACAAGTAAGAGACTCTTCTTCAAAGTACATCAATATAAGTATTTCAGAAACAAAATGTCTCTTTCTACAGGAAAGAGGGCGACAATGAGTTCATGAATATCATTGCCACTGAACTAAACACTGAGGTAAGTGTAAAACCTGACTGCTTACTACTTGGTATTAGCTGTTAAATGTTTTTGTGAAGCCTCATTCCGTGTGCTCTTAGGAAACTTTGGTTTTCCTCACTGTTGGAGAGGAGAAGGGACCGGGTTTGTTTCTACTGTCCGGACCCAGTGGACAAGTGGCTGAGATGGGACCGCGGTAAGAGAGAGACACACCACCACATTTATTTAGCCTCTGCTTTCATGTAGGTTGGTACGATATGAAGTCTCTGTGCTCCCCAGGGTGTTGGAGATGCTCCAAGGGAAGGGGGCAGGGAAAAACGGACGTTTCCAAGGAAAAGCGAACAGCCTGGCTCGAAGAGGGGAGGTGGAGGCTTTCCTGCAGCAGCACTGCAAACATCACACCTCAGAGGAAGAATAAACGTGGCAATGGTTCAATATTTCTTTAGAGAAACTATACATTTAGAAGGCAAGAAGGATCGCTTACCTGGTTGTGAAAGGTATTATTTTGTTGCAAAGACTAAATGTGTGAAATACTCGATCATTTCTGTGATAATGTATGTAACTGGGACTCCTGTACAACATGTGCTGTACATATGTCATGTGCAGTTTTTATTCATTTAAAACTCATCTGTTAAACCTTGTTTTCAGTCTTCATTTCCATTTGTTTTTTTGCTTACGGGTTCAATTTAGACGCAGATAATTAAAAAAAGATGAATCCTGCTGCTCATATTGTTCAGCTGTTTTAGACAATGGACACCACCACCAGTTGAATCATTTTTAAATATTTTTAATTCCAAAGACTTGTGGAAATGTAATATACAAGTGTCAGACACACTAAACATGACTGTTGGTAGCGGAAGACTTAATTTGTTTTTGGCACGATTATTTTTGAATGACCAGAAAACTAGAAACCCTTGAACATTTTAATGCAACAGTCCCGTAATAAATACTACCTTGGTGAAACTTTTATAATAATCAATCACCTAATTTACATTCAGAATGCCAAAATAGAAACATTACATTAATGTGCAATCCAATACAACATAACTACTAAATGCAGCCTCAAAAATCCCCCAAGAGCTGAATTTCTTGCACACACACCATCAAATAAACACGATAAGAGTTGACAAGACGGTTGTAATTAAACCGTACAGGGAGTTCTAGTTCCTCATCTGTTTTTGATAAAAAGCAGTGGTTTGGAAACAAATCACAAATGTATTGCTCACGAGTCAGTCACAGTTTAGCAGTGTAGAGAAAGTGCTCATGGTAAAATATGATAATATAGTGCACTTGTGCAAGCACCCCCTTCCCATTTAGACCTTTATAAAATACTATAGGCAGTAAAAAACAAAAAGATGGAGATTGTTTGGCAGTAGTTGTGCCCAGTTAGTGTGATCATCCTCTAGACATTCCTTTCCAGTTCCACTGCTCCGGGTTATTGAAATGGTTTCACGATCTTCATCGAGATGTAGTTCTGGAAAAGGAAAAAGAGAATGTAATTATTGCTTCACTTCATCATCACCTGCCACATAATGAACATTTGTGCGTATTTGGAACCACTGCATGCACTTTCGAGTTATACCAGCCAAACTCAAACCAAAGGAAGTCAGAATAGTATCTCTCGGCGGTCCTTACCGGTAAAGAGTACAACATGATGGCGAAGAAGAGCCCCACTATGGTGAGGAAGACGAGTCCGATGAAGAGCCACCTGAACCTTCTCCACACAATGAACTTCATGGTCTTACATGGGTTGGTGAACCAAAAGAAGGATGTTTCTGGACGACTGAGGGTTGTGGAAAATGAAAGACAGGGTGTATTTGTTTATATTACTCGCAAAACTACGTTTTTCTTATTTTAACTAGCAGGTGAGACACATTAATGGGATACATTTTGTAGAGGTTCAATCTACAGAATATTAAATACAGTTTGTTTCACAGGCTGGGTTCTTACTTGGGAGGGTCCAGTTTTGGGTTCATGTTGGGATCGTCCCGGCCTTTTCCTGCAGGTCTCTCATCCGAGTCTGCTTCACCTACAATCTCCAGCGTCATCTCCACTTTACCCTGTAAGCACAAGATGAGCCGACATGGTGAGCAACACACTGGATAACAACGTAATGACCGTAAGGATCTCTGACACTTTCAGAATATTAAAATGAAGCAGAATCTATTCATCAGACTTATGCAGGTAACTATAAACTTTTCAGTACTTTTTTAGAAGTAGGAGAACATGAAATTGTTAAAACTGAAGCGGGGCAATATCCTTATTTCAGAAAAGACAATAGCAGTGTTTCTATGCTGTTCTCATTTTAGATTAAATGAGTGTTAATATGTGGAAACCCATCTGACTAATCGGAACAAAGCTGAGGCGCAGGAGGAGGAATGATGTCATTCCTTTTGTTGGTTTACCTAAAACTGTTTTCTGTCAAGTGTTCTTTACGTCGTTCCTTAATTCCTGCTCAGTCTACTGCTGTGTTTTAACTCATGCTGAGTTGGCTTCCTATCCAATTAATTTGCTCAAGTCAATTTACCTAAAAAGAAAAAAGATAAAAACGCATCCATCCATCTTTGGGTGTACTTCCTATTCATACTTACGCCCAGGACCTTCATTCCATCCTGTTCAATGGAACATGGCCACCAGCCTCTGACTGACTGCTGAGCAAACAGAGACTTGGCTTGCACTGGTTTGTCTGGAGTTCCTATTTCCACATCATCCATCATCTCCAGAGAGCACTTCTCTGGGGTCTTCGCAGGAGGAACCAGGTTACGCAGATCCAGCTCCAGAGTGCCTGGGACCACAGAGTATTATACCATGAACGACCAGGGTTTGTAATTGGCTGAAGGTAAATCAGACACTTCATTTAGAGTTAAACAAAGAAAGCTTTTTTTTTTTGTAGTGTCTCACCGAGGTAATCGTCCAGTGAGAATTTGTCATTATCCCATATCTGGACAATAAACTTGGGGGGAATCCTGAACTCTGTTTTGTCAAGACTCCAGAATTGCTCCTGTTGGATAAAGAACACGGGGAAACATGTTTTAGATTCGCCATTTCAACAACGCAGGCTTTATTTTCAAATTTGTACATGAGTAAAATGGTCCTTGTTTTATTTTAAACCAATTGTTTGATAATCCAGACAAGCCTCACCTTCTTGGAAACCAGGCAGAGTTGTTCAGCTGGCAGGTACTCAAAGTCAAAGACGAACCTCCAGTTAAAGTTGCCGTCTCCGTCCAGAGACCTGTAGTGGACGTCGGTCTTCTGCTTGTTCTCCTCCATGCCTGGCATCCAGCTGGCAAAGGGGACAACAGGTGACAGCTTTCATTGTCCTGTGCCAACTGGTTCCACGGTAATCTTCTACTATACAAGTTTGCTTTTAAAGAATCAAATCAAATCAATCTAAATCAGTTAAAATAGGATTTTAGAAATGATTGCCGATGGGAAAAAGCATTAAAGGGCAAGACAAAAAAAAAAAAAAAAAGACACACACACTAATATATATACATACTGAAGTTAATTTGAATGATTTATCAGCAATACCCTTTGACATAGACGTCACTCATTTCTTCTCCTGTGATGCTGGTCTCATCTAAAGTCACGTCTGTGGTGTTCCAGATGACAGCACGCAGGAAATAACTGACAATTCAAAAACAGCAGGCATTAACTCAGTGACCTCTAATGTTAGCATTGACTCACACGAAGAGCGGCACAGCACTCACTTCTTAGCCTTGCGTGGCGCGATGTCAAAAGGAGGTCCAGGGACTCCGATGCTTTTGGGGAAAACATCCACCCACATCTGAAGCTGTCCCTAAATGAACACATTATAAAGGTTTTACTAAATGGCTGCGTCAGGGTGGATGTGGACAGATACAACATGTTTGAGCCGTGACATCTAACCTGAGAGATATTGGGCTGGAAGGAGCTGTAAAGGGTCCTGGTCTCCACATGTTCAGGGACAAGTCCCTGTTTTCTGAGAACGTACAGGCAGAGGCGTTCTCGGGCCGGACCAAGGTGCTCATGAATTTCCCTGTTCTCTGGTCGTGAAAACAAGTTACAGCTTAATTAGGCTTATGTTATAGCATAATTTGTCAAATTAGATGTGGGAAAAGAATCAGTCAATAATTGAAATGGTTACTATTTTTAGCAAAGCCAGCGGCATGGCTTGAAGGACGGCAATGTGTGTCAGTCGGTCCACCACTTTGATCCAGACAGTACAAAACTCCATGTTGAGTTATTTCAGACATCATCCTAATTCTAACAACCTTGGTGATCCCATGATTTTTCCTTTAGCACAACCATGATGCTTTTAGTGAATATCTCTACAGCTTTGGATACATTTCCAAGAAATTTGGTGTAGACAATCACATACCCACCATCAGACAACATTTTTTAAATACATACTTTAAAGCTTGCCGATATCATATTAGCTTGCAGAATGTTTTTTAAATTAAGTTAAGCCAGTTGGGCCAACCATTATGGGTAATAAAATAAGAGCAAACGACTAAAGAGAATTTGTCGGACAGTTATAAATAAAATCACTGTTACTGATGTTGGATGAATCACACACACTTACACTAATATATCTTAAACTATTGACATTACCAAACTCAGCCAGTGTGTACTCTTTGCCATTGAAGGAGAGTGATGTGCCGTTGTCTTCGGTCTTGGGTTTGGATAGGCCTTTTAGACGAGCCAGGCTCTCCAGGATCTGAGATGGCTTCTGCTGGTCCCGCCACTTGTTGATACCAGAACTGAGACAAAAACAGAAATGAAAGTAAGGATCATGACGGAGGTTTTTTTTTTTTTTTTTTTTTTTAGGAACATTTCCTAGATTTCCCCCGTAAGGCGTTTCCTTACATGCAGTAGGTTTGTGGCAGGCCACAGTAGGAGTTGTATCGGGACAGGAAGCGGTTCTCCAGGTCTATCACGGTCTCGCCGACCTTGTCGTCGCGGGTCAGGAAATCATAATCATAGACAGAGATTTTCAGGTCCTTGTCCTGGGGCAGGAAACACGTCATCTCAAACATCCTACACAAAAAAAAAAGAAAAAAGAAGTGTTTGAGAAGGTTCACGGTATTTACTCTTTAAGGAAAATATGGTCTGTAATATTAACATTCTTTATTGCTTAAATTAGTTCATTCTTAGCGTTTACCTTCCAAACACAGGGCCCGTGGTGTTGGGTAAGTAATTGTCTTGGTCATCAATCGTGTTCTTACCCAGTGACATCTTTACGTATGGATCACACTGAGCAGGAGAGAGAACACAAGTTCAAGGAAAAGGTGATGACTGCTCCAAGTGTGTTAAAACATGCTACTTTTATTCCTGGCATTACAAATTCATTCTCACTCTGCCATTATTGTCTTTGGGCTGCAGGTCTATGGCCCGGACCACATAAATCCTGACCAGACACTCCTGAGGTCCACTCTCTGGCAGCTCTCTGAACTGACGGGGAGGGGGAGCGACACCTGGGTCGTCTGGCAAAGGGTACACCTTGAATGAACCCTGCATGTACAAGAGCACACACACACACAATTCAGATTGTAAGTCTGGCCTTGTCCTGAGCTGAGGAGATTCAGCTCGTTTCACAGCTTTATTTTGGATAGATTCTAGTGTCCTGTTGTCAAACTACCTTGAACTCTCCAACCACAGTGGGGTCCTCGTCCCCACTTTCATTCTTGCCCCGTTGCAGTTTGAAGGTGGTGCAGAAATCAGTCAGCCCTTCGAACTCTGGGACATCCTCAAGCTCGCATTCATACACCTGTGGATACACATACGCATTCAGGTCATCTACAACACTTAGTGGGGATTACAGACAAGACATGCAACAAACAAGTGAAGAAACACTATAAAGTCTGTCGTGTGTACGAAGAAACTAAGCCAACTTACTTTGAGGGTGTCGTATCCTTTTTTGAGGTAAGGGCCGCACTTCTGATGGTCTCCAGTTGAAGCGTAGAATTTACTCCACCAATCGACTGTCTCTTTTTCCTGAATATTGAATTGCTCATTGATAAACTACACATATATACACATACACACACACACACATATGCATGCATTTGGTATAATAATCTGAAATCTTATTCATATTCGCTTTACTCTCACCTTCTCGTCAAGCTTTGGAGGACAAAGATGCAATGTGACACAAAACAGAAGTCAAAAGTACATACACATACAGCAGTAACAAATAAACAAACACATATATACATATAGTACATACAATACGCTACACAAATTGACAAGAAAGTCAAACAGTGAAGGAAAGATTGATAAGGAGATCCCGATTGCAATTTCACGATTGACAGCAATCTGGAAAACAAGGGCGTAACAAAGGGGCTGTGCCGAATTTGCCACTGCTTTAAGGCTCCGGGCCTCTAGAGGGCTCACTAACACCACCCGTGCCTTGACTTACAACATGGCACCAGGAGTTTAATTCATTATCCATGCCTGCCATGAGTGGGACCTGCCTTTGAGTCAAGTATATTATAATAATAATGTAATAGGCTTATTTGCCAGGAGTTCAATGTAAAGATTGATACTTTATTACATTATGTTTGTATTCTAAATGCAGCCAGCAGCTGCTTAAATTAGCTTTGCATTAAGACTGGAAACGGGAGTACATGGCATCATCTCTAAAGCTCACTAATTAACAAGTTGCATCTTGTTTGATAAATTCATATTACAACCAAAGCGTAAGATCTAAATTGATTTAACACATTAAACTAGTGAGCTTTAAAAAAAACAATACTATGAACTATTTCCTGTCTTTATGCTAAGCTAATAAACTGCTGGCGGTAGGCTCATATTTAGCGTACCAACATCAGAGATTTATCAATCTTCTCTTTTAACTCTTGGCAGGAAGTTAAATAAGCACATTTCTCAAAATGTCTAACTTTTGCTTTGAGTAAAATATTGGAAACTGTTCTTCTAGAAACATCTACTTCCATGCAAAATAGATGCCTGGAAGCCTAATCTGCTTCAGGGCCCAGTTACATGTTGCACCCTTGCTGTGGAAAAAAAAAGTGTTCAAATGTGCTCATTAAAATAGTGGCAAATTAAGTCGAATCCTGATTATTGTGACGTTACTGTGCGGCCCTTATCGAGCCTGCCGTAGCGCTGTGGATTAAGTGATCTCAGCCTTCCAGTGTCATTGGTGCCCAGCCGTGTGGATTAGAAAGCTCTAATAAGTAACCATACATACAAAGTGGGAGGTAGGGGAGGCCATTTTGTTGAGAGCAGCTGACATGCTGTACATGAACTGTAAGCCAGAGTAATCAAGCTTGTCAAATTTGACTAGAGTGCCAAATTGTGCACTTCTTAGTGACATGAGGAAAAAATAATTATTGGTAACTAGTTCCGGACAGCATGAGAAAAATATGTTATCGTTATGTGTTGGATGGAGTTTACCTGAGTTTCTAGCAGTGGTCTCGTCTCCTCCATGTTAATAGAGAGATGTTTGGAAGGAGAAGCCATCATAGCCACTGTAAAAAGTGAGAGGACAACATCAGAACAAGGCTGTCTGTCTCAATTGAATAAGACTCATTTGTATTACTTTGTATGACTCCTTACTTTTGGAAGACATGGCCCCCTCTGCAGTGATGATATATGGGTCACATTTGAACTGCTCCAGAGTGGTGATGGTGCATTGACCCACCACAGGCTTCCTGCCAAATGGACGGTGGTCAATCACCTTCAGAACAATGGGAGGTATGTACATCTCCTCCTTTGGAAGGAGCTGCATGGATGGTGTAGAGCAGGTGTGAAGGAAAAAAAATGTGAGTTTACAGTATTGTTTAGCTCCAATCCTCTGAGGTTTTTTTCCCCAGATTCTAGTGCAGAAGATGTAAACATAGTTAATCATAATGTTTCTATTGATTTTGGTAGACATTATGTCTCCTCTACAATAGCTTTAAACTCCCAGACAAGCGTTTGCTTTAGTTCCACACACCCCTGCTGGTGTTACCCTGCTATTACCACTTTGATGAAGAGGACAGAGCTGGGGAAGTTGGGGCCCTTCTTCATGTTCTTGATGACAGCCGACTCCACCCTCTGCCCCCCACACTCCACCACCAGGCTGGGTGAAGACACCGAGGCCAGCTGGTACGGCTTCATGTTCCTCAGGCCCCATGCAAGAATCTGAACACACACACACACACACACACACACAGAGAGGTGATGGTAGAGACATTATGTATATCAGCTCAGAGGGACGGTGTCTAAAAGTTGTGTTACCTCCACAGCAGTGAGCTGCACCATAGGCCGGATGCCGTGAGGAACCATGTAGAGGTTCTCTGATTTCTTTGGGGGAAACAGGGGAAGATCTAACTCGCCCGACTACAAAGAGAGACAGGAGAGTATGGATTATGCTGATTATTTTTGTTTTTACCAGTACCTTTTCATTAATTCACACTCTAAAATATAAAACTACAAGCCTCAATAACATGGCAGTGTTTTAAATACTGTAAAGTAGCCATTTCTCTTTTACTTTCAGGACAAACCTCATCTTTAAGGATGAGTTCTGCCGCCAGCAGTGCCTCCCCCGCCTTTTGACCTTTCTGGATGATGGGGTACCACAGCAGTTTGGGTGTCTGATCCATGCCTGGATTCAACTTCACCAGTGGTGCGCAAACACTGCGGCCCAGCATCTCATCCTTCCCCTGTGCAAAAGATAACATCATGAACATTACAGTTTCAGTGTAGGAAAGGTGGCCATTACTATAAGAAAGAAGAAAACATAAAAGAAAGACATCTATTGATTTGTGAAGGCAGTTCCCACCATAAAAGTCTAATTTGAATATCAAGGTTCAATAGACATTTTCTGCTTGAGATATTTTAGCTCAAATAATTTCATTCATGGTTCCCAAAGTTTTTCCCGATAGCAATTATATGCAATAATCCCCAGTTGAATGTACTATAGATCACATCTTTAAGTACTGACACCCCGCATATTTAGTTGTACAAATGCTTCTCTATGTACCACTTGGTCATTGTCGTAGAACTCCAGAACAACATCAGGGGGGCGCTGAGCAACAGTCTTGGGGTCTCCAAAAATCTCCACATCACTAAAGATCAGAGTTTGGTCCCAGGTTGGGTTCAGTGTTGCCCGCAGCTTCTCTGTTGTCTTACTAACATGCAGGAAGGAGACGTGTGCATACGGATCTGCAAAGGAGAAAACATACATGGTTTAATGGTCATCTTTTCACATCCACCATTAACAGACATTTATGCAATGAGACTCATCTCATTTTATATCTAAAATCTATCAGGAGTCTTAATACCGATATTAGAAACTAATCATTTAAATCATATTATTGACCGTTGAGTAGAATCTTACCAGAAAAGCTATCTTTGTCCATAGATGCCAAGTTCTGTGCCTGATAGACGTAGACACGCAGATGGTACATATGTGACTCTATGTAGACAAAAAAAAGTATTATTTATGTATATTCATTGGTACGTGCATGAGCATTCATAAGTGTCACTATATGCATCACTCACTGTCAAAGGAGCAGGACACAGTGGGCGTGTTGGCACCAAACAGCTTGGTGGCATCGGCCTTTGATCCTTTCTCCTTCTCGTCAGTATCAATACCCTGCAGATTAAACCAAAGTGGACATCTCAGAACCCGTTTATGCGTCACACACTGCCAAATAAAAAGCACCACCATGGCACTGTAGATGTGTTTAATACATAAGTAAATATTTGGTGACTCAACGAGCTCAGATCCGGCTCATGCTTTAATACCGACTCATATGTGGACGGATAGTTCTGTGTTACATTGTAACTATATGAGCCACAAACTCTTTATGAAACCAGATCCTGACCCAAACAAGCAGCTACAAACAGAACATTTTCTCTTCTTTACTCACCAGTGCCCCCTCCAGTTGGAAGATGGCGGATGCTCCAAGCCGTTCCTCTGGTGCCATCTTTCGCCTATAGCGCCGGCGACGGAAAGTATCTGATAAACGCTCTTTCCTGTGGAACTTCCAGCCAATCAGAGACGCGAATTCCCAGCCCTCAGGGTCCCCTTGGTCCTCCCTCTGTGACCAAAGATAAACAAGTAGCTAAAACGTTTTTGTTTTAAAAAAAGAAAATCTGAGATTATATGCTGGGAAATAAAGAGACATCTAGATAATCTTTAGCACATAATCACAATTTGTAAAATGAGCTTCCTATACTAAAAAAACAAAAGTATTGACATAAAATGCAAGTTATGTCACAGCGATGCCCCATGACCCTATTCTGACCTCCACAGCGGCTCCTTCAGGGAGTGCAGCTCTCTTGCGAGGTCGATAAAGCCGTCTCCTGCGGTGGACGTGGTACACCTTCTCCGCGGGGACCCAGGACTGCGGCATGTCCTGTGGGGGAATAGTGACTCCATACTCCCAACCTGTGAGGTGCAGACACAGATGCACAAACAATTTTACTTTGTTCCATTACCGTTTGGACACAAGAGCATATGGTTTTCACCATGCAAGTTTTATTTACTATTATTATGACCAAGCAAGGGAGTCAGTGAGTCAGAGCCCTGGGAAACCAGGAGCGAAAACAAAGAACTGTGAACAAGAACAACATTTAGCCATCTGCTGCCTTTCTGAATAAGTACGTATGCCTACAAACAGCCTGAAGAACACTACTCTTTAGATTTTAGCTGGTGATGCAAGTGCCTGCACCTTCATCATCCACAGCTCTGTTGTCATCCACTGTCCACTCGTCCTCCCACATCCAACCTGGAGGACACTCAAACTCTCCAGGGTTGTGGCTCTTCTCTCCATTCTGTGCAACACAAAACCTCAGTTTTCATTTTTGTCATTTATTGTTTTCATGCATTTTGGCCTTCTCATAGAAGAATAGGTCAACAAGATTACTCTCACATCATAGGCATCTGGAGGAAAACTCGGGCGTAAATAATAATGGAACTGCCACCAAAGTCGATGAGTAACTAAGAGAAAGAGTGTCGGTCTGGGTAGTAGTCATGCATGTTTTTTGTGCTGCGTGTGTCAGAGATCAGGAAAAAAATTAACTCGGCTTGTGTGATATTTAAAGCCACCCTGCACATTATTTGCATGTCAGCGCATCTCACCACATCGGTGAATGGCTCGGAGGCGCCCTTCCACTCTCCACCAGGGAAGCGGGTCTCATTTTGATAGACCTCGTCCATGAATTCAGAGTGTCCTGCGTCTGCCTCTGTTGAGTGACTGAAACACAGTCAAACATATGTACCACCTGTGTGAGAAACATTAAAACTAATGGCATAAATACAGCAGTTAGTGCTTGAAAGCTACTCACAGAAATGTACCGATGACGTTGGCATGTAAAACCAAACAATTACACATGGACATTTGAGTCAAGGTTCAAGTGCAGAGGGTTTGGAGATAGATTTAGATTTAAGAAAGTAACTGTACATAACTTCCAGCTCACTGGCACAGTCTGGTACTTTGTCATTAAATCATGGTCTAAAGCATGAGAGGAACGTAAACAGTAGAGAACAGACATCCCCCACTTCCTCTTTTAAGTCCACAGAATGCGTGTTCACTGGAAAGAATGTACATTCAACCTCCATTACATTAAGACAAACACCTTGTGCTTTGTCTTGGTCGAATGTTTTGAATACTAGGAGGAGGAAAGATGCCGTATTGTCATCTACAATTATACTCACGCTCTCTCTGGGTCAACGAACCACTCAGCTTCCCATTCCCATCCCCTTGGAGGCATAAAGTACTGTTGTTTCAGCTTCAGTTTGCCCGTTACATCTGAGAAGTTGTGGCGCCCCACTAGTCCTGTGGTCCCCCAATTCCCAAACACCTGGGCCTGGTTCTCGTACTGAAATGCAAAGGACGACATGTTTAGTTTTAGATGCCGACTTGACTGCTGGTTCTCTCTCTCTGGTATTCAAATTTATTTTCTGGCTTTGCAAATACAGAAAATTACACAATTTTTCTATTGTGAGAGAGAGACGCTATGAACATTATATTTTGGAGCAATGTACCAGCTCAGCAAACACGCTGAAGGTTCCCTCAGAGTAAGAGTTGAACTTCTTCTGATGTGCAGACAGACCCAGCCACATGTTGACTCTAATCTGAACGGGCACCTTCAGGCCCTCGTTCTTGTCCATGGGGTACTGAGGGGAACAAAACAAAAAAATTACATGAGCATTATGACTTCAGAGAAATGAATTCTAGTGTAGTACCTTTTAGTCTAACAGCACCAAACTGCTGACACTAAAAGCTGTTCAGACTACATCTAATAGAACTGATTACTTCATCAATGTTTTTTGACTTTATGCGTGTACCTGTAAAAATACAGTCCGTATCTTGCCACAGTCCTGACCACAGGCCTGCTCGCTGTATGCGGAGTGGAGGACTTGATGAGCGGGAATGCGACTGTAGGCCACCCTCTTCTCACCCCGTAACATCCAGATGATCACATCAGGCATGCTGTTCTGGGGCTGGACAAAACCGTGAGAACAAATGCAGAATTACGGCTGGGCAAAACATTATACTGCTTGGAAACATTATTTTAGGTGCTCCTTTGTCCAGTCTCGCTGTGGTACATACCTCCTCAGCCAGCAGTTTAAGTTTGGCCGCCCAGGACTCCAAGTCAGGCAGAGTGTCACGGATCTCAGTGGCCTCCTCTCTCATGCATCTGGCTCCATCCTTGATGTTGGTCAAAGCGCTGTCTCGCATCTTCTTGATTTGAATGTCCAGAGATGTCAGGTTGGAGCGGCCCTCCAGCTCCGGTGTTGGGAAACTCGAGGAGAGCAGAGACAAAAATGGGACATAAATTGGGGGGAAAAAAAAAAAAAAAAAAAAAAAAAAAAAAAAAGAGGTTATACTAAATAATTAACAAACATTTAACTTCCATGATTTGTTTTTTGGTGAAACTGAACACACTTTCCTTCCGTTTTGTCCGACTCTCTTGGGCTCGTCTGTCTTTTTATTACATTGAAAAGGTGCGCAGACAACACCAGAAATGAACATCACATCCTCCATTTACCTTTCTATGTCTTCAACCAGCTGAGTGAGCAACTTCAGCCACACATCTACAAGTTCGTTGTCAGAGACTTTAGCCAAGATGGAGAGTTTAAATAACTCCAGGTTGGATTGCTGCAACAAACACAAAGTAAGGGTGAGGATTACGCTCCCATCTTAGACCTCTGACTCTCGAGCTCTGACGTTGATACATGTACACACACACGTACCAAACATCAGGAGCCTACAGTATGGTTTAATGGCTGCAAACCCATCAATAAATCATAAACTCAACGCTTTTGTGGATTACGGAGGATAACGCAGTATTACCAGGCGGTGACTAATGTAGAGGATGATGTTGACTGAGTCCAGGCGGTGGGCGATGTCCTCCCAGCATGAGAGAACCACAACCACTGGCTTAGTGTTCACCCAGGGCAGGTAATAGTAGTGGTTACCTGGGAAAAAATGACACCAATTTAAAATCCTCTTGACAAGAAAGCAGGTTTTAATGCCTCTTTACTGCGTGAACAGGTTGAGTATAACATCACACAGTAGCTTCCTCACTCACCATCAAATACAGCATAGCTATACTGAGTGGTGGAAGCCAGTGGTTTGCAGGTGGTGTCCAATGTGTTGCCGTAGTTACCGATGCTGACCTCAAACTGGATTGGCTCTCCTGGTTCCTGTAACATGGAGGCGCTGTGGAAGACTGCACACAGGCTGTACTTCCTCCTCCTCTGGTACTTCTAATGTAGAGGAAGAAAACAGAAATAGAACATATTTCAACCAATTACAATTTACCATCAGGAGGGACAAGTGAAACCACACTGCTGTTAAACGGAACCACACTTGTCAGGTATCACTCGGCAGACAAATAGGCACAATACCTGCACCACCAGGATGTCGTCGCTGTTGATACCGTCTACTGTTTTGTCTGCTTTTCCCTCCAGCTTAGTGGACAGCTCGACCAGGACCCTGCCCCTGTACGCCACGCCTTCTCCCTGCAAAGACATCGATGTGAAGTGTTGAAAAACCAATGAAGGTGATGTAGGACAGGGGTAAAAGTGAGAAGAAACATTCAAAATGTGGATACAATCCTGGAAAAATCAATTCTTCATTACTTTGCCATAATTGAGATCCTGATAGGGGTCTGGCAGGCCGCTGAACTCTCTGGGGCTGCCATACAGGTTGACATAGCAGGGCCCAAAGACGGGCAGGAAACCCACTTCAGACTGCCCTGTGTTAACTGTGGAGATATGGAGATGGACTTAATCTTTTTATGATCAGATTCAAGCTAAGCTATGCAAAGCTTTAATGTTAGTATGCCAGTGTTGTGATATTTGAAGCGGGAGTGATGGACAGGTTTGGGGTTGAAACAGTGAATGCTGGGTAAGCAAGTGGCAGGCACTACAACAACAAAATGGTTAAACACATAAATACTAATACTGATCTCAAAACAGAGCATAGCACAGCTTCATCAGCAATGTGCACAAATTATTCAGCAACTTTGCATGTTCAACATGCTTGACGCGTTACATCTCATGCAACAGAGCAAAAGAAGCACAATTGAACCTTCATATGACGGCATTTCCCCATTTCCCGGATGTTCCTCTATTCCAGGAGAAAAAGGACAATTCAAGTACCATTTCGAAGTTGTCACAAACAGGCGTGTATAAGTAACAATGGTTTTTAAAATGTAAAACTTTTCACAGAGGGGTTTTCACAAATGATCCAGACATATTGGGCACTTTAATTCCAGCAAAAAACTTTTTTTTTTTTTAAATAATGTTTTATTCAAAAGAAAATCCTACCTTCTATCTCTCCACCAGAGGAGGCTATCTTGGACAGGTTCAGGTATGTAGTGCCAATAGCATCATTTCCTGTCAAACGATCCCTGCAACCACACATGACACCTTTAGAGTCACGCTGCATACACACATAGCACTTCACAAAAACAAAGTCTCTTTCTTGCTGTTCATGTCTACATGTTTTCAACAATGTATTTATTGGGTCAGAGATCCGAGCTTGTTTTCAACATGTCCCGAGGCCTACACATTTCCTCTTCCCTTCAGCCTTCCTGGACCCGACTTGTCGGACAGTTTGTTGGCTCAGAAACGCACAATAATGAATTTAGCTGAGAGACGGTGCCAACAGGATCCCAGAGCATGTTACTGAGGGGAAGGGAGGGACCTGCACAGCCTGAGTCATAGGCTGCTACATTAGTCTCATGTGGTTGGTGATGGGGCATGGACACACATGGACACACTCACACTCACACACACACACACACACACACACACACACACTTTCTCAACTCCAAATAACAAAAGATCGTTGCCTCTTCTTGAACACAAAACGACGGTCAATCTCTTAAATACAAACATCTTGTTTGACTTACCAATCAAAGACTGTCATCTTGACACGCTCACACATGGAGGGGAACTACAGAAATCACAAGACGCAGGTTAAAAAGACCGAAATTCATTCATAGTGTCCATTACTTTCGGTCTTTTGTGATGCTGGACAACACCACTTTTCGTCCTCTCACCTTTACTTGGAGGTGCAGCACTTGGTTCCACTCTGGGTTTGCACTGTGCTCAATGACCCGAGTGCACAGCTGGAGAGAAACACAATCAATCAGCTTTTTTTCTGTTACACAACAACGTTATATCCAGTATGCTTACATTCAACGCTGCAGCTACAAAAAAAATAAATAAATAAATAAAAAAAAAAAAAAAAATAAAAAAAAAAAAAAAAAAGACAAAACGATCAGAAACCTTTTTGCCAGCGAAGCGAGCCTCTAAGAAGGGATCCACCAGGTTCTTCTTGTTTTCACCCCCCCCAAAAATTTCTTTCATGGTCTGGATGAATGCATCATCCACTGTAATGCAAAAACATTGGAATAATTAATCAATCAAGTTTTTGGTAGCCAGAAAATGGAAATGATTCAGTTTTTAGCAAGCTCAACTTGTGAATCTGTATTTTATATGTGCTGTGCGGATTAAATGACCATTTAATTATAAAAATACAAAATAATTACGACAGGTTGTCTTACTCTGGGGAACGTCTTCAGCCCTGAACACCTTCAGTGACAGGGTGGCCCATCGCAGAGTCAAACCAGCTGGCAGAAGCAGATTACTCTCGATGTCATCCTGATCGTCACACGAGTCGCTCTTCTCCACCTGCGTGGTGCGAGGCAGAAAGAACAGAAAAGAGCTTATGAGAGAGGGCGACGGGCATAACCACCATATTTACATGCAGAAAGAGGAAGCGACCAGCGCTAGTGAAAGTCATTTGAGCGCCGCAGACTGCGAGTCGTACCGGAGGCTCGTCTCCGGCCCCCACTACGAAGAGGCTGACTTTGAGGTAGCCTTTAGCCCCGGAGCTGGAGTCGTGTGGATCATTCAGCAGGAGCCACTTCCTCATGACACAGTGGGCTGCATCAGGACACACACAAAAGGACATACATTCATAGTCTGCACCATCGGGTAGAATGTATGGGTAAATTACAATTAACCTTGAAGTTATACTTTGTGCGCGCAGAAGTGCCTGAGTTTATACACATTATTCCCTCTAAAAGTCATTATGATAATGTGACATTCTAAAGATACACATTAAAGATTAAAACCAAGTTTTAAAGATCAGTGTAAGAAAACAAAAAAAAAAATTGATAAAAACCAAGAAATGGCTCAAAGAATCTTTCGCATTCTCTTGCAATTTTTCAAAGCCAACTATTGGATAATGTAGTGTTTCTCATAATGTAATTTTATTTAACCTTACAGTAACTAATTGAAGGCAGCAACACTAACATATCATCACCTTTTAAGTTGATATAGGGAACTGATAAGGTACACATCCAGATGATACAGTGCAACAACATTCATTTGGAGTCATATTTCTGGCCAAAAGGCAAATTAAAGTCTAATATTCACTCTTTTTTTAGCCCCCAACTTCTGAGAAAAATGTAATTCTCAGGTTTAAAAACCAAAACGACAACCTGGAAGATGCTATAACGCTCTGAAGGGTTGAGGGGAACAGCAGAGTCGGTTCATTATGATCCAATTCTCTGAGGGTTCATCACTATGAGCAACACCATTCATATACGAGTACTCATGTGACCTATTGTTAATATATCAGATTACAGAAACACCCATTCTGAACATCCTCAACATTATACAAACCAACTAAAAATAGCATCCGGAGCTCCACAAGACAAACAGGATCCTCAGAGCAAATGTAAATGACACACAAATCTGTTTGTGCCGAGCTCACCTGGTTCATCGTAAACATAACTAACATCCAGCTGTGTGAGAGAACAAAACAAGATCAGCCAGACTCATTAAAAGGCATTAACCACATGCTTTTAACAAATATGTGAAGACAAAATGAGACCAGGTACCTTGAATTCTCCCATGAGACTGTCAGCCCTCAGAGAATAGGAATTATATACCTGCAGAGGAGAGCATTCCCAGTTTATATGCATTTGTACATATTGACAGAGCATTGGGTCTCATAATCCGCATGCGTGTACTGACCCGGAAGCTGAAGTGCTTATCAAACAGATCCGATGGGAGCATGTGGACGTTGTAGAAGAATATCTACAAAAAGAAATTTCAATGAACATTTACCATTTACCACCACCCAGCACAATTTAACCCATGCCAACATATTTAAAGTGTGAAACTGTCTATTGTCTCTCTGTGTAAGAGTGAAGTGAGAGTACCTCATCAAAGAAGGGGTTGTTTCCCCTCTTGATCCTCGTCCTGTGGGTCTCTTCACACACATTAACCTTCACCACTGGTTTGATGTTGTTGCCAGACAACTGACGGGCCTCGATGACTCGGACACGAATCTGAAGAACGCGTAGTATCACAGTATAAGTGTGGATGAATTCATTTAGCTCGTGACAGTATGAAAGCAGCCGATTCTGTCCTAATGCACCTCAGTGTATTAAATACACTGTAGACATAGATATACATAACTGTTGTGTCATCCTGAAAGTGACTTAGAATTTAAATATAAAAAGGAAAAGAAATATGTATTTTCCTGTAATTAATGCCAAAAATAAAGTTTTTGCTGGCTTTCAAACATTCACACCATTCTGTTCTTGATCTGCGTATTAAGAATCGAGCCAATGGTCTTTGTTGATGATCGCACTAAAACACAAACTGACCTGGAAGTCCTGAGGTTTATTGACTAGTCGGCGGCGACTCTGTGCCCGGGACAGCTTCTGACCAGAGGACGAGGAGACCCCTGCTGAGCCCCTTTGGCCCCCATCTGGTAAAGTCTCGTCCCCACCACCACCTAATCAGCAGAAAAAAACCAGATGATCAAATACCTGGCATGCATTACATGCTACCAATCTTTACTGCATTGCATCACTAAGGATTACACAAACATACCAGCGTCTGTGGCATCTCCTGCCTGAGGGTTTGGTGCAGCATTGGCTGGAGGATCGTAGCCAATCATCAGGTCGATTGTAGCCTGGAATGAAATGATTGGCCGGTCTATTATTTCATTATTTCTTATATAAGGAAGGTCGCCTTCCTGTTGCTTGTATTTCTTAATTCATGCAGAAAGAATCTTACTCCAGTCTTCTGTCCACTTTCAGTGACCAAATCAACGTTTTTGGATGGCAGTGATGTCACTTGACCTGAAGCAAGGTCTCTCAGAGAGATTTTGCTTGACCCTATGAATCTGTTAGAAAACAAAGCAGGGAAACATTAAATACACAAATAGATTTTAATTCACTGTCGATACTGTGTAACTTGGGAGAATGTGCTTGGTAACGATTCTGCACTGATTTCCTGTTTTATTAGGGAAAAACACAGGCTGCCATTCTAGTCAGCAAACATATCAGTAATGAAGATACAGACCACACAGAAATGAAATGCTGCATGTGCGCTCAGTGATGTCACATTCACAAAAGGGGCATATAGCAGGTCACCGCCAAGAGCCAACAAGCCCTGCCTGCTGAGACAAACAAACGCACCCGATGAGCCAGCGCACAGTCAACACGGCAACGAAGCTACCGCTCAGTGATTCACAGTGCGTTTAGATCATCTGTGACCGGAGAACTCAAATCAACCAGCTATTCCATGACACGGTCATTTAAGCACCAGCAAGAAACAACAGAACCACGATTCTGGAGACGTTCAGACTAGCCCACTCATTGTTCTTCATTTGACAATTTGGGGAACAAAATAACCCATTTCATTCCAAGTCATTTGCCTCCGAGTCAAACTGTTTCCTTATGGATTGTTAATTACAACATTTCCTCCATGAAAGAATTATTACTTTTTTTTGTTTAGCAATTCTTGTTGGTTTCTAATTATCAACATTTGAATGATTAAGTAGAAAAAAAAAATGATCAAATGAATCAACAGTTGTCAAAAGAAGGCATCAAGATAAAGGATTCAGATTAAAGTCGAATTAGAATTGCTTTGACAGCTGTGTGGCTCTAAGCTTAGATAAGTCAAAGACGTAATTGAATGAAACTAAATGGGCAAAAGTGTGCGTCGGTGTTGGATCTGACTAACAATTAGGGCCGTCACAATATCAGATGTTGACTACACAGTTATCGTGGCCAAAATAATTCACGATAACATTATAGAAAATTTAAAAAACAATAATGTTCATTTAATCAGTCAAATTCATCTTTAACTCTGTTTAGCATGCGTTTTGTCTTTTTTTATTGGCAAATAGATTGTCCTCAAAATTCAAGTGTAGGAAGGTGAAGAGCGTGATTTGAGAGGCGTTGGATTATGTGCACAACACTATCAATTGTGCATTATTAACACACTGTCAATATTTAATTTCTTAATTATCACTAATGTCAATATCGTGACACCCCTTCTAATAATACTAGACTCTTGTTAAACAGGTACAGTAACCTCTCCATGTCAGTTAAAGAATTCTCCATGTCAGTTGAAGAATTGCTTTGAGGCAGTTTGTTATTGCGTGTGGTCATTTGTCTTGTGTGCAGCCAAAGAGCACATCTTAATGGGCTGCTTCTTTAGACAATTATGAGTAAATAGGAAAGGAACAACATACCATTAGCTCTTTCATAAATATACTTTTTGTTTCTATTATTTTGTCCATCGAATTTATGTCAGTGAGGGTAGGCTAAATAACAAAAACACCTCTTTGTTTAACACAACATACAAAAGCTCCACCAACTGAATCTTCTACATTACTACACGCAGTAGAGTCAACACCTGTGAGCGTAACCTTTATGAAGGTAGGAGTTATTATTGCATGACTGTTTAGACTGCATTCGTTTTAGTTAATAAAGTGGCAACTCCGTATGTTTCGCTGATTAAAACAATCTAACAATGTAGCTAATGGCATGCAATACGTGGGCGACCGTGGCTAAGTGGCGAGCAGGGTTGTCCTTCAATCAGAGGCTCGACGGTTCGATCCCCAGCTCAGCTAGTCTGATGTCGATGTGTCCTTGAGCAAGACACGTAGCTGTGCCTACGGGAGCGATGTGATAGAATTGTAAGTTGGAGAATGTAATGCATCACGTAAACTGTATTGTTCTTTGGGTGGACTAAGTAACATTACTTTGGCAGCATTTCTGTTGACCCAAGACGGAAACTCGCAGTTTCCCAACGCTGGCTCCAATGACACCACCGTATGCTCACAATCAGATGATTTGATCAGAACTCAAAGCTTTCAATTAAACCTTAAATTCAAAGGGTGTTTTTTTCCACCGTTGCCAACAACTTTTACTTGGCCTGGATAGAAAATATCATGGGACAAAAATGCTGTAAAAGAGCTCCACCATGCTGAGAGGAGCCAACAGATCTCACATTAAGTAACAACCTTGACTTTCTATCAGGAAAGCATTTCTTTAAACATAACAGATCAAACACTTCAAGGGCAAAGCACATACTAGAAGCAGACATCCAAGCATTAGCAGTTTATGAGATTTGTGCTGCACTCCAATGAAACAGAGCAAAGTAAGATATGAACTATATACAGTTCCTTATATCAGTTTACCAACACTTTCACAGCTGGACAGAGTTTGGTTTGGGAGGAGAGAGGGAGGGTGGAGAGTTATTGTTTTTCAGGAAGAAATGACACGGGCATTCTCCGTGGAGTCAGTGACTCTATAAACCTGGTATGTAGCCTTGACCAACAATGCTCGTGTAGTTTTCCAATGTTTAACTAATAATTTGGAATTCAGTTATGATGTAACTCACATCCACTCTGCTGCAAGTTTCTCCTTGGACACTTCTGCCAGCTGCTTCTGGCTCCAAATTCGAAAAGCGTAGGGCTGTCCCTTATATATAGATACATTTCATTTTGCAACTTATCCGTTTTCAGCTTGACTGCGTTCTGATAAGAGCATTCCAATATGAAGAATCATACTGTGTGATTGTACGGTATCAAACACCACACACATATGCTTCTTGATAAAATGATGGGACGATTATTAACGCCCAGAACTGTATTTATTGTGAACCGAATATGGAGGTCATGCGCTGACTGACATTTCCCTCATTGTTCTCCATGCAAACACACTTATGCAATTATGATGAGAATCCTGTGTATATATAATGTAAATAGAACTTAATATGACAGTGTTTTTATAAACTAGACATGTGCATGTCGCAATCCATTTTCCACATATTGCTATGTATTTAAATTTTTTTACAGAGCTCTGCACATGATTTGTGTATTTTTCAGCATTTTCAGAGGTTGCTATTCTTGTTTCTTTTAATGTATCCATCATTTCCAAGACCAAAACAGACCCCCCCCCACAAACCCCCCCACAGCTGATAAAGTTCCCATGTCCAAACAATCACAAGTCGCCCACAGACAAAAATTGTGTGTGGAGTTCTTATTGGATGTAGGTACAGTTCTTCCCTTTGTCAGCCTTCTATAAACAGTGGAAAAACAAACAGACAGCAGTTAACTCTGATCACATATCCGTGGAGGGAAAGCGGGACTTAACACGAGCAGCTCTACAAGAGTGTCCTTGGCTGGGTTTCAGTTCAAGACGTTAAGACCCTCCCCTTGTCATAACTCGCAGATCTGCTAGGATGACTGAGTGTGCCGACACAGCTCATCTCAGATCAGTGATAAGAGTGATTATTATATCCCCGATTATTACTGTTGCAATATATCTATTAAGCACTGCAAGGCTACAAAATCCTGAAATGTTTTTCATAAACCGGGTAAGTGATATATTTGGACAGACCCATTGTCTGACCCAAGGTTTTATGAAGACAGGAGATGAAACAATACTCTGAGGTTCTGATGTGAAAACATTTTTCCAGCCATATCCGACTGAACAGTTTCACCCTGGTTTTTACTGTCCCCACATTCTACCATTACAAGAGTCTTTGTACAGAACAGGTTAATATTTAAATGGTATATCAGCGTTATCAAAAAACTAACCATGCAATGACTTCTAAAAGGCTGAAGCCCTGTTGTACAGCATATTCATCTAGTTAATGGATCTTTCATGGGAAAACGAGTAGGATAAAGGAAACGATTTTAAAAAGTATGCAAAGCAGGAGATTAAAGTTAATTTTTAACCATGAATGAGTTTTACTTAACTGTCTAGAGACTTTTGGCTGTATTATTTTTAGCCATGTTAGCAGCGTGGCTTTAGGGATAGCAACATTGGTCTGTCAATTAGTCCACCACGTGAGTCTAAACTGAAATATCTCAACAACTATGAGATGGATTGTCATGAAATCTTGTAAGGTCATTCATGGTCCCCAGAGAATGAATCCTGATGACTTTTCGTGATCCCCAACCTTTCATTTAGCACAACCATGAGGTTTGAAAACTTAACAACTATTGGTTGGACTGCTGTTGAATGGGCTGAAAGGTATGAATGGTCCAGAGAGGATACATTCTAATGACGAGAGTGATGCTCTGACTTATTATGTGCCCCATCCCTGCATAAGTTTACACTTATTCAGTTATATCTCAGCATCTACTAATGCATTTGAAATATCTCAAGTATTGGAAGGATTACTGTTAAGATTAGAACAGATATTCATGGTCCCCAGAGGACGAATTGTTATCGTAATTGTGGTGATTCCGACTTTTAATCTAGTGCATTTATCATGTTTGAATTTCAATTGTCCAATATTTAAGTTTGACCAAATTCCTGTAAAATTATTAACATGATCTTCAACTGTACTTGGTGTTTAGTGCTAATTAACAAATGTTAGCATGCTGATACACTTACATTACCTGCTAAACGTCAGCATTTCTATTGTTAGCACTTTCATATGCAGACGTTAGCATTAAGATGCTAACAGGGCTGCAGACTTGTATTTGTAGTCTTGTTTTGACCCGTCTAAAATCATTTTAGCAGAACATGAACTGACTGGAAAATGGATTTACTTAACTAGTAGATTTAAATTAAAGCTCAATCATGAGTCATTGATTTTTATAAAACTCACTGTAGGCAGAATTTGATTCTCAAATCTTATAATCCAGACTGTACTGCGCCACACACACACACACACACACACACACACACACACACACACACACACACACACTTTTCTTAAATCTAATTAGTTAAGGAAACATGCTTGCTTCCCTTTTTGTTGCCATGACAACAGGGATTACCCATAACAGCTGGAAAACTATTTGAGAGAGAAGTCCATTTCTGCTCACACAGTGTAGACCTTTAGGGAGTGTGTCAAACGGGCCAGCCCAGTGGAAAACATTACTCAATTTAACATGGACTTGTGTGCTGGAGAGGCACATTTGAAAAGCTCCACCCCTCTGTTATGTCCCATGCACTGGGGAAACATTCACTAGATAAAAAAATATACATACCATGGTCTGTCAGACATAAATTATAAAGATGGATACACTTTAATGCGATTTGTTTTCCTATGGTAGTTGATACTTTGATCGCAGTAATTAGTGATGTCAAAGAAACAATCTTTGTGGTTGGTCTATATTGGTCCCAGATGTGACTCTGGCTTTACATGGAAACATGGAACTTGTTTGAAAAAATGTAGAAGCATTTTGCACGAAAGCAACTCTCCTCACAGTATTGGAGAAGTTCACATGTGCTGCATGTACCGCAATTACAGTACATGACTACTATATAATTTGGCAAGTAAATGCCCCATAAAAGTATTTCCTTTAACATTTTCCCTGTCCTCGGTGACACAAAGCTGAGAGCGAAGGAAGCGAGAGGGAGAAAGAGAGAAAGCTTTGTTCTCCTATAGATTGAGCGAGGGGGGACAAAAGCAATTCATCCATCCAATGTTGCCCAATCAGGATCAGTCATCCCACACAGCCCAGCAAGTCTCAACATGGCACGGAGGGTGTGAGTGGGAGACAGCCAGCTACATAACTCAAACACAAGGTTACTGTGAAAATATCTAACTTCCTTGATAATAATGTCTATCCTTTAACCAGTGGGTGATGGAACTTTGGCATGTTCAGACACTGTAGCCAAGGTGCAGACTGATGCCTAAATGTCAGCTCGTGTTGGACTACCTGTGTTGTATCTGAAAAACTGTAATTAGAATAAAAACTGACATCCATAAAACAGTAAAGATGGACTGTTGGCTAACCTGCAGTCGGACTATACAGACGCATTTCCTAGAAAAGCTTCGTTCAGACCAAAAGAAGTTGGCGCAGTGATTCAATAAGGCGAGGCTCACATCTTCTCTTTCATCACTGTGATCCATGTGTTGCACAAAACCCAAAGCTAACAAGAAGATCAGTCTCAGGGATTTGTGTTGCACTTACTTATTTTTCCCAATGGTTTCATAGTCTTTCACAATCACGTCTATGTAGGAGCTAGAGTCCAGCCCTGTGCCCTTCAGATCAAACTCAAGCACCTGCAAGACAAGATGAGGGATACACAGCCCATTAATATGGTACTCCAACTGCTGGTGTGTCCTGAAGCAGCCACATTGTATCGGAGGGCAGGACCTCCAATTGATGCAACCCGAGGAAATATTGATCGAGTTGATTTTGCAACTCAGCCAGTATGACACAAATCAATCGCATCAAACTCCCGAGACTGATCTACACCAGTCCCATGATCCGTTTACATGGTCAATACATACTATGACATAAGATTGTTGTCACAGCATGTCTACCATGTGATGTGCACTGCTGCATCTAAAGAGGAGTTTATCTAGATAGATAGATATAGATATCTCAATTATTCCTGCTTTCCTTTGCAGCTGATCAAAACGAACTGATTATAAATCAAAGTAAAAGAGGGACGCAGAGTTATCTGCATGTTTGAATGTGTGTGTGTGTGGGGGGGGGTGTACCTCATTCCACACAGGATTCAGCTCACTGTCAATCGATTTTGTTTTCTTCTTCTCACCTGAAAGTCAAATTCATACATTAAAAAAAAACAAAAAACATCAGCTTATCCTTAAAGAGCATGCTGTGGTACATGACTTCTCAAGATTAGGACACACATAGATCGACCAACCCAAGAAAACACATCTAAAATCATTTTACCCATACGTTTAGTTGACAATGTTACGTTATTTCTGTGTCTAACTTAGCGGTTTTGCATGCTTTATGGCAAGAGTCGGTGTCAGCGGGCTTCAGTCTGTGTCTTTACCGGGAGGAAAGGAGAAGAACAGAGGCTGCCACACCTGCGCGTGATGATTACAACTTGGGTACAAAAACACACAGCTGAGAGCAACTAGGGCTGATTGCTAGGAGTATTTCCTGGTAGGGGAGACAGTACCTGATACCATTTTGATTCAGTAGCTGGAGGCTAATTTCCCAACATTTTCCAACTTGTTTCTCTATAGCCTTCTTTGTTCTGTCTGAACTGAATACCAGTCCCAAACATCGTCCTTTCCCAGTTCTGTTTACATCTAAAAATGTCGTGATGTCGGGAAAGTGATGCAAAACAACTTATCCTGATTAAGAATTGAAACATACTGGGCTTCCAGTTAATGTGCAAGAACGACAAAACGATAGAATAAAACTATATTTATTGCTACCATATGAAATCACAGCAAAACTATTAAGTTCATAAAGTGACTCCATATTAGATAAAAGTTCTATCAATTAATCGACCATAAACTTCCCATTCAGTCCCAAAGACACACTTTACATACTTCTTTAAGAACAAATGTTAGGCTACAAGTGACTTATTTTCCTAAGACCGAACACGATTAAAACTTTAAGACTTTTGAGACTCACCTTTAAAAATGACAGTGGCAATTGGATCAGGGGTTCCAATTGTCTTTTTATGCAGCCCTCTAGCCGCCTCTACTACGACCCGCAACATGGCAACAACCAGGTTAAAAAAAAGACTCAATTAGTGAAGTTCTGGAATGAAACGAAAACAAAAAATCTTCACAGGATTGTCGTGGTTTAGGCATCCTCACTGCCCCATCATCACTGAGGCAGACAGGGCAGGGCTGAGGAAGTGTATTTCCCGGTCCCGTTGGTGAGAGCGAGGGGAAACATGGGCGGATCACGGGAGTGTAATTATTCTGAGTGGAAGTCAGTGATCTTCTGCTGCCACCGTTTGAGACCAGCTGAGCTAAACACAAACTACATCACTGACAGGAGAAGAGAGGAGTTCCGTATTCCTTCATTAAATCCAGGATGGAAATATATTGCAGGAGCCCAAACGATTATTTTGTTCAGAGGGCTTCATGTCGTCAGATGCTGCCACTCTTCGGGTTTCACTCTGCAAGCTTCTGCATGTTTGCGTACTGAGCAAATATCTGGCTGTGGCTCCATCTAGTGGCTGCATCAGGTAACCGCATATATTTGACTGAGGCCAGTCAAGGGGCCATCCCAGCCTAACTTTGCAAGGCTCTTTGTAAAAAAGAAATACACACACTCAAATGTGTGCCGGTGAAGTTGTAAAAAATACATTTCATATCCACTTTTGTTCACCTACCTAGTGTAGTAAAGTTGTAGTGATGTCTGTCTTAGTTGGTCATCTTCGAATACCCGCTGATGACATCACTGATATGACAGAGCCGGCTGTAAAAGGTCTACATGGCAAAACAGGAAGCCTTTTTATTTTTCACCTGTGTTTTTCTTGCTATAAGAAACACAAAATATGATGTGGAAAAGGTTTACTACTATCTGCCAGTACTTTATGTTGTCCATTACATTGCATCATATATAAAATGAATTATATGGAGCCAGGTACTATACAGGCTACTGGTGTGTGTAGGTCTGATACTAGACAAGGCTGAAGATATTGGCCTGCAGACCAGACTCCACTGGGTCTTGGGGACCTTCATTAAACCTCGTGGGAGGCCACTGGCTCGTGCTCATTGGAGTAGTAAGCAAGAGTGCTGTGAGTTGCCTGGCAATAATTAAACTGCATTAGTTACAGAAGTCTGTGAGGCTGTAACAATTATGACAGAGTAATATTACAATTTTCTTTTACCCTTTTAAACCTATAATATATTTGCAGTGTAAAATGTAATATTGAGGATTTCTGCATAGTCATTATGTTTAAACAGCTGTCCTTGTCCGAAAGTTGCCACTCTCCTGGGTCCTGGCTAACTTTGTCTCGTTAAATGATTAATCCACTGAGGGTTTGTGGCTCTGTTACCGTCAGCCGACTTGCAGTCATTTTGGAAAACTCTCAACTCTCCACGGTATTCTCACCAGTGATGTGTTGACTTTCCCCTCTCGGAGCGGTCAAAGACTTGTTACGGATGGCGTATTGATCCCTGGACCTGGGCATTCCTTTCCGGTCTGGAGACAAGAAGCTTTGTTTGAGACAATCGGGTTTGCCTGACAGAGGGAGGGATGGAAACAAAGGCCCTGTGTGTTTAGGCTCAGAGCTTGTTGAGGATCTCAGATTGGCCTCAGCGCTTGTGGGTGCTGCATCTTCCGTTGTCACCAGCATCTGGGTCCAAAGAACTTAAATCACTGACGAAGATTCAATCTGGATTTAAAATTCAACAGGAAGTGTTTGGAAGACTTTAAAGAGGCGTTCAAGCAGCGAGGCTCAGGTTATCGATATGTATACTTTAAGGAAAAACAAAAATCCTTGGGGGCTTTATGAGACAGAAATACCACACAGCAGGCTCTGGTGAGTTTTCTTTGGCTTGTTCCTATTTATCTGATCCTGATAGATATAACTGATCACTGTTAAATAACTGTGTATAACCAGTTATTGCAAACAAAAGTTTGTACATTTTGCATGTGATATGGCTGTACCTCATAATCATCCACTTACTTTCTATACTTTTCATGTGACACCAATCCATCTGACATTTTATCATCTCAAATGTTGTCCTGTCAAATAAAACAATGTCACTGGGGGAAAGATGTACTGGTTATAATCTTCACCCTTCATCCATCTATCCATGCATCCATCCTTCCTTAACATTACAAAAAAGTTACGTCGTCTTCTGTGAAGAACATTTGCATCTCAGATTCACATTTTTTCTCCACTCAAGACACTTACAAGGATTCCTCTCTTCCCAACACAGCTTCACCAACTCTTTCAGATACAATAGCCTTTATTACACTCCTTTGTCAGTGAACTAACCAACACTTTTATTACTTAATTACTTTACGGTTCCATTAGCATTGGTGAGAAATGTGTGTTATGCAAAGGACCACTCAAGCATGTCCTGATAGATCTGGAAAAGACCTCACAATACTGAGACATGTGACTGATTGTTCCAGCTTGTAGTCTCCCCGAGCAACAGGGCCACACAGTAGCTGCTGGTGGTGAATGAAAATCCCTCTGATGTTTTAAACATGTCCCCCAAACCGGACTTATTCCCCATTCGCAATATTTACCAAATACTCACATTAAGACCCACTGTTCAATTTGCATACATTCATTTTTACTAATTGTATGTTTCAGATGATTATGCATGAGACTTCATAATGTGGTTTTTAAGTATTTTTTTGGGATGAGCAGTGTGTTGTCCCAGTGCTGCCACTTGGGAGTGCTGCATTCATTCTGCAGTGAGCCAGACACAAGCCAGATGTCAGTGACTGGATGGAATTAATATAACAGTCAAACTTACTAACAAAAAAAAGTAAAATATGTGATGCTAAGAAAACCGATTCTACCTGATTGATCATTCTTTGGCTTCAATTGGCTCCAGACCGAACTAACCACAGTGTCTTTAGGCCTCCTTCTACTAATTATTGTGTCATGCATGTTTTGAACCAGCTGTATACCTGCACACACAATAAGTAAGTTTAAAGTATCCAATACCTGCATAACTTGACAATTTCCTTGAACTTCATTGCTGCAGCGATCCAGCCAGTGGAGTCAGTCCTGCAGAAAAACTGACCCCCGAGCACCTGCAGCTCCTGAGAAATGCGTTTATCTGTCCAAAAGCTGGACCACAGATCCACGAAGACAGGCCAAAAGGAAGTAGAGGAAGGAACAGAGGAAATGAAGAGCATGGAATGAAGTTCCAAGAGTTTCAGGAGGTTTTGAGGTCTGTGATTGGTCCAGATGTTGAGGACACATGGGTTGAAAGGTTCTTTGGTGAGGTAAGGAGAAATTAATATAGAAGAACTAATACTGCATGTATTGTTAAAAAGGAAAGCACAGAGACATTATACAGTATAATCCCATCAGCGTAACCTCTGATGGGATTTCACATTTACCAAACAAAACAAATATGGGATGACTTCCAGATGATGATGATGCAGAGTCTTCTAACTGTTTCATATCCAGGTGGACATCAGCTGTACCGGGCAGGTAAAGTGGCAGCAGCTTTGTTCCTACCTGCTTCTGGAGTACACTGAGAGAGAGCGGGCCTCCATCCCCAGAGCGGCTCTCCTGGTCTCCCAGCCGCAGATCAGACACTGCTCTCACAACAAGGTAGAAATCCACCAGCCTGGGAAAATGAGAAGGAAAGGTGCATCTTTGAAGGATGTTCCAATGTTCCAAAATAACACCAGTAAAGATATCTCTAAGCTTCTTCTCTTTGTATGAAATTAGTGTTAGTAGTTCATCCCTCATGAATAAATGTAACAAATAAAACAAAACGTTCTTATACTGAATAAGAAAAAGAAAGCTCTGCTAACACGCGGCTAACTGCCCAGCAACAAACGGCAGACAGATGAAGATAGCAACTATACTAACGCTAGCTGGTGAAGAAAGTCCAATGTTAGCACGCTAAAAAGTCAGGTTTCGTACTCAGAAGTTGTCAGAGTCCAAAACAATGCTAAAAAGAAAGTGAATATTGTATTAACAGCTGTCAGGTGGGATTTGTTTTTAGCTTTGTGTCCGCTGTATGTGAAAGTAGCCTAGTCAACTGCTTGCTAACATGTTAGCTGTGGTTCTGTCAGCTATTGGAGGTGTTCTGCCCCTTTATTGCCCAAAAACAAGAATTGTTTTGTTTTTACATTATTCATTGTCCGCAGGCTAGATATGTGACCCAGGATTTAAATGAATAATAACGGTATATAAGTATGAAACTTATGACTTATATACAGAGGGCTTTTTTTATTTTCTACACTCTACATTTTTTCTAAAAGTAATACTTTTATTACTCCAATAACCTTTTTTGTGTCATTGATTATACTTGCACTCATTCCTCTGCAGCGGGAGCCAACAGTGCGTGTGGTTGCGGTCTCTCACCCTCCTCCACTCCGCTACATTAGTGTCAGTAAGGGAGGTCAGATCACTGTCTGGAACAGCAGCCTACACATCCTCAAAACTCTCAGGGTGAGTGACATCATGGTAATACTTTTACATCCACATGGGAGTACTACACACTCACACACACACACACACACACACACACATTTTATATTTAATCCTGTTTAATCCAGCTTGCCGGAGACCCAACAGAGGAAGTGGCCAACACCAGGAGGTTCAGAGGCTGGACCACTGATGCTGTCTCTATGGGCAACGTCCACAAGGTTGCCATAGCGACCGACTGCAGGGACTTGCACTTCGTCAACGTCTCCACGGGCAATGTATTCGAGGATGTCCACCTCTTTGGTGTGCCTAAATGCTAACGTGTTGAATTGTTCCAAACTAAATTATCAAGTGTTGTCAACTCGTAACTGTCTCATCATTTTTGCAAGGCTTTCGTAGTGTCCCAACCGCTCTTTGTTACTGGCATGATGCTCAGGTAGGACCGCTAATCCTTTGAGACAAATTCCCTCTGAAAGCAATAAACCCATTCCTTGAATCTATGTGTTTTTTCCCTCCAAGTGTCCAGAACGACCCTCTCTGCTGCTACTGGGGGATGAAAAAGGAGGAGTCCACCTCATGTGGTTCCTGAATCCATCTAAAGGTCTTTTCAAGAATGTGGCCATCAAAGAGAACGATCCACAGAGGATCTTTTTCCCAGTAAGCTTAGTAGTAACCAGTGTAGCAGTCAGTAAAGACAGCCACTTGTTGATTACAGTCCAGTTTTACAAACAAGCATTTATTATTATCCACCGTGATAACAGGACCTTGGTGAACACAGCAACATGGTCTCGTACCGTCACATCCCGAACATCCACCAGGAACCAATCAACAGAGTGATGTTTGAGCCCAGCGCCAACGTCATCATGACATCATCAGAAAGTGACACCACCTCTGTGGTCTTTATGAATGTGACACTAAAGCAGGAGCCTTACATTTGGAAATTTAAGCAGGTAACCAACTTCACAGTGTGGTGTTTGATAGTAGGGTTTTATGTGTTACTGTGTGAATTCTCTTATCATACCTTAGTATTTTGTGATGAACTTTTAGAAACATATGCCTACAATTTAGTATACTATATTACAACACACTACATATTATTGTGGTTAGCCCTTCATAATATCAAGTATGTGTTTATGCATCAGAAGTATATTTCCAGCAAGAAGGGAGTGCAATGATTGTTGTTGTTATCCACTTTTGATGTGGATCACGGTCAGGTGGAGGTCACTGTACTCTGGCCTGGGTGACCCTGACATAACTGGGTGAAAATCAACCTTCGGTTCAAACTTGTTTATAAATCAATGAATGCTCTGACGGCATGTGGCAAATGCAAATAGTCCTGAACTCATACAGTGAATTGTCCCCTGCCAGTTTTATCCAGAAGAACAAACATGAGATGTGAGTCAAGTTATTTCTAAAGTTGACTCTTGCCCGGCATACAGAGGCCAACAGCGCCACTGACTGTGGAGAGAAGGAGTTAATGTTACAAAAGCGTTATTTAAACTGGGCGGTGATGCTTCTTGTTATTCACAATGGCTTCTTTTGAAGGAGCACAACTGTTTGGGAATTTTAACAATGAGGCCACCCTTAAAAACTCCCCAGTTAAAAGTAATGAGACCAGCTGACTTGTTTAGTTTTATTAGAAGTGAGCATGCTTTTAAGTATTAAGTATAATTAAGTATTCTCTATGCCATCTGTACACCATGTTCTTTTTGTCTCATTTCAGGGCGCTAAATGTTTTGACTACAATGCGTCTCTGCAGTTGATGGTTACAGGAGGTTGTGACCGAGCAGTCAGACTATGGACTCGATTTGTGACCACACGTCCCGTAGCTACGCTGCTGGGTCACCGCACCACTGTGTTGGATGTTGCAATCTACCAACCTGTTGGGCAGATCTTCAGCTACTCCAGAGATGCCGTGAGTCATGAAAGATGAAGCTTCAAATATTAAGTGCATATATATTGCTTATTGTTTATCATATAAAATCATATTTGGGATTTTTTGTGAATCGTGACATATCACGACAGAGCTTGTTTCTTTTCTAATTACTTAATTTTTCTTTGTCAGGAGCTGAAGGTTTGGGACATTTCCAGCCATCACTGTCTGAAAACCGTCTGCCTGCAGTTTCCCTGCAAGCAGCCAGGTCGAATCCCAGAACATGGCAACTTCCCCTTTCTGTTGCTGAGCCCTCCTCTTCCTGAGCAGACCCAGGCTCATTTGGTGGTGGGATGCAAAGATCACCTGGCAGTGCTCTACCTGGCTGAAACGAGAAGAGGATGGGGCGGGCGGTTGACGGACGAAGGAAGGGAACCTGGACCAAACCATCAAAGTGGTCCAGCCCTCAGCTGTGCTCTGTACAACTCTTCTCTGAGACAGGTGGTGACTGGACATGCCGACTCGTCTGTGTCTCTGTGGGACGTGGAGACGGGGAGGAGGCCGCTTCAGATCCAAAACGCTCATGGAGAAAATGAGCTCACCTGCATGACACTAGACTCCTCCCACAGAAGACTGATCACTGGGGCTCGCAATGGCACTATAAAGGTTTGATACCACGTCACACAAAAATACAGTAGCACCAAACATTGCTGTGCATATTTATTTCACATGTGTGAGACAGTTTGTTAACGAGAAGACAACTCCCCGACAGGTGTGGAACTTACTAAATGGCCTCAACTTGCACAAACTGGAGCCCGTCACCAACTCTGAGGTCACCGGGTTGACCTGTCTCCACGACACCCAGCTGCTGTCCGTTGGGTGGAGCCAGCGGGTGGCTCAGTATGACGTCGCAGCTGCTAAGGTAAAATTAAAGGCGCTTTGAATTGACAATCCACAGCAGTTTTACATAGAGTAACTTAACAAGCCTGTTGCACCTGTAACTTTGCTTAACAGTGATGTCACAGGGTCCTGGAGTACACCTGTGTGTCACTGCAACAAAGCGAGAGATTAAACCTCTGGAGGGCAAGCTTTTCAGGGGGTATTAAGTTTCTCTTTGTGCTTATAACTAATACAACAAAATAATAATTTGACCTGGTATTGCAGGTGTTACTTTTTCCAGATTTTTTAATTGGAAGTTAAGATTTTGGCATTATGTACACCCTTAACACATAATAAGGGTGTTGAATGCGTTTTCCTTCCTTTGACATCAATCAACTCAGACCATCAGTATCATGAGGACCCACTCATAAAAACATTGCACCATGGTGCTGCTAGTGGTCATAACCTCCACATGGTATATACGTTACATATCAAGTTAGTAAGAATAGAGGAATAACCAAGTACTACTACTTCTGAAACAGAAAATCACATCATTAAATCCATTACAAAAGGCTTTAGGCCTCTTATATCTTTTTATTAAATGGCGAGCATGTTTCAGAGCTTCGGAGAAAAGATTCACCACATCCACCTACACATTTCTACACGCTGACGCTGCCGGCGCAAGTATAAACACCAGCATGAACTGCAATGTGAGACAAAGGTTTGGACGTGCATTTTTTCACACCTCAAATTCTTGTGTTACATTTTACCTGTCAACCTTTAACCATCATCTGCTCTGTGGTTAGATTCATCCCTCGACTACAGTAGCAACATTGAGTATGCATGTCCTGTTTTTCCTCCGCTCACTGTAAAGCACCCTGTGTCAGCACAGCCGGGGTTTTTTGAGAAAACATTTTAAGGCTTAAAAAGAATGTGAGGACTGTTTTTTAACGAGTAAATGATATTTGCGAATGACTCAAATTACATTTACTCGTGCACCTGGTGAGATAAAATACATCTGTGCCATGCAAAACATCTGCACCAGGAGCACTCTGACGTCCATCATGCTGAGCTATAACTTTTATTGTCAAATATTATCATGCACAAAAAAATTCTACATTTAACCATCCTAAGCCGTAAGAGCAGTGGGCTGCTGTAAAGGGCCCGGGGAGCAACTTAGGGTTCAGTGTCTCGCTCAACAACACTTCGACATGTATACAGGAGGAGGAGGCGGGGATCGAACCTGCCGACCTTGTGATGAAAGGTCGACCGGCTCCATTCCCTGAGCCACAGCCATCCCATTTGAAAGAGCTGACCTCAACACTGTAGCCCAGAGGTGTAAACAAAATCAGTAAACCAGGGAAGGAAATAGCGCTCCTTTCCACCAGGCAGCACAAACAATTACATGTTATTTCCAACCATTTGTAAACTATCACAGTGGGAAGTGGCGATTCCAGCAAGCTCACACACACAGTGGATCCTGAAGACAACATGGCACTCTGTGTTTTTTGGAAAACCTTTTCTATGTTGAACTGCTGATTTTCAACCTGAACACTAAATGTTTTCTTAATATTTTGAATCGATACCGGGGTAAAAACCTTTGCTGATGTTTAATATGTACATCTGTGTATATACTGTACGTATAGGATTTGTATGTAAGAGCAGACATGTCGTGGAAGTCCAGCGGTGTCCACAAGTCGGACATTCTAGCCGTGTGTCAGTGCGCTGCTCTGGGGGTCGTTGCCACTGCGAGCCATGACGGAGAGGTCATTATATGGAGGCTGGAGACGCAAGGACCAGTGCTTTACCTTCAGAGGCCGACACAGGGAGGGTAAGAAAACGCAGCCGTGAGGTAAAGATAGCAAAGATGCCTGAGACCAGGCAGTGGTGGAAAGTGAGGGAAAACATTTCCTTAAGTACTGCACCTCAGTGCATGTTCGAGGTACTTGTACTTTACTCGAGTGTATCCATTTTATGCAACCTTATACTCCACTACACTAAACACATAATACGTTAATGAAATACAGTTAAAACAGTGTTTGTGACTGCTTATAAAACAGCAGTGTCTGCTGTTTGGGCCCTTTGTCACATTCAAGTTTTTTTTCCTTTGTTCGTGTGCATCTAGACCGCTGACCCCCGTGGACAGCCTCTTGTTCCTGCAGCATCGAGCTGGCAACAGAAAGTTGAGGAACAGAGGCGTCCTGGTCTCATCGCAGGCCGGCTGTCTCTGCTTTTGGAGCGTCACTGGACAGACGCACACTTATGGTGAGAGAAGGAAGGGAGGATGGATGCAGAGTACAATTTTGTCCACGGAGCACTTTTACACAGCCGAAATGATTCTCCTCCACTGAATGGGCTTTTCTCTCGTAATCCCCATTAAAAAAGGTGGTGGAGTTGTGTAACTCAACCCGTGGAGCACTTTGACACAGCCTAGCCCTCCATTACGTGGACAAAATTGTACAAATCCACAACCTGAATTATTTAGGCTGTGTAAAAGTGCTCTATGGGTTGAGTTACGCATTGCCACAACCTGGGTTAAGAAGATCATGAGTACCCTGACTTTTTCTTGCATACTGGCACTTCTCACTAGCTGCCGTTACTGTTTTCTGTACCTCTCCATATTAGTTTCTCTGAGCTAACACGTTAGAATACAGAAATGATTGCTGATACTGGCCAATACACACGCCAACATGTGAATAAGTGGAGTCCTGACACTTGTTTTTTTCCAATCAAAACACTGTGCAGAGATTATCATTCAGAAGAACTGGATGCAAAAGTACAAAGATGTGATTTTAGAGTAAAACTATCCCAGTATGAGGGAGGCAGAAGCACCAAACTGTATAAGCAATTGACAAGCATGCCGTCAGTTTTAATGATCCTCCTGTAAGATGGATTTACAAACAGCCAGAGCAGTCAGTGACAGTCAGGCTGAACTGTTGACTTGGCCTCCTGCCTCTACCATTCCTGGCAGCCCACTGCTATGTCTCTTTCCAGATTCCATCTGTGTTTAGTGGTGTGGGATTCATGCACTCTGACTGCTGCATATGTGTACGAGCATGCAGGGGTGTGTGTATTAGTGAGCCAGTCTGCATTTGTGTGGTTGTGTATATTCCAGCATAAATGAATTTGAGAGTAATAGGGAGATGTGTGACATAACATTTAAGAGTGGCAATTTGTCTGAGAAGTAAATTTGTCATTTAAGTCAAGACAGTATTCTTGAACTTCAGGAACCCAAACCTAAACCTTTAATAATTTTGATTTTACTTGGTTTCTTTATGTTTAAAAACTGTTTGCAATTAATGTTTTTCCTTCTCATTCCAGGTCAGTTCTATGTTCCTGAGCAGCCAGGTGAGCGTGTGCTGAGCCTGAGCTCAGATCAGCTTATAAACACCACGCTGGTCACTGGGGACACAACGGGCTGGCTTGAGATCTGGGACATCTGTCACTACGCACTGGACATCCAACACGAGGTGAGTGTATGTCTTTGTGTTTGTGAGCTGGTGTTAATAAATAAAAGATGAAGTGTGTGCTGTACTGTACATCCCCAAATACCCGCAGTGTTCTCTCTCCACACAGCCAGTTTGTGAGCGGCCTCCTCTGCTGCAGCGTTGGAAGGCTCATGAGAGAGCATTAGTAAGCGTGGAAGTTCTCGAGGTGGCTGACCGTTTGTTCGTCCTCACAGCCTCAGCTGACGGCTCTGCTAGACTGTGGACAAAAGACGGAGACCACGTGGGGTCTTTCGGGCAGGAAAAGATGTGGAATATTAGTGAGCCAGCTACTTACCAGAGGTGAGGCTCATGAGCTGGTCTCTGTCACACTTGTATATCTCAAGAGTATTTCTCAAATAATAGGGAAAATAAAAAAAATAACAAAACAGTCATAGAGGGAGCTCAGAAACGGCAGTGCATCCATTACCAAATTATATTTAAATACATTAAACAAAATCTAGCAGGGAAACAAAAAATGCAGAAATTTGAAAAAAAATTCAATAGTGGCTAACTTTTCCTAATTTTCCAAACCCACTGAGGGTTAACAGATCGACTCTGTGTGTCGCTCAGTGTGCTAACTCTTCCGTGGTTGAGGCCATACGTGCTAAAAATGAATGCACACATGTTGCCCGTAAAGCATATTGGGTCATACTGTCCAAATTTTGAGGATGACGTGTGTAAACATGGCACCCTTTCTGGGAATTTATCATTAAATTCTGCCAATACATAGTAGCGTACATAGGGGATGTTCAAACAAGTACTGATGTCGACAGTGAATGGTTTGTGCCAAATCTAATATAGAGGAATACGTCATGGTTAAGTGCTTCCTCCAAGAGAAACTTCCCTCGTTGTTTCCACAGACATTTGAGTCCTTAATAGCAACTTCAGTTTGGTTAAAGGTCATAAACTCTGGCTTGGCCCAGGACTTTGCTGTGTGCTTGACTCTATTTTTGTCATATGTTGGGCAACATGAGCCATAAAGGAGAGAACGCTGTGAAGTAATTTAATTTAAGAGAGAAAAAAAAAAAGTGCAGTCCAGTGAAAGAGAGAGAGAGACAGAACATGCTTAGATACATGTGAGAGGAAGAGAGAAAAAGTTTTTGGTCTAAATGTCAATTATGTTCTTGCATCAACTTCTCCGCCCTGCTCTTCTCGCTCTCTGCCCCTGCGGCCTCTTGTTGGTCGATCATCCACAATGAGCAATGTATCTGCTGTGGCTCTTGCATCAGTGTTGCAGAATTCAGGCTGTTTTAGCCATGCCAGGGCCGTCGCTCCCGGGATGGCAATGCCGACCAAGTACTTCGAAAGCTACTGACATCCCCATCAGCCTCAGCTGTACTTTGTGTTTAGTGTTAATTAGCAAATGTTACGTAACACAAGCGTTTTAGCATTGTTGTTGTGAGCATGTTAGCATCCTGACATTAGCATTAGTCTCAAAGTCCTGTGCCTTATGCTGTTTTCCATTTGAACTGGGAAGTCGGAATTTATTATTTTCCAGTCGGAAATTTCAACAGGAAGCTCGCCTGAAAGTCACACGAACCCCCTCCAACCCCAACCCCAAAATCCAAGATGGCTGCTCCATGCATCAACACTAAAAAAGCTGTAGTAACATGCTCTTTATGTCTGACTTGTGTCTCATTAAATCAGTCATACATACAGAACTCCTATCTGTAAACATGTTGCATTTGGTGTTTGCATGTGCAGAATACCGGCGCACTGTGTTGTCATCAACTGGTATTGCTAACAATGGCGAAGCTGGCCTGAGCAAACCCCATCAAGTTTTCATGACACGTTGTACGGGAATGCAGACAGATTGGGTGTAACGTAAATGGAAGTACAGCCTAACAGAGCCTGTAGTATTTCTGTAGACTTGCCTTTTTTTGGCTATGCATTATCCAGTTTTTAGCCAAGCAGCATCAAAGAATTCCACATATGCAAAATGTTTCTAAATGTTGTCTTCAACAGAGAGGCTGCCAAACATTCACTTTTAAACTCTCCCTTTGCCACAAAAGGCTCGAACCACTCAGATCTTTTTTAAACAGTTAATCAGTGTAAGGTTTCATATGTTGAAATTATTATCTGTCAGTTTAAATTTACCCAAAGACAGTGCAATCTGTGACAAAATATCATCCAGCAGAGATCCCAGATCCTGTCTGGTTCAGTGACATGAACACAATTGGGAAACCTGCCTAAAGTAAACAGCTTTGTGTTTGCACAAGTCAATTCCTTCCAGCAAAGAGCAATAACTTTTGGTTCTGACATCCATAGGACGACACAAAAGACACTGAAAGAAGACACGAAGAAGATGACTGAAAGTGACGAGAAGGGGCTCAGCAGGGTCAAAAGTAAAGTACCTTGCCCCACCAGCAGAGGTCAAACTTCACAGGAGGAATGCTGTTCTGAAGGTAGTCATTTAGTTTAGTGCAAACAGGTGTTTTGAGGTGCTACACACACACACACACACACACAGACACACGTACATAGAGATGCCCTTTCCCTGAACCGGGCCATCTCCAGTCACATTTGGCTGTGCATTGGGAATGTCCCTTGACATAATTACCCCTTTCGTTAGAATCCCTCCACACATGGGTTCGGGTGTATGTAGCTGCTGCTGCAGAAGAGCGTACAGGTCTGGATGGCCTACCAAGCTAATTAAACCTGATACCATGATTAAATCACGTACAATCTCACCACATTATGAAGAGAAGAGCCAGAGCATTCTTCACATTCTTGTCCTGTGAGGTCTGGAGCTCAGATCGGTAACATTTGGGCAACATACTGCTCCAGAGACGCAAGGCAGATTGTTTAAAAAAACAAAAAAATGAAGTGCAGAAATGCTAAAAGTGTAAGTGTGTGTGTGTGTGTGTGTGTGAGTGTGTGTGTGTGTGTGTGTGTGCGCAAGATATTTCCTCTACTTTCCCTTCACTGCCTGCCCATTACTCAGAGCTTTCCAAAATAAGAAATTAGCTGTGCTTTCTCAGCAGCCACACCCAGACAGACATTGTTATGTACAATACAAACTAATCTTGTCTACTGTCATTCACTTTAGCTTCACCCATCAGTCTAGCAGAGAACGACCACGATCGACCTCAGCAGCACACGGTAACCCGCAAACACACAATCAGCGGCTGATGAGTGCAAACTTGTCATTCTCGTCTCATTTGTCTTCTTTCCTTCCCTCCGTGCATGCACATCCATCCACACGACCGTCATCTGTGTGTGTCAGTATCTGTGTGAGGACTCTTGCCAGACGGCAGCTTGGTGTCACGAGAGGAGACATCTGTTTGATGACATGTGCCACAACAAACACTGTTGATTGGCTGTTTTTGCCCCATCAGACTCTGCAGGTGACTTTCACACTGATTACTGGATCCTTTCCCTTCTCTCCTCCCGCCCGCTTTACCTGATCGTTAAGTTCTGCTGGTGCCCAGTGACTGTGAAAACAATTAATTCATCTAACTATTCCTAACTTTTTAGGAAAGAAAGCAAAATATAGTGCAAATGAACTAATCATACTGAAATAAATTTGGATGAGAGGATCAATACCACTGTTATGTTTGAACCGTAAATACGAAGCTTGGTTTTACTGTGGGGTTAGGCATCAGACTACTTCATTATTGTCTTGTCATCAATGGAAAGATGCTCTGCAAACAGCGAAGACACCCAGAGGTGCTGGTTTGTAGATGTTGTAACCTTTGGACAGAGCCAGGCTAGCTGTTTGCTAATGTTAGCAAACTTTAGATAGATCGAGCGAGTCAGTTTGCTGTCTAAGAAGCTCCATTTTAGCATTTCCCTTTTAGCATACCGATATACTGTTGAAGTGGCTTCTGTTTTGCAAAATGTACATAGTCTCTCTTTCATTTCCAAAATGCTCTGGTCTTTGCTACTGTCATTACTGATAGACATTGTTTTTTATTTTCAATGCATTATCTAAATACAAAATAGGTTTATGGACATCCAGTAGCAGCCAGCATAAAAATTCTGGTCAGCATACGCAACTAAAAAAGGCTTCATCAATTCTGGAGGAATGTGAGGGCGCAGTTCCACTTCCTTTCATCCCAGCTGTGGCTGTAGAGCTCCACGCTCAGGCTGAAGTTGTCCAGAAAAACAAAATTGATGGGAAGGGATACTGCAATTCTATTTTAGACAAATCTTACGGGGAAAAAACAGATTTATTTCATTTCAAACCTCTTTCTTTTCTTGTTTTATCTTAACTGAAATCTTTCTCCTGACCACTCCATCTGTTAAGCGCCATCATCATCTCTCTGTTTACTTCTCCTCACTGTGACTTTGTCCCTTGTATACTGTGTGTTGTGCTGCCACACTGTGCGTTTGTGGCCTGTGCATTGCTATAGCTGCCAATTTATGGTGACTGACCAGCTGAGAGTTCAGACAGGAAGTTCAAAAAATATTTCCATCGAATCATCTGACTGCTTTAGATGTTTGTTGAAGAATGTCAGAAATGCCTCCATGATCTGTAAACGCTGCTCCATCTTCATGAAAAGTGAGCTCCCTACCTCGTCAGATATAAACAAAGATGCAGACATGAATGCTGTTTTTCTGCCATGCTGTTTTTCATAAAGTCATGTTGAAACTGCATATTGAATATGTCTGTTTAAATATGTCATGTTAATACTGTGCTGGCAGTATTTCACCTTCAAAACAGCCTGCACCACATTGCATTTAGTTTTTTTCGTATTCTTTTTCAGTCATGCCAAACTCACATTTCCTGATGTGTGGTCCATCTCTTACTCATCTCTTCTTTAAAATAATGGTTATGCTGAGAGATGGATGAGAAGATTGATGAGAAGATTTAAATTACTCTCGTGTTTTTAGGCAAAATATGAGATATAGTCAGCAGTCAGTTTTTCTTAGCATAAAGACAGGAAATGGGGGAAACAGCAAGCCTGGCTCCATCAAAAGGAAAACAAATCTGCATACCAGCATCTCTAAAACTATTTCCACATTATTTCTTATTAGTTTAATCCTTACAAAAACTGAAGTGTAAAAATGACACGTCACGGTGTATTACCCCCTGCTTCAAGCTAAGCTAAGTTAACTGTGAGCTAACTGGCTATACCTGTTAGCTTCATACTTAGTGCTCTTTGCTATATCTTGGAGGGTGGCGCAGTCACTTCCTGGAGTCTCGATGTCACTATAAGGTTGCCTGGCACCCAGCAAAGACCCCAGGAAGTTACTGACCCCCTCCAGGAAATAGTCCCGCACATAATGTTATATTACCTTCTGACAGAGCTTAGCTAGCCCTTTCCCTGTTTCCAGTCTTTAGCCAGAGCTAAGCTAAGCTAAGGATATTCACCAAAAGGATGAACATACTGCTTTAAAAGTTGTGGCTATGCATCTTCACAATACCCTTATTGTTGTATTTCTTTCATCAGCCGTGTGAAATGTCCTAATATCTGAGACTTGTTTTGAGTCATTCAGACAGACATCTGAGCCATCTCCCCCATTTATCTCAACCCAACCCTGCACATGAATGCATAAGGGTCTGCTGAATTGCACAAATTGGTGACGCAAGACTCAATGCCCTATTTTTTGCTTGGTTTCTTTCCATACTCAATTTTGCAACTTCTTTGCAATGGCTTGGCTGCTCATCCTGAAAAAAACAGGTTATTTTAAGCACGTTTTAGCGTGGGAGGAAGTGAGCGCAGAGCCCTTTCTCCAGTTTGTTTCTCTGGGATAAATACAAACAGACACAGCCAGGACAAACAGGGCAAGTCAACTAGACTGCACTTTTGCCCCCCAGGCAAAATATAATATAAGACAACATAGCATTACTGATTACTGAGAAATGCCTTCTGTCTGCGGGGAGACAACAGATAGATTGGCATTTAGTGGTTACATGTTGAAATTGTTATCTTAACCATTTTTTGTGCAGAAGAATAAAAAGGAAAAAAGACATTCATACATTTGTTGTAATTTAGTTCTGGGATTTTTTTTTGCCGTTAAGTCAATCAAATATTCATCTTCGAGAGACCGTGAACAACTGACAGGAACTGAAAATGGAAAGCTCATTTAGTTGTGAAAAATGTGGCTTCTGCTGGTCTAAAAACAGATATTTTTTACATCATGCATTTGGGTCAAAACAACAACAAAAACGTCTCTCTCTCTGTTTTCGTAGCTGTGTTCTTCGAAAAGGCAGCAGTCACCCACTTAGCCCGTGTGTGTGTGTGTGGGTGCGTGTGTGTATCGAGGCAAAGCAGAAGCTCTTTTACAATCCGGCTAAATGGCAGGTTAAAGATTCCTTTCACTAATTTCCAACATCAGCAAAGACTTCTCTCAGCCCGTTCTCTCTTGAGAGAGGGTAAAACACCCTGGAGAACAACTCCCAGACACGCATGCGTAATTTTGCCAGACTCTCTCTCACACACACACACACACCCAAACAGACGACAGATGTTCCAAAATACCACAGTAACAACAGTGCAGATGCAGGCGGGGAAATGCCCTGTGAGATCTTCATTGCTTCAGTGTAAAGCTGCTTAGGGCTTTTAGAGGCATAATGGGCAACAAGCAGCAATCGTAATTTATACACTGTATGTTTTCACAGGAATCACAGAGGGAGAGAAAAGGTGGCCTGTGAACGAGGGGTTATTTCTTCCTGCGTGTTTCCTCATTTGAAGTTGTGCAAGAAGTTGTTTTTTAGTTTTGTTTCCAGCACTGCCTTTTCTGAATTTGCGTCTCTTCCGTAGACCAGCGTGACAGGAAGAAAAGCCAGGGATTCATGTGTGGGAACTGCAGCAGGAAGGAAAGTGCAGCTGGGAATTTTTGCCCGGAGCAAAAACAGACTGGACGTCTGTGGCGAAAAAAAGGTGAGAGAAAGAGAGGATAAGGAAGGAGAGAGGTAGAAAAGATGGCAGAGGAGCAAAGAGGGTGAGCGTTTGAAGCAGGGATGACATGAAGCATGGGATGATGGGAGGGGGAGAGAAGATTTGATGGAGTGAAAGAGGACTCTACTTAATGCGGAGGAGCGGAGGAGATGACAGAGGGAAGGGAGCCTCGTCTCCACGCCTTCTTGGGATGTCAAGGCAAGTCACACGCTCACGCAGACTTCACACACACTTTTACACCTGTATATCTACACGTGCACACTCACAATCCCCCTGCCAGAAAATTGGAGAGGAAGGCAGCCAACTTAAACACACACGCATGAATGAAAACTGGACTTGGACCTGCAGCTGTACACACACACACACACACACATGCATTGCATCAGAGTGGATACGCCAGTTGGATGGGGTTTCATTCAGATCTGCTGTGACAAGAAGAGGTTCACAGTCTCCACCCCTTCCTGCTCCCAAGGACTTTTGCTTCAGAGTGTGTGTGTTTTCTAAACCACGCTCACTTCCAATCTCCTAACCTGTCACTTGACGCTCGTGCACATACCTGCACACACACACACAGACGCACACTCTCGCTCTCTCGTCCCCAGAGCAGCAGGTCCCTGGAAGCAGCCAAACTGTCAGTGACTGTTGCAAACACATGCTCGCTCTCGGCTCGGCTCTTTCTTCAGACGCTGCCAAGGGAGGAGGAGGAGGAGGAGGAGGAGGAGGAGGAGGAGGAGAAGAAGTGAGGCTGGAAGGAACAGACTGAAACACACAGATAGAAAAGAGAAAGAGACAGACTTGGACCAACCTCTGCTTGGCTGACTGTGTGGGAGACTACAAGTGATGCCTTGCACTCTCTAAAGCAGCACATAGTTTTTTAGCTTTCTCTTTCTACATTTTCCCCCTCTCTGTTCAAATGATGAGGAGAGACCGTCTCTTCTTGGCCGCGACCCTCACAGCCATCTTCTCTGCTGACCTCTACTTTATCCTCCTGCCAAAGCTGCGGAGCGTGGGCCAAGGATCGGGACACTTTTGTCCATGCGGTCCCATCAACCTCACCCTTCCGAGGCACGGGGGTCTCGCCACCCCGCAACTCTCCAACTGGACTTCCGCGCCCCCCCTGGATGGTATCACATCTGAAGCCGCTGATGGGGGCTCAAAGCTGGGGAGGCTGTTTGCTCACCCTCTGTACAACATCCAGACTCCGGTGCCAGGCCCGGAGGAGAGGCTGCTGCAGGCGGAGCACCTGATGGAGCACTACAGGAGGAAGGTGTCACGCTGGGAAAGGTCAGTTTCTGGTGTCATTTACTTGATTTTAAAAGACACATTTCGGCATTGCTTATTTTGTCCACAGTGCATTGATTGTGCAATGGCTGAGAATTATCTAAACATGGCTTGTGTTGCTCAATGGCTCATTTTGGCTGACAGATCTCACTGTGTAAAGGACGCGTTGGGGCTTGACTGTGGTCACAGGGTAGGGTCACCGACATCACCACCTGCAGACGCGCACAAACACATATACAGATAACAGATGTACACCCACAGACAGACAACAGGATGTGTAGACAATTCTGTACGTCATAAAAGTGCAACGTCGAGTGGGCTGGTGGCAGAAAGCACTCACAAACATGTCATACGGAGAGCTCGCGTCTGGAATGCTCTCTTTAAGGTAAACAAGGATTTAAAACTGCTAAAGCCCATTCTAATCTGTGGGAGCTGAAGCCGTCTTGGCTTGTGAGGCTGTCTGTCTATCCCGACGCAGTGCACTCGCTCAGAGAGATACAGATTTTGGCCTCTCATGCTGGAAAATAAGAAGAAATATGAGCAACGGATCTCCTCTCTCTGCTGCCTTTTATAAATGTGCACCAAAACAATGGATAGCCCAAAGGCTTGTTGGAGACTTTGTATATCTTGCAACAGCATCTCAACACTGCAACAAACACATGTAGGAGAGCTTTTTGACTGCTCAAATGAACAGCGACGACAGCTTTTATTGTCATGCTGACAAAGGAAATGGGTTTAAAACACATTTCCTGCTCATGTGTGTTTGGCCAATGTTGCAAGAAACTACCACTGGAACATTCTCCACTTCCTCTTTCCTATTTTGTGTGTGTCTACACTAGTCTGGTCTGCTCTTGTCCATTGTCCTGATTACCTTGATCTTTCACTTCACCTCGCTGGGTGACTGATGGCTCATATTTATAGGTCTTTGCTTCATAATCTCGGCACTTTAAGCAGCCCGTGATGGAGTTTGTTTGGGTTGGGAGATGACCGTCCCACTCAGTGTGGTCAGCTCTGGCAATGTGGTGCCACTCTCACCACCGACTCTGTGGTGGTGAGAGTGTTTTTGGTCTCAGATTATTGTTGCTCTGGATTTAAGTATAGCAGAGAGGAGAGGAGGCTGTGGAAATTCAAAATGTTGGTACAACCACTGTTAAAAACAATAGAGAGCCCATAAGAGAACTAATAAAATGTCTATATTTGTAAGCAGAATTGGGCTACAGGAGGAGAGGGGCAAATAAAACAAGTTATAAAAGAGAGTGTGTCTAATAAATTCAACAAATGCCTGCAACCCCGTGTAGTCGCTCACATCTTCTTTCATTTTAAACACATTCTTGTGAATGCTGCTGCTGAGAAAACCTGTTGAGTGCACTTTGCCATGGATTTCTGGCACCAAGTACCACTCCAAATCTGTGGTCTTTCCAAAATAAACCACTGCCTTCACAAAATGTTGTAAGAAGTGATTCCCAAGCAGTGGATTCTTTTATTTAAAGCTTGGCAATCCGGGGTTTAGCAACAGCACAGCAAGAAAGCCTGGTCTCTTTCAGTGAGCTACTTTGTTGTTGTTTATGTAACATGGCATTCAAAAGCCCTCTGCAGCAAGAAAACGTATGATAACACGTATCCCGATCTATTTTTAATGAATTCATCCCCTATACAAGTAATCTCTGTGCTGCTTCTCACTCCTCAGACATATGAAACTCTACAGCGAGGCAGCGGCAATGTCCAACAACACCGTGACTGAACATGAAGTGACCTTTGACGCCGGCGCTAGCTGGCTGAAGTTCCACCTTGGAATAAACCGCTATGCTCTGTACTCCCGCCAAGACCGCGCCATCCCACAACTCCTCAAGGACATGCAGAGCATGACCGTCGTCAGCTCAGGTGATGGATGGATAGTTGGGATTTAAAACATATGCTTGTCAGTGTAAAAAGATTTGGGATTGCTTGTAATTAGTTGTCACCATTTGGTTTTCTGATTTAGTGAATGCTGGATTATAGAGGCTCTTAGAGATGCTAATATTCTGGCTATGTGCCCAAACTCTTGTTGCGACAAATCGTTAATGTTAAAATGCTACATGTGACACTGTAATGCTAAATTATGAGCTAACAAACCTTTATCTCTTACAGATTACACTCAAGATGAGAAGGCCCTAAAAGGAGCATGTGATTGTACCAAAGGTATGGTCAATTAAGCTTCTATATTTGTTTGGGTTTTGATATTCTTTGTTTTAGATGTCTGACTAGCCCCTTTGTTTCTCTCTCCATGTCTCTCGCTGTGCTTGGCGGTACCGTCGGAGACAAACACACTGCTGCCTTTGTGATAGCGAAAATTCAGTTTTTTCCGTTTGGTGTCAAAATCCAGATTTGTCTGTCTGTCTGTGTAAGACACTTGCTCTGGGGCAAAAAGGCAGGCGTGTGTTTGTGTTCAAAGGCAGAGCTCTTAATTACAGTAAATGTTTGATGTCTGCGCGCTCTGAGGGAAGCCAACGTTTGCAGGCTTCAACCTACACACCAGCCGCCACCTACGCTGTCCTCTCCTACCTCGGAACAGCACGCAAGCCAAATATGCAAATGAGTGGATGGATTATTGAAAAATGTACAGACAAAGTCACTTTGAATGTATGTTATTTTAGCAAAAACTAGCATGTATGGGGAGTGGAGTAATGATGTAGCTTTCTGTTTGGACCCAAAGTATGTGAAGAGGCTGTATCATACGTTTTAGGTAGGTATGAACATTAAAGCAAAGTTGTACGGCAAAAAAAGAGTTTTAATTGTTCAGTATTTTCAGACAGTATTCTTGTATATACTGCTTTGTGTCCTGTCTGTGCTTGACCAGCACAGTTATGTGGCCGACCACACAAACATCATTCACTGCCAAGAAGAAATGCAACGAAACAATCCGTCCCGTCTGTTTAAATGTAACCTCAAAAGACTTTCTTATTATTTCAGTACCCAAAGAGTGAGCGACAGCGTTCGTTGACCAGGAAGGCTGTTTTTATGCCGGTTTGGTCCTGTTTGATTCATTTCCAGAAAAAAGAAATAGTGATTGTAAACCTTGTATGATTGTGAACTATTATTAATTCCCTGGAGTCTGACAGAGAGCAGCAGGGCCAAGACGTGTGTGTGGTTAGTCTGGCCTATACTGCTGTGACATAATATACAGCCAGAGAGAGAGAGAGAGAGAGAGAGAGAGAGAGCAGATCGCAAGCTGTGTGGCCAAACCCCAATTACTTTATCACAGGGAACAGATCTTCATGTAGAGGGTTGCAGTTTGTACTGGCCTCTGGAAGATTAAGCCCAAAAAACAAATACTAGGAGTGGGAATCCCCAAAGGCCCCACAGTACGATCTCAATACAATATTGCCATGCAAAATATCACAATAATATGCTGTATCGATTATTTCCCCCAACTCTGCTAGACACTGACTCAGTTGCCTGATGCTGATTTTTTCAAGCTGACATTGAAGTTTCTACATAATGTTACGTGTCTTTGTCTTTCTGTCTCTGCTCTAGTTGTGAAGCCCAGCGGACATCACCTGAAACTGGCTCTGAAGATGCAAAACTTCGCTAAAGTCATGTTCAAGCCAATGAGGTGAGGACTGAACCCACATTTGATTTAGTCCCTGGTCTTTATCAAACACCACCAATGGATTTTATGTCAAAGAAAGGTGGGGTGTTAGGTGAAGTATGGGGTTCTGCAATCCGTATATTACAGTGCACCAGTACGTCAGGCTGAATCATCTCATATCTGCTAAGATGATAGTATTTGTCGTGTTGATTATATACCAACTGGCAGCTTGATCGTTGTGTCTTGACTGTGTGTGTGTGTGTGTGTGTGTGTGTGTGTGTCAGGCAGCAGAGGGACGAGGAGACTCCAGAAGACTTCTTCTACTTTGTTGATTTCCAGAGACACAACGCAGAGATTGCTGCCTTTCACCTGGACAGGTGTGACACTCCTCTCCTCTCATACTGCTCACAATCACTTAATTGTTTGTCCTGTTTTACTGCCATCTTTGTTACACTCTGTGCATCGTAAGTGGTCTCTCGTGGAATTTATGCGGGTGTGGTGCTAGGGGGTAGTTTTAGTTTTTGTTGCACATCTGTCATTTTATTGGCCCCAGTTATGGCTGTGGTGCATCCTGAAGTGCAACAAATGTTTTTCTTTGGGTCTTTCATTTTAAAGGGACAATACGTGATGCAAATGTAAAACTGAAGCGGGAAGTAAAGAAGCAAGTAAAAAGTATGAATGGCTTTCACAGCAGAGTAACCTACATTTAGAATTATGACCAGCTGAGAAACACATAAAAAGTTTAGTCATCATTTACACATCAAACTTTTGATGTCACGCCTGCGGCAGGGCAATAAGGATGACAATGACTGCCGGTCCTTGACTTTGATCTGGACTGAAATATCTCACCAACTATTGGATGGATTGCCATGACATTTTGTACACACATTCATTGTCCTCAGAGGATGAATCCTGTTGACTTTGGTGATCCTCTGACTTTTCCTTTAGTGCATCCATGAGGTCAAAATCCCTGCAGAACTTTTGACATTCCCATCATCCTCAGTTGTTTCTCATCTTTAGTGATAAATAGCAAATGTTAGCACGCTAATACGCTAAACTAAGATGCTGAACATGGAAAACATTAAACACGCACTGCATCAGCATGTTAGCATTGACATTGCGCGCATGTTAGCATGCTGACGCTAGCGTTGAACGTTTCTTATGGAGCAGTGATGACATTAGATTGTAACATTTACAGAAGCAAAGGAGATATTCTTGTTTTAGCTTACCACTGATGAACGGAAACAAAATGCAATCATTTAAAAAAAATCCGAAATAGTTGTAAATTGAAACTACGTCTCCTTGGGCAAACAAATAAATCACCCACCCTAAGCAAAGATTGCAACATGTTTGCCCAGACCAGGATTTCCAAACTACCTGATCAACATAAACCACAGGCTATGAGCAAACACCAGAACACACACACACACACACACACACACACACACACACACGTTGTGAAATTGCACATTAGCTGAGGTGAGGTGATTCACTCTGATATACAGTCATACAGCTAGACAGTATCATTAAGAAGCCACACATAAGTCATCACTTCAGCAGACGAGACAGAAGGCAGTGCCACGTCAACAACTCAAACAATCACTGTAATTATTATTCTACCGCCTCTCTGCTCATATTCTAAGTATCTATTGGTCTTTCAAATGTAAGTTTCTGTCATGAAACCCAAACAAACAGATAATTTCTCTGCTATCTCCTATTTTTAATTCGGTGTGTTTTTAATCTGTGGCAGTGTGTTGTCTCTCTCTGCTGTGTCTGCGCGGGCTGCCAACCCTTATCATCATCGTCGCTACAAATCAACAGCTGGGGAACGCCGCCGAGTATCTGAGAAACAGCCATTCAGCTTCACACACTGATTGTTGCTTGATTACTGTTTGCGAGACATGACTGAAATACGGCCCTCTGGGAGGTATAAGCTCTTGGTAGTGTGTATGAACACAGCCAGCTAAATTACACAACGTGGAGACTTGTCAGTAGGGTACATTCATTGATAAGAATCAGTGAAAATGAACCACGGGCTCCTGTGAAACGAGGCGAGGAGACAGAGATAAGGATGCCATCATCTTGACAGGGTTCACATTGCATTTACATCCAATTTATGTAAGCATGAACTGTGTGAACTGTAAACTATTCCTCACACAAGAAACCATTTCTAATGGAGTTTCTCTTCTGTATCTCATCAACTTGTTTTTTTTAGGATCCTTGACTTCCGGAGGGTCCCGCCAGTGGCTGGCAGGCTGGTGAACATCACGGGAGAAGTCCTCCAAGTCACCCACAACGAAGACCTACGAGCTGTCTTCTTCACCTCACCAGGTTAAAAAAAAAAACACCATTCTCATGTCTGTACTGTACTTAGCTTAGCTTAGCATAAAGACTGGAAGCAGGGGAAACACGACCAGTTGTGGTCTTACAGGAGGTTAAAAAACATGAACATGAAACTCATTCTGCCATTTCACTCTGCTTCCCAACAGCGAACAACACGTGTTTCTTTGCCAAGTGCCTGTACGTTTGTAAGACTGAATACGCAGTGTGCGGAGGCCCCGACCTGCTGGAGGGCTCCCTGTCTGCCTACTTGCCCGGCCTCAGCATCGCTCCCCGCATCTCCATCCCCAACCCCTGGATACGCTCCTACACCTTCACTGGTCGAGAAGAGTAAGACCTCCCCCTCACTCAAGAGAAATAACATTTCATTTTAGAGGGGAAAATACTGGCATTTGACCTCCTATGCTATGAATACATCATAGGATGTTGCTGAAAATATGTTTACCAAATGGTTTAGTTAAAGCATGGTGCAAATTTGCTGTCTTTTGACTATAATCCAACTGCGGTGTAGCCAGTTGGTCAGATTGTAAATTCTAGTATTTTCAAAATAAAATGAAAAAACAGATTTCCTGTAAATTCTGTTGATGCACATCGGATGTTTATCTCTTTCGTCAACAGCTTTTCTAATCGGGGATGAAAGAGTGTTTTGTTTAATTTTACCCTTTTCTGTCTTTGCTACACCATTTTGCAACCTATGAAGTCAGTTTGCACCAGACCAACAGCAGCCTCTTCCTGTTGTGTCCCATAAATCTGCTGAGCAGGTTTCATCAGTATCGATATGTCTCAAAATCGAAAATGAACTGAAGGGTTCATTTTAGACTGTGTTTCTTCTCAAATTGTTTCAAACATCTGGTCAAAACATCCAAATGCAGTCAACAGTTCCTGGATCAGTCATTTATGTCTGTATGTCTTCTTGTTTAAAAGGTGGGAAGGGAATCCCTTCTACTGTGACATCATAAAGCAGCTGTATCCCTATAACTCTGGCAACAGGCTCCTCAACATCATAGACATGTCCATCTTTGACTTCCTCACAAGTATTTAATACCACTTCATCGCCGATTATTCACATAAACCCCAGAACCGTCAGAAACAATCTTTCTATAAAGTTCGTGTCCCTGTGTTACAGGCAACATGGACAGGCACCACTATGAGATTTTTACTAAATTTGGGGACGAAGGGTTCCTTCTCCACTTGGACAACGCCAGAGGGTAAGACAAAGACGTCAGAGAAAATGTAATGATTGTAAAATTAACCATCACCGTCTGATTTCCTTATCACATCTTATGCTCAGGTTTGGGAAGCACTCTCAAGATGAGATGTCCATCCTGGCTCCATTATCTCAGTGCTGCATGTGAGTATAGTGTTGTATGGTGCAGTGGAAAACAGCCTGTTTGGTTGTGGATTCACATTTGAAATTCATGAATACGATACAGTTTATCTATAAGATTTTCATGTCAAAAGTGAACAAGGGATGTGTAGTGTCTGGAAGTTTTGGGAGGAAAATGGATCTGTCTTCTCTCCTCCTCAGGATAAAGCGCTCCACCCTGATGCGGCTCCAGCTTCTGGCCCGACCCGAGTTCAGACTCAGCGATGTGATGAGGGAGTCCCTGGAGGGAGACCCTTTACAGCCGATCCTGACGGAGCCCCACCTCTTAGCGCTGGACCGCAGGCTACAGAAGGTCCTAAGAACGGTCCAGCGCTGCAGCCGGAGGCTGGGCGAGGACGAGGTGATCGCCAAGGACTTTGTCAAATCCACAGCGAGCCCTCAGACTGTCACAGAGACGGAACAGGTCAGGTAACGTAGGATGAAAAAGAGTTGCAGCTGCTCTTTGCACCACAGAAGACTTCACGATGAAGCGTATGGGAGCAAACAAGGCTCAGATGGTTTTAAAGGAACAAGCCGGGAACAGAAGACACTGTGAAATCTTCAGAAAAGGAATGCCATTGTGGAGGTTGACGACTTTAAACACTGCAGGCCGAGGGAGCAGAGTCTTTTGGTTTAATTTCCTTTTCTCAGGGTCATAAATTCCCCCAAGGGTGCATTTTATGACAGAGCGCTCACTTTTCATGTCCACCTACACACTATCAGGTAGGTTTGGAGTCGACACATTTAAATAAAGAGCTTTTAAAGAAACAATTAAAGACCAAAAGCCGTGAAAGTGTACAGGATTGAATACAGGAGCTTTCTTTGATCCATGTAGATGCTCTCTCACTGTGAGACACATTAACATCAGCAAAGGAGTTCATATTCAGACAGAGCTGCCATGCAACTGGATCAGCGGTTTATCAAATTAATGTTGGTGAATATTATGATCACTGAAATAAAGATTTGTGTGATGTAATGATTATGAAATGGTTATTTTGAAGATAACCTGCAAGTAACAGCAGTTTAAGTGTAGATGTATTTGTGAGAGTTAAAACTGCCATTTAGTTTCCTCCGCCTCGTTTTCCAGACTTGTAATCTTTCTGTCTCATTAGAGTGTGTAAAGAGCTTCAACACATCATTGTCAACTAAAACAGGCTGAGACAGAGCAGTGGCTGACATAAGGCAACTGAGAAATATGAGTTATTCATACCACCCTAATAACTCTGAACTAAGCCAACGGTTTACTGTAAATGTGTTTGAGCTTCGTTATTTTCTTTGCTCTTATCCAACAGTCCCGATACGTTCCAGGTCTCTGTGTGATGTAAAGTAAGAACAACCACCACAGCTATTTTTAAGATGTCTTTGGGATGCCAAATAAAGTCAGACGTCAGCCTGACGGAGAGGCTGATAGATAAGCAGTGAGATCATAAAAGGTGCTCTGTGACGCAGGTAAATACCTTCATACTGCAGCATATACTTACTAAAACATAGCAACAGGAATTCACATTTTTAAACCCGTGTCGAAAATTAAGGATGACAGATTATCTTCTTTAAGTAACTAACAGCAACCATTTTAATGCAGCATTTTGGTAGTTTCCTCAGAGCCAAGTACAATTGTTTATAATGAAGTTTAAAACTTGTGCTCAATATTTGAAAATATCGCAGCATGGAAAAATGACCTAAAATGTCTAAAGTCATAAAAATCCTCTTAAGAGGGAAAAGCTGAGTGATAGAGTATCATTAACAGCAGTACAGCATGTTTAAAATGTGTTCATAGATTACAATATACCAGACTATTTATATATATATGATGGTGCAAGGCCTTTCTGCAGCAACATGTTTCCCCCTGGTGGACAGATGTAATAGTACATCCGTTTTCAAGAGCCACCAAAACACCGTCTAAACCCAATATTAGTGAGCTTGTCTTTAAGATGAATTCCATGTGAGTTGGAACTAGTTAAATCAAAAGCCAGTTCCAGTAATAGGAGGGAATGGCTTAACTAAACTGGAACCACCATTGCAACTACAGTAACACAGCCAAAAGGTGCAACATAAAAGGACGAAGCCCGACACAGAGATCAATCATTTTTACTTTTTTATTGCTTAAACTGCCATCTGGAACAATCTATACCAAAAGGATAAACATCTTTGCACATACAGGAGGTCAAACTGAATACAGGGTAGAATAGAAAAAGAATGGTCCTCTGATCGCCTGCAGCTCTGCGCTGCAGACCTAACAAACTCACTGAAGGTCGGGCTAGCAGGAGTGACTGACGACTACCGTAGGCCCAGGTTAGGTAAGCTAAGGCAAACCGGGACAATTGCAGTGTGGCTAAACATTTGAAAAGAAAACCAACGATGCTGCTATTTACACAAAAAACAATATTTCGATAAAAAGGTGAGTCAAACCCACGCCCCATAACGGAGTCACTTCCTGTGGATCAGGATCAGATGATCGATTTAACTGTAAAGAAACGTACATTTTACTCACGTCCATTGACGAAAAGCTCTTCTCGCTAACCTGGCGACCCTTCAATCGGCACCAAAATCAAATCTTTTCGGACGTACAAACAAGCCTCTCAATTCTAAGCGCGTCCCGGTGCTCTGAATGAGAAACACACGACTGGTTCATTTCTGGTAACAGACAAGTGAGGCAGGAATGAAGAGTTAAGCCTATAATCCAGAAGTCAACAGTGTGATTTGGTAAAGATCTTTAAAAAAAAAAAAAAAAAAAAAAAAAAAAGAAAAAAAAAAAAAAAAAAAAAAAACAGATTTAAACATTTTATGCCATCTAAATAGTCATGAAGCAGTTCAGCTAGGGAGAAACAAACCCAAAATATTTGACAAAGTTCCTGCTTCTGCACACGACTGCAGTTTTTTTTCTTTTCTAAATACACGCTTCCATTCATACCGGATCACTGGATGCCTAAAACATCATGCCAAGTAAGCATAGAGAACAGATCACAAGCTACTCTGATGAAAAGACAGCCACCTTTTCAACAGGCAATAAGCAATGACACTAGTTTTAAATAAATATCTGCTCACTCTGCCCGTCAGCTCACCTGTGATGCTTTAATACATAAATACTTCAGGTGTCCTGAAATCCAGAAACCTTCTTGTTTTTTTTTGTGTTTTTTTTTTTTTTTCAAGACTTCACTTCAATAAACCTGGAATTACCCATTTGATCTATTTTTAAAAAGTTTTTAACCCATGACGTTTTACACAATACGATTACATACTGTTTTTGTCAGTTGACAAGAAGGAGCATTTATTTACTTTGTGGCACTGGACACCTAAAATAGAATTTATGGAAAAATAAGTGTTTACAAAAGACAGTTAAACATATTTTTTTTTAAGCTCACCATCACTCCAAAACCATAAGTTTATCATTTAGTCATTGATAATAATATAACTATGATGGTTTTAACTATACTATGATAACATTTTGATTACAAACCATAGCAGAAGAGTGACCAAGTTATTTGGTATACACTAAAAATGAATACTGAAATACACTTAATACTCTTGTTTTGTTTTTTTTCCCCCTTCCTTTCTTCCTCAGAGTAGTCAAGGCAGTTCTTGTATGGTTGATCTACAGATTAAGAGGACACTAAGGGTAATAACTACTTCCTGTTTGGAGCTCCAAATTGCATTTCCACGGCTACGCATCTTTGCGTTGTGACAATAATAAACATTTGGCACTAGCCTGGTAGCTGCACGATAAAATAGAAACCTTAAGTTGTATGAGCTCTCTCCAACTAAGCAAAACTGACTCGACAGCGTGTCATCGTGCCAATCAAAAGGGAACCAAAAACAAGAGGAGCACAACCATCATATAGATAAACCTTTAAAACGTCTGATAAAATTTGATGTGAATCATTTTCTTCCCGCTTTCTACAGTTTCTAGGTTCCGATGTACTCAGGCTAACCGGGGTTAAAAAGGAAACTCTTAAACAGGGAAGAAGAAGTCCTCTCTTTTCTTCACTCCTCAACATAAATCTGCAACAAATTCACCAAAAGCGCCATAGCGTAACGTTTGATTGTCCTGTCTCATCAGTCTGAGAAGCTAATGTCTTTCAGATCTCCTAACAATCCTGCTCTGCGTTTAAGTCTAAAAAGAAAGCGTAACCAGCAAAATACATATATATAACGTGTGATGTAACTGTGCCTACAAGGTAGCGTACAGCAGCTGGTACAAGCGCTGGTGAATGGCTGAAAGTCACCTCAGTGTGACGCGTGGTAACAACAAAATTATCTTTGTGTGTAAAACAAAACAAAAAAAAGGGAGAAAAGCCAACAGAAAGAAGAAGAAAGTGACAAAAAAAAAAGCAAATTGCATTGGTGGACCCTGGGTCTAAAAGGAGGAAGGAGGGAGCGGGTGGAGAGATAGAGGGAGAGAGAGAGAGAGAGACGCCCCTTCAGACAGACAGCGAGACGAAGCTGTTATACTGTTGGATGTTACGTTTGAGAATGTCTGAACAGGGACCCAGGACGCGCTCGAAGCGGGGCCGGTCCAGCTTGACGCACTTCAAGGGGCCGCGGGCGACCACAGTGGCAGCGCGGGGACGGTTCATCAGCAGAGCGATCTCACCTGGAGGACACACACACACACACACACACACACACACACACACACACACACACACACACACACACACACACACAGTTTACAATCTAACACAAATAAAACATGAATCCTTCACCAACATAAAATGACATTTTTAATCATGCGTTTAGTGCCACTAGATAATGTTCTCAATTTGTTTTTACTTATAACAGCACTACAAAATAATAAAGAATAAAGAAGTGCTGTGATGAGTGCTTACCAAAGTAGTCAGAGGGTCCTAATCTCCCCACCTCCACAAACTCCTCGTTCTCTGAGCGACGCTGCAACACCGCTGCAGAACCCTGAGACACACACACACACACACACACACATTTTTAAAACTAATTGTGGCAGCAACTAATGATTATTATCATGATCGATTAATCTATTGATTAATTTCATGATTAATTATTTTGTCAAAAAATCATCAAAATCATAAATACATTGTGTTCATATTGTTTTATTTATCTCACCAACAGAAATGTAAGACCAAAAAAAAACAAAAAACAACAAATTGACATATTTGAGAAGATGGAGCCGGTATTTAGTCACAATGTTGCATTTTATTACTTTGATGATCAAAATAGTTGCAAATTCATTTTCTGTTGATGGACTAATCGACTTACTGACTAATCGTTTCAGTTGAAAGATCAAATGCGTGTTCAGGGGGAGTCTCACATCACGATGTATGAATAACAAACAGGTTGCACGAGTTTAAAGAGCCGAACACATGAACGTGGATCAAGCGGCTCCGACACCACCGAACTGTTTGATGTAACGAAACCAACAGCCAATTATAGGAGTGATCAAACTTCAGAGTTCAAAGGTAGAATCCAGTGTCACACGTAGCATGTAAGAAAGACACGTGTGTGTGCATGACGGAAAAGTTATTGATCATACATGTATACATACCTCTAAGATGATGAAGAACTCATCTCCTGGCTCTCCCTGCACAACAATCTTCTGTCCATCCTCAAACTGGACGGGCTCCAAGGCATCAGCGACTGTCAGACGCTCCCATTTGTCAAGAGACTCTGAGGGGGGGGGACGGGGGGGACAAAGAAGAAAGGAGTCAGTTGAAGTGACAGACAACCCTGGGGGAAAAAAAACCACTCATTTGAATGGTTGAACCTGTTTTTGGTTTTCTTGTCTTCTCAGGAGAGATATTTTTAGCAAACTCTTTGAGGTTATTTTAATCTCAGCACCAAACACAAGTTACACGCGTCTCTTCTTCTATTTTTAAGTTTTGGGATGAGGCCGATTCGAAAAATGAACTCACCTAAAATGGACACTTTCCTGAGGAATTCCTCGTACATCTTCCTCTTTCGCAAAGTGCTTCCCTGAAGAGAAAGACAGTCGTGTTGTCATTAATGACAAACATTTCCCGACCAAGCTTTACAAACAGTGGTCCTTCTTTTGCATTACAGACCCGCATACTAATAACATGTCTCCTCACCATGAGTATTCTCCTGTAGCTGTCTCTGTCGATGCCCCACAGCTTGACGTTGGTCTTGGCTCTCACTGTGGCCGCCCTCGGGGTGCCGTATATCAGGGCCAGCTCTCCGAAGCTGCCTCCCTCCCCGATGCTGGTCACCCATTCATTGTTCACGTACACCTGTCAGATTAGTGGGGTAGAGACCAAGGTGTTAAAATGTAAAAAATAAATAAAAAACATTTCTTGCAAATCATGACGAGGATCAGACACTCACATCCATCTCCCCTTGGTCGATAACATAGAAATTGTCCCCTTCGTCACCTGGGTGCATACAAGGAGACCGTTAGCGTCACACGAGGACATGCTGGGATTTGGATAAACGTTAATCACTGAGAATATGTCGTCCTACCCTGCAAGATAACCGTTTCCCCAGCGATGTAGGTGACTGGAAACATTGCATCAAATATGTCACTGGAAAGGAGCAGAGTTGTGAGATGACCAGCTGAACAGTTACACAATTACAATAAAGCCATTTAAAAAAAAAAAACAACAACAACAAAAGGACAAACAGGTACCTCCTCTCATTGTCGTCCAGGTGTGAGAAGAGCACGTTCTTTTCAATAGCTTTGGCCAAGGCTGCCATCGTCTTGTAGTCTTTTGGAATGACCTGAGAACACACACCACAAAGACGTCACGCAACTTCTCCTAACACTGATAGCATCAGTGTTGCGACACTCTTGTAAGCTGCTTGCACACGTGCACTTCTACCTTTCTGACATATGAGGCGGCATCCTCCTCTGTGTAGACCTCCGCGCTGAAGGCTCCTCTCCGCCGGCGGCCCTTTACCACCGGGTTCATGGGCGGAGAGACCTCCTCGTCGCGCGAGTCTGAACGGGAACTGCTGGCCTTCTGCTGGTTCTGAATCTGCTTGGCCTCCTCCTGGAGGAGGGAGAAGGGGATGGAGGTCTTAAGCTGCTGCAGTTTCATCCAAGTTAAGTCATTGGTCATTTGAAAATACACTTTTTGTGCAATAAAGTGCTACAGAAAGTGCCATAAACAGACAAATCCAAAACACATTTTAAATGAAAACCATGTTAACTCGAGTGTTCAATTTAAAGCACAACTAAAAATGACGTCTGACGTTCCTCCTTAAGTCATCCAGTGTGTTTTTGTAGCCATCAGACCGCCTGGGGAGTCAACTCAGAGACTCCAAATATGTATAATGTTTAAGTATGTAGGAAAACTATTTCCAGCCAAGTTCTATGTTCTATGTTTTGGTAAAGCTAATATTCTCCATGATGATGTAAATGTTACGGTCAAGTGAGCATCTGAAAAAAATCTGATAATTTAAAAGTGGATGATGAGCTGTAAAAGACACTCCAAGTAATTCCAAAATAGCTCCTACCTCAAATTAGTAAGCTAGTGAGATAGTATCTAGTTATGAGTGCATCTTTCTAGATGTAGATATTAGAACATGGCTTCCACAAGCCTCATCAAAGTGTAAATGTACACTTGGGAAGTCCAAAATCCTGCCCAAAGCATATTTATACAAAAATCCTGTAATGCAGTGATTTGTTCACTAGTTACAGAGTGAGCACCACACACAAACAACTGAAAATAAAGCCAATGAGCTTGCTGTTAATGTTACAAACATGGTTTTGTTATTGCCACGCGTTTCCAAGCCAAGCTGCTGTTCTCAGACCCGATGATGAAAAAAATAAAAGTTATAGAAGCTTTCAAGCCAAACATGATTATCATACTTATTGTTGGCATCACAGAAAAATAAAGTGCTTCAGGCTAAATGAGAAGTTGCTTCATCGTTGACATCCACTGTCATGTGTTGTTTTTTGCCAGATAAAATAAAAAGGAAATCTGACCCGAGTGTACATAAATACAGTTTATGATGGCAATTATCAGCTGACTTATGAGACAGTAACTGTCTGGTGTAATTTTATATATATATATATCAATCTGCCTTCTGCCCACTGACCAATAAGGACAACCCAAAAAAAAAAAAAAGCACGGACACAAACCTTCTCCAGCCTCTCGAAGTACTCCCTGAGGAAGGCCATGGGCCTGTCCGGCCTGGAGGTGCACAGCTGGACAATGCAGTCCTTCAGCAGCTGTTGAATGTTGTGTTTCTGCACGTACTGCTCACACTCCCTCAGGCTCCGCTCCTCCTCGCTGCTCGTACTTCCAGATGCCATGACGACAACCACAACCCTGCTCTGTGACCTCTAACCTTTTTTACTGGAGAGAATGGACAGTAACGGGGGAGGGGGGGCATAGTTTCAGATCATCTCTGCACAATTTGGGAGTCACAGGATTAGCCAGAAGAGTAGCACTGTAGCAGGGGGGAGGACTGTGTGTGTCGTGATAAGAAATGGACATAAAGAAAACCGAAGAATGTGAGAGAAATAGGACCAGGGTGTGAAGGCATAGAGAGATGGGGGAGGGGGGGGGGGGGGGTGTTCTGGCACTAAGGAGGCCGAGTGGTTCTTAGTGTCAGCGGTGAAAACGGGTCATGTGATGCGATCACACGTATCTGGCCACAGACAACAAAAGTTTATTTACTCAAAACAACTTGACTTTTTGTCAACCGGCCTGAAAGGAGCCCTCTATCAAAAGAAGCAGCATCATACACAAGGCCCTCATTTTAGGCAAAGGGTGAAATGAAGGCCAGTGAATCAATCCCGCTTGCGAAACAGATCAAACCATAAAAAAGCAAGTGCACTTGCTTTTGGGGTTTTCAACATCTCAGGACACAATGCTGCTACTGAGCAAAATAGCAGATCCCAGATCATGTGATCAGCCCGATACAGGCTTCTTCGGAGAGCTCTGAGCTCGATCAAGCTGTGTTGTCTAGAACAGGAAGGCCTGTGGAACCAACATGTGCAATTTTTTTTTTGTTGAGTAAACAGACCGAGCCATCCTGTCCTTGCAAGAGTATCATGCATGTGCATAAGTATAATAGGCTTCGGATCATTTCCCAATCTGACTAGGCCCAGTGGAGATTACTGGTCTTGATATCAAAGATGAGGCTGACACAACCTTTATGCAACTAACTTACACTCATGGTGGAAACTTGACAGGCTTGCTTTCATCTAAACCTATAACTAAGACACAAATCATACTGTTTTCCAACCAGATCGGATAAATTAAGAGACTGCAGACTTAACAACAGGAATCTTCTGCCACACATCATCAGTACATTTTAGTTTAAATATTGTAGGTAGTGAAAGTATATAATTAACATGTACATTTTGTGATGTAGTTACTGAGCTGCAGCGTAACCTCTGTTGTCTACTCAGAAGCTGTCAATTAAATTAGAGAAAACACAGTGATTCACAAATGACCTTGCTGAAAAAGTGACAACGGGCTGTGCTGGAGGATGGGGGATAATAACGCATCTAACGGGTTACAAAGTGAGTAAATGTTACCGCCTTTAGAGACAGTATGAAGCAAATGCCCTGTCTGCAACACCGTCTAGGTCAGGAAGGCTTCATGAGGAGGCTGACGGCTGCAGCCCAATAACTTACAGCAAACAGACTGACACGGAAAAGCTACCCACCCTACATTGTAATACCCAATAAACACCAAATATGTGAATACTTCCTGTTCCGTACGTTCGCTGAACTGTCTTCGGCCTACGTTGTGTCAAAGAGTGAGTCTAGTTTTGATGCCTAGCTGGCTAGCTCGGTGCAAAGGCAAAGCTCTCCTCCAATGACGCCATCTTGAGTTCTATCATAAACAAACGCGAGACGAAGGAAACAAATTTCACCTATCCAGAGGTCACGCGACAGACGAGCGGAAACAGCGCGAATACTCACAAGAAACTGTAAATTCCTGCCGAGCCCTTCGATAGCGACTCGGGATGGATGATATTTCTCAGAGCGTACCGTTACCAGATCCTCCGCGCTTCGATTTTTTTCCGAGCCCTGGACCGTTGCCCCACCGGATACGGCTGAGAACCAATCAACGGCCGTCACTGACGTCAATTCTCCTCGTTCTGACATGTGAGCCCGTCACCCCTGGCAACCTTAAAGGAGACCGCACGGAAACCGTGACGTCAAGGAAATAGTTTAGAATTGAGAAGAAGAAAAAAATCGATTTATATCTGATTAAAAATTAGCCTGATAACAGGAATCTCTCAGTGTTGTCTTTATTTAGACCTCCTGGCTCACTGCAGCGTGCATGGACTTACAACATCATGTACAAATGTAATCAAACAGAAATACGGCCCCTGTCATAATTATAGTATTATATATAATATTATTACCGATATATTAATGTCCACGCAGTATTCTAACATTGTGGCTGGTCGAAATGCAGCTAATTTGAGTGATTTATATTATGTTGGGTAGTTAAATCTGTAATAAATCATCACATTTGATAAGATGATCATGAAGTAAAAAGTACTATGTCTCTACGATATGTAGAGTACAAGTATAAAGTAACATATAAATTACAATAAAATAGAACAGTACATGTACTTTACTTTCCGCCACTGACAAGGGGCGACATAATTCATAAAAATAGGCTACATAAAGGGTTTGTCTGTGGCCTAATATATGTATACAATTTCAGGTTAACTATTTGGATAGATAGATAGATAGATAGATAGATAGATAGATAGATAGTTACTTTATTAATCTCGCAAGGGGGCATTTTTTCGCTACAGCAGCATTCATGGTACAGGTAAATAAAATTAAAACAATAGGGTAAGAAATATAAAATATAAAAATGTAATACCTGTATTTGGGTAAGCTACGTAAACATAATCGTATGAATAAATACATGTACGTAGAGGCAAGTTAACATAAACAAAAACATAATAATTTGTTTTAAATCACCGGAATATCTTTGTGTAGCAGTTGCACATCTCTCCCAGGGTTGTTGGTGTGTCGCTGCTCGAGCGAGCAGTAAGAAAAGCTTGATACGTCGCTCGTCCAATGAAATCATGAAAACAATTCCTCGTGACAAGACTGAACGTGTAATTAGCCAATCAACCGCCTTTTCCGCTGAATAGGCGGCTCCTGTGTTATTGGCAACTCTTGTGTCAAATCAACAAGAGGCTTTAAACGGCTCGACCAATGGAAACGCCGGAAAGGAGGGCTAACATGTTACCACCAGCCAATCAGCATGCACCTCAAATTGGCGCATCCACCCATCAGCTGTTTTTGTTTTACCGTGTGGATATTGGAAGTTAATAACACAATAACAACAGTGTCGACCGACTCAAGGGGAACGGCACATTAAGGAGGTGTTATCGTTTATCTTTTATCCTGTTTAAAGCTGGGTTGTTGACTCGGTGTGTGATGTGTGCCATCTGAGTCGGTCTTGCCCGGACATTCCTCTCCCCGAAGAGTGTGAGCGTGGCGCTTGGAGTCGGGGGGCAGAGGAGGGGGGAAGCGGGTTCCGGCGGGGAATCGACCCGAGCCCCAAGGCCAACCAAACTCGGTCGGCAGGAGGAGAGGGAATTCGGCGCCTCCGATGGAGTCCCAGGAGTCCCAGGACGCAGCGGACGGCACCGATCTGCAGCGAGCCTTCATCTGCGCCTCGTTTAACCAGGACACCACGTAAGCGACCTGCGGGCCGGGCCCAGCTTGAACTCAAATCACCTTGCTGCACCTGACTGTTGCATAATTATTTTCAGTCGCATTTCCATACCCCGGTTTGTTTTCTGTCACGCTTGGTAATAGCGCCAACAATCAGGGAGTCGTGTGTGTGTGCGTCCAAACTGAAACCAAGAGCTTCTAGGCATGACAACTTCTAGATTAGTCCTGAAGTAAAGTAGGTCCGTTGAACGTTAAACTAGACAATTAGTAACGAAACGTCTATCTATTGTGTAATAAGACACAACTTAATGCAAGTTTCCGTCTTACCTTCTTCTGTACACCAGTTAACACACCATAATAGGTTCATATTCAGGTTATAGCAATATTATTGAAGGCAAATTTACAGTCAGAGGTCCCTGTGTAATGTTTTTTTTTACTCCAATAATTTTGACGACTCACACCTGTGTTATAGATGTCCACTGACCCATGTTTAGGGTTTATTAAGTAACAGATAAATCCAGCAGAACACAGGCGTGTCCCCTTACATACACACATCATGTGGCTCTGATTATAAAGCTAAGCAGGTGGACGAACAGTCAACAGTCGTGTCTCTTTGTCATCGTGTTTGATCAACTTCAACCATGATAAATTAAGGCAAGCTTCCTGGGGGGGGGGTATTAATAGATTTCAATGGGAGCTGCGTTACAGCAAGATGAGACAGTCTAGAAGAAATCATGACACAGATGACGACCCTCCTCGGATGAGGGTAAAGCCTGGATCTGACCTGGTGACCGCCTCCTGTCAGTAACAGACATACATTGGCCTCATGCTACTACTCAACCATGACGATTGATAGTTCAGTTATCAATAGCGTAAAGAAGTCCCCTCAGCTCATGCGACTGTAAGTTTGATCATGACAGTCATTAGAGCCAGTGGCATATAGCATCCATTACATCGATTTTAGGAGATTTTAGCCCGTTTTGTGCAGTGCTACAGTAGGGATTGAACATGCGTGTTTTCAATAGCAAGCAATTCCTTTTAACCAAATCCATTCACTAATCTGTTCTAGTAATACCAAACAAATAAAAATGCTTCTTTGGGATTATTTTACTGCAACAATAGGAGACTTTATGTGTATTCAAATGTTGACAGCAAATGTTGGTATTTTGTGTGTGTGTGTGTATGTGTGTGTAACCTGTGTGCTTTTATTGTAGTTCTCTGTCAGTGGGCACCAAGACCGGCTACCGGCTCTTCTCAGTCACTGCTGTGGACAAACTGGACTGCATCCATGAGGGAGGTAAGATGGACACTTCACTCTGTGCAGTAGTCCTTAAAAGTTAAAGTGACAGGAAGTGTATAATGTCTTATAATGCAGACACATCTACAAATCCAGTACATTGTGCCACCGCAGCATCCCCGCCCCAAGGCGACATTACTGCAGAGTGACAGAAGTCTACTCAGTGTTATTTGAGCTGTGGTCTGGTACACCTTGGTCATACAACGGCTCAGACAGGCCGCAACATGTTTGCTCTTCTGCGTGCAGAGGGTCAACACAGGAAATGTTGTGATTCTCAATAGCAACAATGAAAGAGAATGTTTAAAGGAAGTGTGAGCTCGATAATGCACTCCCTGTCGAGGGACTGACAGTTTCTATTAAAGTGGAGCTAACGTGGTTTGGTAGCTGAGCATGATAGCAGTGAAGCCATTGTCATTTGTAATTTAAGTGCAGGAAATTGGAGTAAAGGGAGTGACAACAGAATGTATTGTATTTGCATTCATGGCTTTTTCTGTGTGAAAGTATGCAATCCATATCCACGGCCTTTCACTCGTCCCTCTCCCAGTAGAGTGTCCAGACGTTTACATCGTGGAGCGACTGTTCTCCAGCAGCCTGGTGGTGGTGGTCAGTCTGTCCATGCCACGGCGAATGAACGTTTACCACTTCAAGAAAGGCACCGAGATTTGTAACTACAGCTACTCCAACAACATCCTCTCCGTCCGGCTCAACAGACAGGTAAAAAACGGGAAACGGATCTTTCTCTACCTGTAATCCTCAAAGCTGTTACTTCTAAATTTGTGCGACGTTATAGTTTATTCATTTACGTTGATCTCTACGTCTGTCACTGTTACCTCAGCGGCTGGTGGTGTGCCTGGAGGAATCGGTCTACATCCACAATATCAAAGACATGAAACTACTCAAAACCCTGCTGAACACACCCACCAACCCCACAGGTACACTCAAGCTGCTATACAGATATCTGTGTACAGACCATGTAAAAAAGTGTGCACATTGATTCCTATAGAACCTTAATTATAAAATCTTAATTACCTCACTTTGAAGCAACAATATGCAACTTTTGCTGAATAGAGGCCACTAGTGACATTTACAGGATAATGCTGAATGCTATCACACATAGTGTAACAGTAGCACAAGCAGAGAGGAGTCCTAAAGCCAGCATTACTGACTCAGCAATGTCAGTTGTCGAAGACCGTTGCTAATATTAGCCACGTTAAGCTACTGGCCATACCGGCACCATTTGAACTTGCGAGGGTGCACAGTGCCAATGTCGTCTTATATTTAAAGATACTCAAACCATGCATTTGCAAAAAATAAAAAATAAGTTCGCTCAATATTGTGTTGACATGCAGTTTGTTTGATTTGGGAGTTTTCAGGACCATACTTGACAAATAATAGACCCTCACAGATGGCACATGTGTTGCTCCATTGTGAAGCAACTGGCAAAATACTTACTTTACATACTTTATAAGAATAAAAGACAGGAAAATCAAAACAAAGAAGAAAGAGAAGAGTGCCTTAATCCTCCACTGTGCTCCCTTGTAGGCCTTTGCGCTCTCTCCGTCAACCACAGTAACTCCTACCTGGCATACCCTGGCAGCGCCACCATCGGAGAGATCACCGTCTACGACGCCAACAACCTGGTGAGGCCACATTCAACTCTAACAGAGCAGCAAAGGAAAGCAAAAACATTGCCGCTGTTGTCCTGTCCCTTTAAAATAAATGTATTTGCCCCTTCAGAGCACCCTGACGCTGATCCAAGCCCACGACAGTCCCCTGGCGGCCCTCACCTTCAATGGCTCTGGCACCAAACTGGCCAGCGCTTCAGAGAAGGTGAGGACTCCTTCTTTCTTTCTTTCTTTTTTTTATCCCTCCTTCTGTTTCATCGCCCACCAGCCTCCGTCTGACCACTTTCTCCTCTACAGGGCACCGTTATCAGAGTCTTCAGCGTTCCTGAAGGACAGAGACTGTTTGAATTCCGCAGAGGCATGAAAAGGTTAGCGCTCACAATTGTTTCCTGTATTTCAAGGAGAAAGTATTAACAAAGCACGCTGTGGACAAGATGATTCATGGTGGTTGCGTGTCAGACATGACAGAGAGGCGACAGAAGGTCAGCAGTTTAAATGACACCTCCTATTACTCAACAGTTACCATTCAGGTTAGTAAGACAACTCCTGCTGCTCAGTAGCCAATGGTAGTGTGTTGTGAATGCACTGTGCCGCTTCCAGTGTCAGCGACGGAGTATCAGTGATTAGGACATTGTGATTAAGACAAGGATGAAACATTAGACTCAGAGAGGCTGTTTTCACTCACACACACGCACACACACACTAGGTGCCATGTAAAAACATGGACAAGAGTCTACATTTGGGCTAAATGTGGTCTTGTGGATAAATCTGTTTTTTTTTAAAAATCAATTATGTGCATGTGTTTTTCAATAGAAACGTACATCTAATCATAACTGTTTCATTCTTTTCCGTCTCTCGTCGGTGGCAGATATGTTAGCATCAGTTCATTGTCCTTCAGCGCCGACGCCCAGTTCCTGTGCGCCTCCAGCAACACTGAGACAGTCCATATCTTTAAACTGGAGCAGCACAGCCCCAGGTAAACACACACACACACACACACACACACACACACACACACACAATTAATAATTCACTGCTTTGTTTTCTGTCAATCAATTACTTACTTGACTAACTAGCTTAAAAACAATGTGATGATACAGCTGGTACTTTCATCCAGATCAAAAATAAAGCCGGTTATTTGCAGACTTTGAAAAAAGAAAAATCTCTGGTAAAATGTTCTAATATTACAGTAACAAGGGATTCCTCTGTATAAAAAGTCTGCTTCCCACACATTGTCCTTTTCTGAACCTTGCATGGCTCAGAAAAGAACAATGCATGGAAGGACCAGCACCCTCTGCTGTATTTCTGATGTAAAGCACCCCAGTAGTGTTTTCCATTAATTCAACCAAGTGGCTTACTATGTAAAAATCCAGTATCACAGAAAGAAATCTGAATGTCTCCAGTGGTGATTAACTCACGTTGGCAACTTCAACTCTGGCCCACGTTGTTTCCTTCCAGTCAAGACGAGGAGTCTCCCACATGGTCTGCGTACATGGGCAAAATGTTCACAGCGGCCAGCACCTACTTGCCCACCCAGGTGTCCGACATGATGCATCAAGACAGAGCCTTCGCCACAGTGCGACTCAACATGTTCGGCCTGAAGAACATCAGCGCCCTCGCTACGTAAGGCAGAGCGAGACGGGAGAGGGATGTTTTTTTAAGAGGTGTATTTATGTGTTGTAAATGCACGTTGTGTTTTTGCTTGTCAGGATTCAGAAGCTCCCTCGCCTGCTGGTGGCTTCCTCAGACGGGTGTCTCTACATTTATAATGTGGATCCACAGGACGGAGGCGAGTGCGTCCTCATCCAAAAGCACAGGTGTGTATGTCTTAGTGAGCTGCATCAAACATATCATAACTTCTTTTAGTTTTTTGCAGATTGCAGCTGTAGAATGTGGCATTGGTTTCGGCTTGTTTTCTCACAGTGAGTCGGGTGTTGTGATGCCTTTGTCTTCCCTGTCCGTGCAGGCTGTTTGACTCCAGCGAGGAGCAGGTGGAACAGAAGGAAGAGGAGAATCCGGAGGATGTCTCTCCCGAACCAGCCAGCCAATCATACGCTGCCACTGTGGCTCTCCCTTCAACCCCGCCCTCCTCCACCACTCTCATGGGTACAGCACTCCTAATCAAAACCTTTCCAAGATTCTTAACTTGATACGTCTCAGTTACTTCTTAAAACCTACCGTGGACTTTATTACTCTAGCTCTTATACTAAATGTCGTGAGGTTTTAAATATTGTTACGCAACTCCAGAAACTCTTCAAATTAGTTTTTATCTTCTCAAATGGCTCCTGGCCACAAAGACCTTCTTTTCCTCCTCCCTTCTCTCCCCAGGTTACTCTGAGGAAGGCGGAGCCCAGAAGGGTGAGGTTATCCCAGAACACGAGTTCGCCGAGGGCCCCGTCTGTCTGGATGACGAGAACGAGTTCCCTCCATTCGGCAACCAGAGTAATTGACCAAACCCCTCTCTCACGAAACATCCAATCCAATCCCTGCATAACAATCTGACTGTTTCAAGCAGGGAGTTGGACAAAACTATTCCTCTGTTGAGACATGGTGACACCCCCACCCTTCCACGTGTACCCCTGCTGGCCTAGGGTCAAATCTTGCCAGAATGTTACTTCCTGGTGTTTCTGTCTTCTGCGTCCCTCTCACTTTTTGTAAGGAATAAAAAAAAAAAAAAAAAAAAAAAAAAAAGGGGGGGGGGGGGTAAGGTCCACATTCACACTATATTAGACCGATTGAAAGACTGTCCAAGAGTCCCACTGTTAACGCCCATGTTACGCCATTAACAACGGTGTTAAACCTTTTTTAATATATATATATATATATATATATATATATATATATATATAATGAAACCCTAACAACACAATGATGTTATTGTTGCACAATATTATCATGGTAGCAATCAGATGTACACGTGATTGATCTGGCAGAGTATTAGTGAGCCGACTGAATATATCAAGGTAGTAGAGGAGACGACAGGCGGGCCTGGCCTGAAGTAACCATGGGCATGATTCACAAAAATGCTCTTAAGAGAGGTCACCTGGAAGGTAATTCTAGCAGCTTCTCAACAAGCCAAGTGCAATCAGACAATATTATAAATACTATATGAAATGAGTCAACTCTTTGAAGATCATTTCTTGTTTTCTGTCACTTACAAGTCTTAGAAATAAGCACCTGAAAGTAACTAATAAGGACATGTTTGTCAGGCCTGAGGAATGTTATCAATGGGCATTAAATGTGTCACACCTCAAGAAGGAAAAGATGTAGTAAGGGTGATACACTATTTAAATCATGATACATGCAGTAAGTATAATATGACTTGCAGATGCAGCTGTCACACTAATTATGGTAGCGCTAGATGAGACTAAACACCTGCAGAGTCACAAATGTAACCCGATAACAAATATGTGCCGGGAGGAGTCATCAGCTAACTGTGAAACGCTCGATGGTGAAGCTGTACACGGCAAAGTTACAGGTCCTTGAATTTCAGTGATATCCTGATATTTGTATTTACTATAAATGATGCTGAAAACAGTATGTTAACATGCAAGTTATTTTTACTTTGATGTATGAAATATTCTTTTGCAAAATGTTTTGAAGTATTACACATCAACGCATAGACCTACCAATGCGTAAATATATATTGAGGATTTGTATTGTGTGTATAATGTATATATAACATTTATATATAGTACTGTTGTAATAAGTAACACGGTAATGCCATTTGATTTGCCAAAAGGTGGCACTGCTAGGACACCCGTACGCTGCATTGAGCTGTTCAATACTGGACATTGACACTAGAGACTCATTAAAGCTGAGCAGTGATTCAACCTCTGCATGGTGTAGTTCTGTTTTATTTTTGTTTTTTTCAAATAGCATCATTTATATTGATAATGTTTAAATCCTTTATTAAATCATCGTAAAATATCCAACAAATAACAACAGCAAAGCTAACCTTTGGATGTCAACAAACATTAATTAATGAATTGCTCTGCAACAAATTGATTTATAAATTGTAATTTTGTATTTACTGTCTGATAGATTTCTTTTTTATTGATCTCACAATCCCAACTGGTCAAAGTTCAGCCACCTGCAACTCTTTGCTCTCTGCTTGTTTGCACATTTCTGCGGCTTCTTGACAAAAAAATGTCAAAAACAGCTGAGCACATCTGAAGGAGATATTTGTCTCCACGTCTGTTTGCGGCGTCTTTGGGCTTCTCTTTCAGCCTATTGTGTGTGTGTGTGTGTGGTTTCCCGACCCCTCAGCCCAGTGTGTGGCAGCGGCACACAGCCTGTGTTGGGTCACAGCAGGGCGCTGCTGATGCGTCTGTGCTGTGGTCTGCCGTGGACACGGACTTGTCGGTGGCAATGTCCCACAACAACTTCTCCCTCCCGCGGGCGACCCTCTCCGCTATCGCCTGGTATTCCGGTGTCTCGACACCCAGGGGTGTTTCCTCCGCCTCGTCGCGCTCCAGATCGAATATCAACGGCGGGTCGTGGAGCTGCTGCCTGCCTGTTGCACCGCCACACGCCTCAGCTGCACCTGCAAAGAAAAGAGGATGGGTGTACAACATAACAAGCCGCACTGCAGACGCACGTTAATGAGACTGTAATGTAGTGTGACTGGTTTTTGCACTGTGGACACATACAGTATGACTTGTACCTGTGACGTAGAAAGCTTTGTGCGTCTCTGTTCGAACTGTCTGCAGGTCACCAAAGTTCCCCGCAGCCCCACTGTTAGGGTGGAACAGAAACTACAAGACAGAAGAGAAGAACTTGTGTCTGCAACAAGGAACCTAATCCACGACCCCCGCGGACAGTACGGGGGAATTATTTATACAAACAAAAGTAAGACTGAAAACAAAATCGACTTGTTTACCTCATGACCAGTCTGTTCACCGTGCAGGAAGATATTTGTGGCGTCAATGCCATCGTAACGTCTGTCTAAGGGGGGAGTTACCTCTGCCAGGGATAGAAGGGTTGGGAAGATGTCCATTCCGCTGCAAGAGGACGTGAAGAGGAGAGCAGAAGACTGTTTGGTGTCATGCAATCTTACATTTGAAATCTTTCACCTGCTGGTGGCACTAGAGGAAAAGTCAAAGAATCACCAAAGCGGTTAGGATTCATCCTTTGACCATGAAGCTCTTTTACCAAGTTTCATGGCAATCCATGCAATAGTCGTAAACATATTTGAATAAAAGTCAATAAATTCCCTCCTTCCTGTCCAGAGAACTAGTGCTATGCCTCAGTCATCAGGGTTGAATCCATCTAGTGAACACTTGAGTCCCTAGGTATAAAGTAAACATAGGAGGGAGTACCTGAGCAGGGCAGATTTGGTGGTGTTTGCAGGGATCCTCCCGGGCCAATAAGCCACTGTTGGCACCCTGTGACCTCCCTCCCAGGTAGTCTGCTTAGCCGAGCCTCCGCCTAACACACACCAGGGATATGAGGATTCACAGCAATAAACTGTACAGTATCAATCCCCCTCATAAAGCATGCATGAAAAGAGTTTAGAATTTCTCAGGATGTTTATTTTTTCATACCTCTACTGGTCTGCCACTTTCCCACGAAAGGTCCCACACTTCCTGCATACTGGCACTTCTTTTCCCAAGGGCCGTTGTCACCTAAACACAACGCGCACACATAAGATAACCATTACACTGTTATCTTAGTGTGGGAGAGCAGACATAATCCATCCAGCAGACTGACCAGTGAACCAGATGAGAGTATTGTCTTTGTCTGTGGCATCGGAGGCGCTCTTTACCGCCCCCACCAGGCCGTCCATCTCTCGCAGGCTTGCCGCGTACACTTTGGCGTCATCTGGGTGACGGGTGGTGGCTGAGGCATCTGGGGGGAGCGGAGGAGCCAGGGGCACATGCATGTGAGCCAGCGCTATGTAGAGGAGATAGGGCTGTCCTCGCTCCCTGCAGAGACAATCAATAATGTGACGCCCCGTCAGAGAACTTCAATGATTTGTGCAACTTAACGCAATAACTGCTATATTTCTTATTTGCTAATGTTCAGTGGCTTGCATACATACAATACTGGCACCCCCCCCAACATGACATTTAGAGTTTTGTTTAACTACATTTTGCGGTATTTTTGATTGATTTAAAGTTATACAGCATGCTGCTGACAAATGAACTCAAGAACATTTTGAGGATGCTGTAGAAAGATCGTAGACAAGTATGAAAGCATAAAAGTATAGCTATTATAACCTGTAACCCTTTCGATTTCAAAGTATAACCAGCACAACATATAGCTTGTTTACACTTTTTATAACCATCATAATATAACTTGTTCTATTTTATGATAGCTGTGATTTAACATATAAACTGTTCAGAGTTACAGACACTTTGTGTAACATAGTCACTTGAGCCTTATACAGTGCTTCTGGTTCTAACAGGATCAAACCAGTTACATTCTGTGTCAGCTCTAAGAAAGAGGAGGACTCATGTGTGAGTGACACATGAAATGAAGGAGGTGCCAGCCTTAGATCAGCAGAAAAACTGTGAGATTTGGGCTGTTTCTCCACTAGACACTTAGGGGTCGTACCCCCTGGGGGATAGTTAGGGCTTCTCCCCCAACTAGACAATGGGATAGACTTCTTACCCAGTCTAAAGGGAACAGAAGACCCTTTAGGGGTCCACCCCCTCAGAGATGGGTAAAAGAAGACCCTTTTTCTGTCTTACCCACTTATAGGACAGAAGACCCTTTTGCTATCAGAAGACAGCATAAAAAGGAGAGATAGACCCCCAGAAAAGTAGGAATGTCAGAGCGCTGACTGAGAGCCTGCACTGACAGGAGAACAGCAGAGCAGAGAGAAGAAAAAGGGGGGGGGCTTTTTCCCCCCAACTAGTGGATTATACCTCATAGCAAAATCAGTGAAAGCTGATAAAGCGGAGAACTCCTTATAGTAGGAGTGTTAGAATTAGTTCATGTAGCACAGTGACTGTTTCATTGAATTTAAATTGTTGTATGCAAGTGTTTAATTAATTCCGAAAATCCTAACGATTTAGCTACGGGGTGAGATAAAATGCCGAAGGTATTGTGCGCAAAACATAGTAAATGTGTAGATTTCAACCAGTTACATCGCAACAAGATCTGTGTTTCTAGTTACACAGCCAGAAGTTGCCAAAAAGGTTAAGACAGAAGTAATTTCACTCAATTTAGTCAACTACTAGTGTTTGAACTGGGATGTGCGATGTACATGTAGTGTAACTTATCAGAAATATGACGAAGCCACATTCTACTTTATTTTTAAACAACCACCCTAGCTGTACACTGTTGGCTGTTGACAGCACATGACCAATTGCTGCACTCACATGACCCCGTAATATAGCATGAAGGAAAGTTGCCAGACAGCTGTAAACAGAAAGGTTTACTGTCCTCCTCCTGTCCCTCCAACACACACACACACACATACACACAAAAAATCAAGCCTCACAAAGCCGATACTGTGTTGGCAGGTTATCCAGATGAAGAGGTAGCTTTATATTAGGCAACTCCATTTCCTAAACTTCATACTTTACTGGCATTACGTAATCTTTTCAATAAATATGAATAAAACTCCAATATCTTCCATGGCTAATACCATTGCACTTGGGTGACATATTCCTTCATGAACATAAACATGGAAGACAGACAGATTGGTGGTCAAAGTCTAGAGATGCTCTGCTTTGTGCACTGCAGCACGGCCTCATATCATCCCGTGTGGGTAAATTTGTTTGCCTTTTAGAAGGCAATGAACTACAGGTGGTTACAAATGTTGACCACATGCTGCAGATTTACCGGATCTTCCTTCCTCATGTTTCCCCAAATGAAACACAGGTGATCATCTCATACTGCTCAGGTCTGTCCACTGCTAACAGCTGCACGCTGGCAAAAAAAAAAGACTCCAAGCTGTGATAAATGACAAGAGTTTACTCGACTTTTTAAGAGCTTTACTGCAGAGTGTTTGGGTGGCTGTTTCATTCCCCTATTGACAGATATGGTTCACTTCTTCAGTTTTCTCTGGACCACATCTGAGTTTCACCCTCATGCGACATACTGACACAAAGTAGGTCAGAAATCTACTTGCCCAAAGTCATTTTTACTTGCCCCTATACAAATTGTGTTATTTATTAGCGGTTATCAAATAACAACTATGGCTAAAGCCAATTGTTGTATCCTTTATTTAAGCAAATGAATCAGGAGTTTTGCCCACATCCTCCAAAGTCACCCAACTAAGCTCCTGTCTCCAGGATAATTGAAAAGCTGAAGTGAGTTGCCAGATTTACTTGCCCGATGTGGCATTTTACTAGCCCCAGGAAAACGGGCAATCCTTATCATTGAGCCCCGGCTTAATTAAACACCCAGGTGGCATAATTATTCAGTAAAAGGTGAGCTCACGCCCCCTTCATTCATGTGTATTTACACTGCAGCAGCCTGTCAACATCTACTACAGGGAACTCAAACAGAAACAGCTACATCTGCCATGCTGTTTGTAAATATCATATGAAGAAATTGAATCAGTGCAACCGTATGATTTATTAAAGCATTATTTGCATCTGTGGGTCGGCACTATGGTACAGTATATTATAGTTCCATGATGATGTAGACATTAGACTAGTGTTTACTGTATTTAGGAAATATGAGAGAGGAGAATGACTTGTAATGCAGAGGGTTGTGTCAAATTCAAATGTGTTTTATCAATGTCACACATGTCAGCAGCCTAATATAAATGTCTTATTGTGTTGCGTTTGTTTGCAGCTGTATTGTACCTTGCATTGTGTATAATCCTGGTCGCAGCAGATTTGTAGTGCTCAGTTAGTGTCCACAGGTCAAGCGGCTGCTCCACAATACTGCTGTTTTCAACCAGAGGAAGGCCCAGTTTGGAATAACAGCCTCCGTGCACACTCCTCTCCAATCTAAAGCATGTCAACAATGGAGAATAATAACGTGGTACATGTCGTATGTGATTACAGGTTTTGGAATAAGTAGCAAGTTGGCACTATTTACCGTACGTCTTGCTGAGTAGGCTGAGTGGCAGAGTGTGTTTGTGTTTGGTAAGTTATAAACTGATTATGACTCCCAATGCACAAAACATATAACATGTGCACTCGCCATACTATGTTTTACTTCAATATCAAAGTTGTATATACATTTTATATCATACTATCAGAATGTAGACAGGTAAATTGACTGGAGTATACAAGTGAATTTGACTGTCAAATATAAATATCTTACCAAGATGTATTGTGGTATTGGTATTGTGTGATGTGTATTTAAATGTATCCACATATTCTGAATGTATTGTGTTTTTATGATATTGAAAGCTCTATATGTTAATTGCACTGTTCATGTAAAAGCCCAACTAGGGAGTTGAAAACTAACCCTCTCTCTGTCATCTTCATGCCCTATATTATGTGAAATTGCATCGTCCCTTTTAAAATTAAAATAAATGATGTCCAGAGAGCATCATATTTGTTTAAGAAGGAGCACAGAGCCACACCTGATCACTTGATGCCCAGACGATGAGTCACAGGGGGGGCACTGTGGCAGATTATATCCAGGTATGTCAGTGCAGCCCATGTCATTACTGTAGGGAATACCAAGGTAGTAGTCGAAGCCTGCCAAAGAGACAATACACATTGTTAACAAGAAGAAATATTTCTCAACCACTAATATAGAAAGTTTTATTAATATAAGAAAGAAATGAAAGCTCCTTTTTGACCTCGGAAAGAGTCACTTGCAGCGTTAATTTGGTGTTTACGTTTAGTCTACCATAAAATACCTCTGAATGACTGTGTCTCTGAACTACAGTGTGATCCGTTTTCAGGCGCTAAAGCCTATTAAACAGTTTATGTGTTCTCACGAAAGCACCAGAGACCACATGTCCACGTATCAAGAGACAAATGCAAGTGGTAGTGGGGGGCTGTTGTTGAGTCAGCTGTGAGCGAAAAAGTCAAGAGCAAGTGTCTCTTCTCTCCGGATACATCTGCAGGGAGTTGTGTCCTTTGTAGTCTTTTCCCTGCAGCGAGGCAGAGGGATTCCCTCGCACACTCCATGTGCCTAGATCGGCCAAGAACAACTGACTGACGCCATGAGACTGAGCTGGAAAGATACATTACAGTGCAACAGGAACAGCACACGTACGCTCACATCTCATTCTTTTATGTGGCCTGCACAGGTATTGTTTATACCCTAAATTACCCTAAATGAATCTATATTGATTGGCTGAATAATGAGGGATGAGTTCAACCGAAATTCACACACCTCTGTGAGGTTCCTGCCTCATCTGAGCCTGTTGTGTTACATTAGGTGCCCAGTGGTTTTGGGGTAGAAATGTCAAGCTCCCACTTACCTCTGTTAGTAGGACCGTATGGTCCGTTGTGGCCGAGGTGCCATTTCCCGATCATGGCGGTGTAGTATCCCGCTTTCTGTAGGAGGTGGGGCAAGGTGACTTCAGACAGAGGCAGGCCGGCCACAGAGCTCACAGCAAAGTTATGAGTCACACCATTTCTCAGGCCGTAGCGGCCTGTCAGGATGGCAGCACGGGATGGGGAGCAGGTTGAGGCGGGAGAATGGAAGTCTGTCAATCTGGAAGAAGTCAGGATTCTTTTTAAGGACACTTTACCTTGTTGGCAATTTGAAGGGAATGTCACAGAGGGGGAAAGTATAGAAAACGTCCTGTCATGTCCTGTGCAGTACAAGCCCTGGAGACTATGATATCAGAGAGGTTAAGACACAGGATTTTCAACAGACTTTGATAATATGACTTTAGAGATACTTAACAGATCAGGTGTAGAATTAAGGAATAGGTTATCTGCCTTAGTCCTTGCTCGGCCATCAGGTTGAGGTAGGGCGTGTTGTTTGCCTTCTCTTCAGGCTGGTTAGCGTCCAGGTCACCCCAGCCAATATCATCTGCCAGTATGATGATAAAGTTGGGCTTCTTCACACTGGCTCCATGTCGGGACACCGTGTGGAGCAGCAGACCACACATCAGCATCCCAGACAAAAGAAACGGGGTGAAAGCCGCCACCATTTTAGGTCAAGATCTGCAAAGGGTTACGCAGGTTTCATTTAACTTTAGCTTGTCATGTGACAAAGTCAACAAAATGAAATTAAAGTTGTATAAGAAATATATATATGAGACAGTCAGTGAGGGTAGTAAGTAATCCCCGACAGAATAAAGCGAGCACACAATTTATTATAATCATTTAGAAACACTGCCGTAAAATACCATGGAAACAATAAACTAGCCTGTAATCAAAGATTGAGATAAATACAACCATGTTTCCCTGCCTTATTTTCTTCCTATAAGTCTCTTGTAGGCGATATCAAGCTCAATTTGTATTACCAGTTTATCATTATACAGCAGATTACACATCACCAACACAGACACATGAACAGGGATCAGGCCTGATAAATAGTTAAAGCCCAAGTAATAAAGTAATAAAAAAAAAGAAATATCAGCATGTACCATTAAGAAACAAAAACCGTCTGCAGAAGAAGTCTGAATTTTATGGTCACTTTAGAGAGATTACTGTCATTCCACCTGCCAGATAGTGGTGGGATATCTAGGTGTGGGAAGGTTGAGGAGTGGGCGATTTGGACCAGGAACAGTGGCCGAATAGAGTCCATCCCGCACCAGCCATGACCTAAGACCTGTGCCGGACTACTACTACCCCCAGTTAACGGGGGTTGTGGGGAAGAAGTCCCGGTAGTCTGATGTCTTAAACCCCTCACCCACTCCGTGCATTATCCGGGAGGGGGTGCCCAACAATGTGAGATTGTATGAGGCAGAGCATGTCACGTGTGTTTGAATGTGTACACTTCCCCCACGTGTACGTGTTTGCAGACCATGTGCACGTGACAATGTGTAGGAAAAATGTGTAGGTGCTGCACGAGACATGGGCGGGTAGCTACTACAGCAGGACTAGTCGAGCGAATTGAGGATTTAATATCGTCACTTCGCTCTGAAAGTAGCTACACGGAGGTGAGACCCGATTACTAAAAGCTACTTCAAAATATTGAAATATGTTTGCTTTCGTAAAACACTGTATATAGTCGGCACGTGTTGAGTTAAATGTATGGCTCAAACAGACGACATAGAAGTACTTACAAAGTGTGTATTAGCAGCTACTAAAGTCACGCTGCTGCGTCGCCGGGCTGAGAGCATTGCGTCAACCGGGTGATGGCGGGGGCTATTCAGCATTTGTTCCCCCTCCCACTCCTCTCAATTAAGGAAAGAGAGATAGTAAATGGTCCTGTTTTAAACTTAAATGATATTATATGTGGTTAACAGGACAAGGCAAACACGATCAAACAAAACGTGACTTGTGTGTGTTAAATCATTTGATCGTCATAATAACAGCAAGGTGTGTGTGTGGGTTGGATCATGTAGCAGCACAGACAAGGATCCCCCCCTTGCCATTTAGCTGTAGGAAATTGTTATAGATTTGTTATAGAATTTAACAACAACTCGATAATATCTGGTAGTGAAATTATACTTTAAATGTTTTTGGAAATTAAAATAAGGAAATGAAGAGAAAAAAGTAGAAAAAATAGAAACACTTAAAATCCAAACTGTGGACTATTAGCAGTAAGTATTTATCCTCTAAAGCAAGACATTTTAACATTTAATCAAACCAGCCTCCTATCTTTAATTACATTTTCGATAATAACATTTCTCCTAGTCAAACTTGTATTCTCATTTGTCAGAATGGTAATTAAAGATAACCACAATAACATTGTTAAGAGTAGAAATTGTATTTTAAGACATCTAACTGGTTGCACTTATATTTATATATTTCAAAACTAATATATTTAAATCCATTAAAGTTCAAGTGGCCGTTTTGCCATTTAACAACTAGAGTGGACATAATTGCAGGTATCTGTAATCTGTTTCTGCCAATCAAACAAAGTATTTCAGATATCCACAAATGACATTTCAGATATCCATAACGTCATTCTTCCTAGGAAAACTGATGCCCTTCCTGTGCATTGTGCTTTCAATTTCTCTTATCTACAATTGCATTTTTGATACCTAGAATGAATATTCTGGATATCTGCAAAGTAATTATCGCGAGGAAAAACTATGGAAATCATTTTAACATTTAATTGTCGGACTGGGTATCCATAACTGATATCTGCAACATTGTTTCGCCAAGTCAAAGCTCTAATTCAAGATCTGTACCTTTTGGTGTTTGCATGACTTAATAGATTCACAGCTACATTATTTTGTTTTTGACTTACCCCACTCTGCCAGTCACTCAAACTGTCATTTGTCGTTTACAGGGCATGGCACTGTGTGGAGTGAAGGGGACACGTTTCTTGGGACCCAATGTGTACCCAGAAGCCCCTGACGGAGGCTGGGGATGGGCGGTTGCTGTGGCCTTCTTCGTGGTGGAGGCTTTCACCTACGGTATCATTAAGATCTTCGGCATCTTCCTCCAGGACCTGATGGAGGAGTTTGGAGAGACCAACATTCGGGTCTCCTGGATTCTCTCCATCTGCGTGTTTGTCATGAACTTCAATGGTAAAGTACAGACTATAGCTTGAAATGATCATGAAGTTGTGAGAATCACTGTTCTGTTGTCTACACTAAACAACTTTTAATGGGGCCTCAGGTCCTCTCTCCGCTGTGCTGACAAACCGATTTGGGTTCCAACCTGTTGTTATGATCGGAGGATTACTCATTGCATCCGGTACCATTGCAACCAGCTTTACCAGCTCCGTCAATCAAATGTACATCACCTATGGTTTAATTGCAGGTATTTAATTGTTTTTATTCCCTTATCTCTCTATTTGAACATCACATAAAGCTACTATTCTTTGAGTTTGCTTTTTAGCGGCTTGTCTGGCTGAATTACAGTGTAAAAACTTGAATCTTTTCCACTGTGCAGGTCTGGGCTACTGTCTGACCTTCCTGCCCACTGTGACCATCCTTTCCCAGTATTTCACACGCCGACGGTCTCTGGTCACAGCCGTGGCCTCCACTGGAGAGTCCCTGTCCATGTTCGCTCTAGCACCAGGTGAGTGCGACGGCCTCCACTGACGTTTTATGCCGACGGTTGGAGAAGACGCGCGTTTGTACGGGGGTTAAGGAAAAGCATGCGACCAATTCGTTTTTTTTTAAATTTGCAACTCTTTAAGGCAGGGTGACTTGTACAGCTTAGTGACAGGAAAAGTCAAGGAAAGACTTTTAAGTAAAATGTGTAAAGAAATAATTTTATTGGAAGATTCCGGGGCTATAAAGGTTAAGTCTCGCAATATTCTATATTTTTCTAACTGTCAAAAATGACCAAGAAAAGAGTAATTCAACTGATCCCACTAACAATTAATCCATGTAGTTGTCCAACAACTATTAAAAAAACACATCAATAGCCACATTTGCACTGACATTTTTCTTACTTAACATGAACATGGGCACTGTAGTTTATTTTGAATTATTATAAAAAGTCCATAACAAATACACACTTTATTCTTGTTTGAGTAATCTTCAATAACCAATGCCCAGCTGTTCGAGGAAGTTATTTAGCCTATTTCTAAAATCAAACTATGTAGTTTTTACCTGTTTTGAAGCCTATAGTGGGAACTATTGGGCTTGGCTAAGAGCCAAATACAGGTATTGAGAAACAGACCACCACATTGTTGTTTTCAGCCCTTTCATTGGACTTTGCTCGCTTTATCTTGTAACGTAGAGAAACACAGCTAAACGTACCACTGACGGCACCAAGAAGTCATGTCCTCTGTTTCTTTTGTGCATTTCCATAATAGTCTGTATACACAAATCACATCTCGAACTCTCCATACTTATGACCTTATTGTGCATGCAGTTTAATTGATGAATACTCACTTAATACCTCCTCTTGCCCCTCAGCCTTTTCTGCCTTGAGGGACCGTATTGGCTGGCGACATACCATGGCAGTAATGGGAGGTTTGCAGAGCACCATAATAATCGGTGGTGCTCTGCTTCGGCCAATCATTATCAAACCCAGATCGACCCATGACACAGAGACTGACGAATTGTCCTCCAAGGACCTGGAAGCTCTCAGTACATCAGAAAATGGCGAGGGCACAAACATAGAGGACTGTAGCATAAACAATACCTCACATGCACAAAAAAACTCCCATGGTCCAGACAATGACCTAACCAGAGGCTCTTTGATCACTGGGGTCTCCAGTGACCCGTCTCTAAAGGACACAGACGACAGCAGCCCGGAGAAGACGTTGCTGCACAAAGAAGCAAGGACAACTGTGGAAAACACTGTGGCAGAGGTGAGAGAATGTGAAACGGAGGAGAAAAAGAGCGAAGATGCAGAGAAACAAGTGATGAAAGGTGGGGGAATGAAATCCGGTGACGAAAAGCCATCTGCAAAGAAATCAAAACTTCTTGACTTCTCCGTCCTCAGAGAGTGCAGCTTCATTCTCTACTCTCTGTTCGGACTGCTCGCCATGCTCGGCTTCTTCGCCCCTCCGCTCTACATCATCGAGCTGAGCGTGAGTCGCGGCGTGGAGCGGGACCTCGCCACCTACACGCTCTCCATCATGGCCGTGGCGGACATCTTTGGCCGACTCTCCATTGGGTGGATCCTGACGCGGGAGCGGTTCAGGAAGGTGAAGCTGCTTGTGCTTCTGGTGTGCGTGATCGCAATGACGGGGGATCTGGTTGGATTCACTCTGGCTGCGGAGTTCTACGGCCTGGCTGTGTGCTGCGCTTTATATGGGTTCTTTATGGGAACAATATCATGCAGCCACATCCCCATGCTGGCTGAGGATGACGTGGTGGGCATAGAGAGGATGCCTTCGGCCGCTGGCGTCTATGTGTTCATACAGAGCTTTGCTGGGCTGGTTGGACCCCCACTTGGAGGTAAGAGTAATTTTGCAGTGATAAGTGTATTATAGATACTGGCTATGGTTTCACTTTACTACAGCTTTTATCTTCTATACACACAAGGATGATTTTCCATCGACTGTATGCACATGTCGCACAGTAAAGTCATGGCTACTAAGATGGAGAGCAAGAGAGCGAGAGAGAGACAATGAGTTAAAGCAACAGTAACTGCATTAATGCTGTTCTGAGGTCTAGTTTGTATTAAAGATCAGATTACATCTAATATTGATTTATCATCTTTTTCAGAGGCTTTCTGATGGAATAGCTGTTGTCTGCTTTAAAGAGATACTCCATCTTATAGTACTTCACTTCTATAAAGTTAAGGGACTTGCGGAAGACAGATCAACAAAAAGGTGAAAGGCAAAATATCTACACCAAATTCTACATTTCCCACAATGCAGCTCAGTGGCTTTTTTTTCTCGTAAGACCTTTCCTTTCTTGTAAGTGTCTTGTGAACTCCCCACCTTAAGTTTGTAATACAGGTTTTATGTTAAAAAAATTGAGTCACTTAGTCTCCAAGTCCAAAGTGAGATAACCCTGATGACATCACTATGACATCATCAGGGTTCTTTTCTCAGCCCGCTGCAGAGCCACAGGAAGCACTAGTTGTACTCCTCATGACAGGTGATTTGTTGGGAGTGCCCCCTTTTTAATTCTCCTCTATCCGCAGGTGTGCTGGTGGATGTGACTCAGAACTATGGATCCGCCTTCTACTCCTGTGCAGTCGGCATGGGACTTAGTGCCCTGTTCCTGAGTTTGGTAAAGCGTGCGAAGGAAGGATTACTCTGTAGGAGGAGGAACTCCAAACGCCCCGAAGACGCAGATGAAAGGGAAGCGGACTCTGAGCAACAGAGAGTAGTGATTGAACCGTACAAAAGACCCGACAGTCCTCAGGATTGCTCTGAAGTAGACGACCAGACGGAGGCCACAAGAGATGTCCCGGACTTTAATACATTCAGCTTGGGCTGATAAGATGGAGGAAGGGTAATAAAAGAGGGAAGCATGAGGGTAAAATACAGTCTTAAGACTAAAGCTGTGAAGTACTGAAGTGACACAATGAAGAGAACGACCAAAGATGTTTATGATCCGAGAGCATTCCTCAGAACTTTTACTACATGATCTGTTGTGCCTTACCTTCCTAATGTACCAGACTGTGTTTTATTCTAGACTCAATGTTCTTAAAATTCTTTAAAAAGTTAGACTACTAAATTAGCTTTAAGTGAATAAAGCTTTTGATGTAGTCTTGCCTTAACGCACAGATATAACTGCAAAGTATGGACATGTTCAAAATGGACTGATGAAGCTTGAATGGAGGTGCCTCAGTTTTAGATATTGCAGAGGGTAAGACGTAACACTATGACTTGATGAACTGCTGGCAAACAATACCGTAACCATGCCAGAAAAACTGTGATTCAAATGTAGCTGTGAGAATAATAATACATTGCCCGGATTCTGTAACGTGTTATAGAAAATACATAAAGCTCAAGAGATGTAATTAAAAGTGTATTTTTTTAATCAAACGGTCACCAAGCTGACACAATGGAATGTTATGTGATATGAAATGTCAGAATCAAGCTGTTTTTGTAACGAAAAATTTTTCATAATAAAGCAAGAGTGATTTGAATCACTTAATTACGTTGAAAGGTTTTGTTTTTATGAACCTCAACTGAAAAGCAACTCATTCAACTGCTAATCTATTTGTCTATTTTGATTTGATATACTTTAACGTAAAAATATTGTATGTACATATTGCATCTTTACATCATTTAGATTCAGAAAACTGGAAACACTAGCACCACACAATATACACCTTATTAAGTCTCTAGTGGGCCGTCTAGTCGTCCGGAAATTAAGTGTAACAGTCAGGAAAAATTGCAGTTGTTGCAAATATTTCCAGATTTTCTCCAGACTTATGAACAAGTACAATCGTTCATCTTTTTCCCAGTATGTCGAGGCACCTGTTGAGCCACAGTCTGGATGTCTGAAAGGCTTCAGTGGGTTTGGAGAAGTGGGGCACAGACTGACAGGAAGTGGCCTCCTCTGGTCCAGACGTTTGACTCTGATCCCCCTCCATCCAGTGCAGTAAGGCCTGTCGACCACAGTTCAACTTTCACTTAAAGGAAGTGCCAAAAAAGAAACATAAATGCATCTGATTGTGTCTTTGCATTAATCTGTGATCTGATGTCGTGGTGAGCCGTGATCAAAATGACACAGGAGCGAATATGTAAAAATATAATCAAGAGCAGCTCTTTCTATTGAGGTGTAAAGCACCTTCATGTGTTCTAGTTTGTGTAGATTATACTTGGAAAACTCAGTATGGTTAAAATTCAACCTGTCATGATGGTGGTGCTGTCTTAACTAGGTTGTACCGCTATACTGTATGTTATTGTCTACTGTAAAAGATAAAAAAGATGAATTTGGGTTTATCATCCAGCTCAACCACTGGCAATGGTGAATTCCAAACATGTCCAATCTCATGGGTCATTGTATGTAAAGAAACATCTTTCATCAGAGTGTTCTGACAAAAAGGTCAGCAGTATTGACTAAAGGGATGGGAGGACGTTTGGCAAGACCACTCAAAGGTTCATAGTACAAAAAGTGAGTGAGTGGTGGAGCGTGTTTGTTAGAAACCTTGCAGGAACGCAGCAGCAGGGTGCTGGTGATGGGGGGAGTGTAATATCCGTCAAACACAGAGTAGTCTGGAGCCTTTTCTTCAGCCTCCCAGCATAACTTTGGCTGTAGAAGTTGTCATCATACCTGGCAAAGCTGAAAACACCCATTCTTGCAAGCAGGGCTGAGAGGATATCAGTAAGGAAACAAAAATCTCTCCTGGATTGCATGTTGTTCTTCTAGCACCATCTAGTGGCAGTTCAACCACATTACACCATCCGAGACTACTGATGATAAATGAGTATGTGTATGTTTCACTTTGTTAAAAAATATTCCTCAACTACGAAGCAATGTTTCCCTCTTTTTTAGTATTGTCCTGGTATTTCAACAGCAAATTTACAGAGAAAGTTATATTTTCTTATGAAAGGTGTACAAATCTCACCCATGCTGAGAGAAGCCTCTCAGAAGACTCAGAAGTTCCAGGAGTCTTTGGGGTAGAGGTCAATCATTGTGATCCCAACAATACAAAAAGCATCTTTTGGTTTCCTATTCCACAGGAATTGTAGCAGGTCACCTAAATTTCACACGAAAACAATAACAAAATGATGCACAGTCCAGTTGGAGTTCACTGCATCCCCCCCAACAGATAGATGGTACAACGAAGGCTATAGCTTTAAGTAAAAGTGATGGACTCCCTAACTTACCAGTGAGGATCTGAAGGTTGTGCGAGCTACTGTTAACCCTGAAAGAGCATCCTGTTTCGGGCACAGTGACGGCCGGCAGCAGCTTGACAGAAAGCCCGTAGAAGAAAGCCTGACAGTATTCTCTGAGCCACTCCACGTACCGGTCTGTCTCGGCCCCCGCGTCCCCAAAGGAACCTACGAGAAACAGTGCAGAATTAAGGTCAGCCAACTATGTAACATGCTGCACAAAACCCCCTGTATAACATATTGTGGATCGATGCCTTATCCATCTGCATAGCTCACAATGTAGACTGAATGTCTTGTCATCTTTTGGTCATTCAGTGACAGGATGGCATGTTTACTTTTACTGCTTAAGGGTTATGAGTTATTGTACTGGCAATCACATATGCACATACTTACATGTCCTTTCTTTAAACAATGACCATTATTTTCACAAACACACTTCATGAGGACTGAGGAATACAGAGGCTGTAGCCCCACTAGACACAAACATGGTTTGAATATAAATGGTATTGTGGCTTGCATTGGGGGTCTTGCGCAAATGGTCTCCGTAGAACTTCTCGAAGTCTTGAGGCTTCTCAGGGTAAGCAGAGACCCAGTCTGAGTCAGAGTGCACTGTGATGGGTTGGAAAAGGGCACTCGGCTGCCCCGGGTGGAATCCTTCCTCCAGAAGATGCCTTTCTTCTTTTGTGTACTTTCTGTACAGCTCAGCTAAGTCCTGCCGATTGGAGACTAGAGCTCTTTGCAGTGTCTCGACAGAGTGCCGGATCACCTTCATCTGCAGGAGAGGTAGACAGCAGTAGCACGGTTACAGATAGAGTCAAGGTGGAATTTGCGACATGGCTTTGCTAACACATAGAGATCATTTTTTGACCCACTACAGCCACCTATGGACTTATGACAAACATTTGATCAATGCCCAGTCATGTGACCTTTATAGCAGCCAAATTGGAGCTTGCTAGGAAAATGTATAAGTTACAGAAAATATAAAACAATATAATATACACTACATATGAAGTTGAATGGAAATGTATACAAGTGCATGAAATACTGCACGAGGAGGGTATATAAAATAACAAAGGTAGTGTTAGTTGTCTACAAGGAAATGTTAAATGTGAAAGTAAATCAATTCACACACACACACGCGCGCGCACGCGCACACACACACACGTTATACATGTTTGTACATACACTTCCGTTCGAGAACGCAAACGCCTCACCTCGACGCTCTATCAAAATCCCTCTTTTACGGGAAATGAATGGATTTATTCGTTTAAAAAAAAAGAAGCATAATCTGTCCCAATGTTTAGAAGTAAACGAGTTCACCGTGTTGACACCGGAATCCATTTCCGCTGTGTACTTACTCTGATGACGTCAGGTAAACAGAGGGGCGGAGCTCTTTCAGGGAAACATTGACGACCAGCAGAGAAGACCAGCTCGCTGCTATGGCACACCTAACGACCTCCTATTATCGGTTATCCTACAATTAAAATACATCAAACTTTTTTTTCTCATTGAGTTTGTGGAATCGGAGTTGTGTTAAGTGCATTCAACAGTTAACTACGACTGACGGCAGCTGGACGGAATACGAAAGCGGAAGAACTTCGTCAGTACGCGGAACGTTAGTGCAAGCGCAGCGGTAGTTAGCTAAAGTAGTTAGCTCGCATAACGTCGCACGGTAGCAGCTAGCAGGCTAGCTCGCTGTCATGCCCGGTATTTCTCGAGATTTGACTGCGTAAACGAGAATAGTGGTTAGCGGGTTGGCTCTCAGACGCCCAGCAAGCAGCTTGTTCCACCACCGAGGCGTAGGCAGGGCGGGCTGTACTTGGACCAGTGACAGGTCTGGACTAACCCACAGCGGAGCTTTGTGCTTTACCCACGGGGACCTGCGCCTCAGCCGTCTGGGGATCGCTCACTCGCACGTCCGAGACTTTCTGATGAGATGAGCGCGAGGTTGCCAATGGTCGTGGAGCTGTGACAAAACCAAAGCTTTAAAATAAGATATCTGAATCCGGCTCAAAAAGGAGTGTCAACCTTTCTCTTTGCCAAACCACCCCCCCATCAGTCAACACTGCAGAAATGCTGACAGACAGCAGGTAACAGGAACAACCGTTTGTACACATCTTTCATTAATAGAGGCTAATATTACATCCAATATTACATTTGACGATTGCTTGACTGCTGTAATGCAACATTGTAACTAAGGCATCTATTACAGTAATCTAATACCAAGTTTGATAATGCAGTATCAATGTTATGTGCACAGTGTGTTTAATCTCTATGTATAGACCCCAGTGAAGGTATGTTAATCAATGTGCTCTCATAATGGGAGTGCCACATGTCTGATCATATAACTGCCTGAGTTGCTATTTTTGGTTCCTCTTCATTTTCTCTCTTTCTGATACTCTTCCCCCCCCCCTGCCTGCGTCGTTTCTGTCACACTCTCTCCTTCACTTTTTTTATGTTCACTTTACTGCACTCTCTTCACTCGATGCTCCTTCCATTTCTGTTCTGCACAGGAAACGACACCGCGGCTGTGACAGTGAGGAGGACCAACAGCTGAGTTCTCAGGCCAAGAGGTCAGGAGGGGGTCCCAGCCTGCTCCTGTCGGATTTGGATTCAGAGGTGAGATTGACTCGATCTTTACATTCGTCGTCAGACCATCAGTGTTCTTTTGGGAGAGGATAAATCTGCCAAGGTCATTTATTTTCCATCTAATGTAAAGCCTATTGACGTCTGTAGACGGGGCAAGCGGCCTGAAATCATGTGTATAAATACACGGGACTCTGCATCGCGTATGCAATGCACCACTGTCAGGGAAAGAAAAAAAAAAAAAAGCAGCGAATGTTTTATTTACAGCATCTGCATCCATCCACGAAGCTCCAATTCAGAGCCCGTCTCTGTTCTGTTTTTTTTGTTTTGTTTTAGTCTTCCAGCAGCGACAGCAGCAATGGGATCAGCAGTCCAGAGAGAGCGCTGGTGGCCACCACCAGGCCGTGCATACACAGCCAGAACAACCGCATCCCCCAGTGCTCCCTCAGCCCAACGCCTGAAGACTCCGGTGGCTCCTTGCAGCATGGTTTCCATGGCGATGGCAGCAGTGTCTCTTACGACGACATCAACAGAGTCCTGAGGGAGGCGCACTTCAGTAGTCTGCAGACCAGAGGGCGTCCGGGTTCAACATGACCGTGACCTCTCGGATCCCTCTCCTGACCGGTCGTCCCTCCGCCCATCAGTGCTGACACTGCTGTCACGGTGGCTCCTCCTTGAAAGCCTCAAGGAGCACATTTGGGTCAAGGGATGGGGGGGGGGGGAAGGGGATGATGTGTGGGGAGGTTTACAGATTTTTGGGCACAATGGGCTCATCCCCCACCTCACCATGTACCATTTGTCAAGACCATAAGCACATCTGCTGTTCCATGGCCCAGCCACTGTGGTTTTCTGTGCAGTATTGATGTGTGTGTGTGTGTGTGTGTGCACGCACCCTGTGCACTTTACAGAGAGGAATCATTCTCTTTACATGCGTGCGTTGATGCGTGGACGTTGTCATTGGTGCTAATCTCAAGAAACGTGCGATGATCCAAAGTGCTTGTGAAACTAAATAAAGCAAAGCACTTTACTCAATAACTGCTCGTTCTGTTTACTCTCCACTGGGGACGGTCAGCCGCGTGTTTGTGTCAGTGAAGTGGGAGATGTTGCGATCCCCACTCGCAAAGGAAGTTCATGGAGGCCATAGGATTCCTTCTCGAGGAGCATTAATAAAACAATCCAGTAAAATATCATTTCTGGCCTTCTTTGTGTTCTCTAACCCAAGGTGAAAGTTAAATTAGAGTGTATTTGCAGTTACTTCCACTATGACTCTTTAAGGTTTTTGGGGTGGCAGTTCAAGGGGTTCAAGGTAATGGAACAGAGATTCTTCATGAGCCTCACCATCAAAATCCAACCTCAGATTAGATCCTGGCTAATTATAGCGCTGTGAGAGCGGCTACCAGAGTCTGCGGCTCAGGCGGTGTAATGCTCAGCACAGTGCGTCTCACAAAAACAGCCTCAAGAAACAGCTCTCTGAATCAGTTTGTAACCATGTGTTTAACATTTTACGCATTGTGTGTGTGTGTGCGCGCGCGCGCGTCATACGCCTGTCAGCCATACTCGGTTCTGTATGGTTCAATATGACCAGTACACTGTGTTGCAAATAAAATGAGAGCTGTGAAAGTGATTCATATTGTCATTTTTCCAAATCATTTGGCGTTGACATAAAGCGTTGTCTGCAACATGTCACCGACACCATTTAAATACAGAATAACGAGACTCGTCTGTGTAGTAGTTGGTGCTGTAACAAAAAAAAAAAAAATACAGCAGGTTTTATTGTTTCCTCGGCTTTTGCAGCAGCTTAGATTGTGTTCACTGAAACAGAATACATCGGTAGCGTTCATTGTACATATCGGTAGGTTGGATTACCATTTTGGCATGTAGTGTGTGCTACATTCCACAGTCCTCGACGCCGCAGTGGAGAATGGAACTGAAACAGCAACGCTGAGACAGTGAAGGTAATCTGCCTTGTATTTGGTTACACAAACGACCGCACGTGAAATTGCTATTTTGCATTATGCTGATGTTCTGTCACACAATGCCACACAAGTTATGCACACTAAATATTCTTCCTTTAGTTATCCACTAGTCTTGATTTATGCACTCTACAACCACTCATGGGTTTGTTTAAATCAATACATGAGACGATAAATCCTTTGTAAACCAACACTCGTTACATTTACACTGACATAACTGTTAAGTACCAAAAAAAAATATGGAAGACAACTCTCATTTGTAGGTTTTATGAGACGATTAGAGACGCAACTGTAGTGCAAATTACAAATGGAGGGATTCTCCCTCAGAGGTTTAGGACGTGCTGCAGAGGCGAGAAGAGTTGTTTCAGTTAGCTAAAAGGAATCCTGAGATAAAGCAACCGTCAATAATAACCTGCGATTCAAGGCAAGCATTCTTGTTTAACACTTTTCAGAAATGACACTTACAGACCAGTCCTCACATAAGACGGCGTTGGGGTTTCTCATGCCAACTGTGGATTGAATTCACTTTTAAAAAGGACAACAGTCGTGTGTCCTAAATCTCTGTCGCTCAGCCCAGTCTGCTGCTTAAATGCAATTTCCCAGTAGGCACCGTACAGATAGGAACCGAAAAATCCAATGAATGTGCAGTCTATATATAGTTCTAAGCATACAGATCTGATCTTAATTTATAAAATTAAATAGATTTCTAAAAGTTTATACATGACGACATCATTGGTTTTACCAGCTGTACAACGTCAGTGGTCAAAAGTTGAGGAACGAGAAGGCCGATACTGGTTGGCTGCTATCAGATGCAACTGAATTGCAAATTAAAGGAGCGTCATCACTGGTTTTACTGATGCCGAGACTGTTCTGCACAGCTAGACTCTCCATTAAGCCGTCGGCCATCGTCTCTGTCTGGGACGTCTCTCGTGCACACGGGGGCCTCCCCTTAGTCACCAGCTCCATGCCACTGAACAGGGACAGTCTGCCCAGACAGGCCTGCTCTCTCTGGGGCTCAGCTGGATGGGAAGAGCTTGTGTTCAGCTCTGATTCCTCAGCAACCGATGTAACCTCAGCAGTCCTGACTGGCTCCGACTGGTTCTGCACCAAGTCATGCAGAATGGGAGTGAGTTCCTCCTCATCGCAGTCATTCATCAGCTCCCCTGGGAGGTCTCTCTGGGCCGAGGGCAGACTAGAGGGGGAAGAAGGGGGATATGGTGGTTGGGTGACACCTGTGGGTGAGATGTCAGGCTGATAATGGTTGAGGTTGGGATTGCCAGCAGAGTGGTTTGGTAGTAGAGGCAAAGAGTGTGTAGATGTGGTAAGCTGATTGGTAGTTGCCTGATGGCCGCTGGTCGCTGTATCCTGCCGAGGAGTGTGTACGGATCCACCCATCAGAGCCTCAAACTGTCGCAGGATCTGGTAAGAGGAGATAAGAACAAAAAATAAAATACACCCTCATTTTGAGTGTCCTGTGAGTCTTCACCATTTTGTCTCTCTCTCTTTAGGTCTCTCTTACCTTGGTGGCTTTGTTGGCCACAGGTCCTGGAGCCCCCTCACTCAGCTGGCAGAGCCTTCGTTGTGTTGCTCCAAACATTTGTTCCAGAGAAAGGAGGTCAGAGGTCAGGAGGCATGATACAGCACACAGTGCCCGCTGCAGGTTTGGAGGAAAAGAGGGATATGTATATTAGGATTGCATTCTATAATTTAGAAAACATGGATCTCCGATCAATCTTAACCAATGGTACCATCTTAACAGTGTTTGAGGGATCTTGAAGCCTGATTGAGAGCAACTCCACCACCACCTCGCAGTTGAGAATGGAGCACCTGACAGATCAAATGAGACAGAAATAATACTGTTAGTAAAAAAAAAAACAAGTCAGCAGTATTCTCAGTCTGAGTTTAGATGCACTGACTCTTTAATGAAGTGCTGGCTCTCCTCTCTGGACAGGAAAACTCTGGATCCTTCGGTCAGTCTGCTGATCAGCGCCACCTCCTGGCCACAGTCCCCCAACTGCAAGGCTTCCACCCTGGAGGCCAGAAGGATGTGTGAGATCCAGAGACTACACTACTTCTCCAATGTGACTATGGTGTGATTTAGGGAGGGAAATTGCTGGTTTAGCCGGTCGACTCTGCCGCTCACCTTTCTGATGGGTCCCCACTGCTCTCTCTACTGGCCCCCGATTGGCTCCCGGTACCGGCTGACTTGCTGCCCACAGAGGCCCTGCTGTTAGCTGCCATATCCTGAGAAGAGTTATGAGAAGAGCTGTTGCCGCTGTCTGTCTCTTCCCAGCCGCCTCCCACCTGCCCTGGACATCGCTGGGCCAATGCTGCCGTGAAGACACACGGGAGTAAATAAGTTTATAACCAAACTGAATATAAAGTCTTGACACGCTGCTACAAAGTGAGCTGGTAAATGATTCACACACAAATACATATTTCAGATTCAAGCTATCTATTTAGAAACCTAAGCCCACGCGTCCATCACACCGACAACGTCTCACCTTTTGGTGGGCGAGCAGGCAGGTTGTAGGCACACGCAGGCACAGCCACCTCTATGGGTGCGGCCGGCGCAGCTACGGCCCGGTAATGGTTCTCATGGAGACGGATGCCCTGGTGTTCGGTGGGGGGAAGGACAGCACTGGCCACTACCTCTGCAGCTTTCTGGATCTTATCCAGTAGGGAGTCACTGCCTGCTGGTAGGAGCAGGTAGAGACATAAAAAAAAAAAAAAAAGGTACAGAAATGTACACGGAAGCTTAACTAGATTTGTGTCAGTGTGTGTGTGTGTGTGTGTGTGTGTGTGTGTGTGTGTGTGTGTGTCCCTCACCTGTCCCCTGCTTCCCTGGACTGCATCCAAAGCCCTGCATTCCTGACCGGTGGGAAGCTGCTGAGCCCATACCTGGACACAAAGACACAGGAGACCTCTGGTACTCTGATGCAAGTTATTTGAATCATTCAAGCTCTTTATAGACAATCAAGCTCTCTCTAATATTTCAGATGATGTACACTATCATTACATACGACAGTAGGAATGAGTTGCAAAAATTTTGATCTGTTTCCAAGTTGGTTGAATACTATATCTACTGAATCTCTTATTGAGTCATTTAGTCTTTTATCAGTAAAAAGCAATACTAAGACTATTTAGAAGATGGTCATTTAGATAAACAGCAAATAAGAAGTCTATCTGGCAGAACGTGAGTCTTGGGTCTTTAATTGCAGCCCTACACAGCCCTGGTACATCTGCACAGGTGTTTTCACTTGTGACTGATTAGCTCGGTTCTTCGGACCGTCACATTATTTCCAGTATCGCCAATTCAATCTGAGCAGAATAAGTGAAAACACATGCGAGGGTGTACAGGGCATTTAAGATATTTATGGGTTTTTCAAAAAAAGATACCTAAATAGATTTAGTAAAGAAGTTAATGGCACTTTATTATATTAATCATTATTTATCACTCACCCATTGTTGGGGGGGATAAGTTGAGCGGGGAGACGCCGTCTTTGGTGGAAATGATATCTGTGAAAAGCAACCTGGCCACTTCCTGCAAATAGAAAAAGTAAAAGTTGAGCATGTTTGCCTCGCTGTCACAGAGTTATGACTGACATGATGATTAACTGCAGCCTGGGGCTCACCTGTGCTGTATTTCTCACTTTCTGGTACAATGCTATGCCATGGATGGGATCAGGAGGGCCGCTGTAAACTTAAAAAAGGCAAAACACCCGACAGTGAGTGAATATTCAGAACGACGAAGCGGCCGCAGAGTGATAAGAGTCAAATAGAGCTAAAAGCCAAAAGGGGCCGATGTCTAACCTGCTGCCTGCTGGATGAACGTGGAGTTCCTTCGAAGTTCTGTGAGGAAATGGTTTGAGCCATGACCACAAAGATGGACAAAGATCTTCAGCACCTAAAACACCAGCAGCATGAGCAGAACCTCGAGTTACTCGCAGACAGGAAAGGAAGGAAAATCACTAACATTTAAAACTGTATACATTATGACTTATGCCACAACTCCACTTCAGTTTCATATTTCAGACAGAAAGTAGAATAATAATCACTGTTCTCACCTTAAGTTTGACATGACAGGACTCCACCTGCAACCTCTCCAGAAGGTACTCCAGCAAACACTGACCGCAACCTGAAGACTCATGGGAGATTTCTACAGTGTGATGATGGTTAAGGACATTACCACCATAGCATGAGAGACTCAGTATGTCTTATTTTAAGAAAAGTGATTGTTTCCTGGTTAGAATACCAGAAAATAACAACATAACTATGAAGAGCACTTTCCTGCTTCCTTGTTTGTATCATGAACTCTGGTGTGGAAATTACTGATGTGCTTTTGTTTTTTACCGACTCCTGCTCAGGACAATAAACTTTAAATGCTGTCCTGCTTTTGGATCCAAATATAAAACCATGGATGGATTCCCATCCAGTTATTTTCCCTGAAGAGTTTTCATTGGTCGGGTTTCTGGAAAACAATATGACTTGTATGGTCATTCTCCATTTGAGAGCTTTATAAACTTTACATTAACAAGGGATCAATGGTTGTCCAGCCTTTGTTTAAAGTGGTGCATAAGAAGCTGGCAAAGGATACTTCCAATATCTTGGAAAAGGTAGCCAGGACAGGGGGTTTCATCATCTGCTGTAGCCTTCATCAGAGTTGGGACCTTCAGTTGGTGGAAAAGATGATGGTTTAAAAAAAAGTGATACAAGTTCAAAGCTGACATAAGGGACTATCTTGTTATTGCACAGTCCACAACCAAATCCACCTGATCTAACCGCTGTACTTCACAGTTTGATTAACGGCGAAACACAGACTGAGGTGGACACAAACTTGGCATGACACCAGGGTCCGAGTACCAGGTTAGCTTTGGCCAAACAGACCGTTATAACGATGCTGTATATGCCTCTCTGCTGCTTTAAGACTTCTACGAAACAAGCTGGCAGGTCAACAGGGAAATGACATGAAACGCAATGAGCAAATCTGTGTCTTCTTACTGTTAGCTAGCAGGCTACTAGCAAGCTAGTGCTGGCACAACTTAATAACTGACACAAACAGACACGCTAACGTACGTCACGCTCCGTTCAGCTGTTACTAGTATTCAAAACAAGTAATGGTCGTAAACAGCTCTTACTTTCTGAAGAAAAGCCAGTCGTTCCATGAATGTTGCCATGATTTAGCAATCCTGGCTGCGGGTTTACTCATCTTCCTCCGAGGGGTACGAGGGGAAGGCGGTACCCGAGGTGATAGCTAGCCAATCACAGAGCAGTAAGTAGCAATCCTAAAGTCTATTGGCTCTCTGGTTACGCCTACATTTAAAGAAACAGCGAATCAACTTCAGGGAAACTAGACATGACACTTTGATTGACGGGGACATGAACGAATCATATTACAGAATATCCTGCTGGACGTTTCCTTGATGACAGGGTCAACAATATGGCGCTTTCCATGGTTTACAGAAATGCTTCATCCGAGGGTTGATGTGTACCTTTTTTATTCACAGCTTTATACGTGTGTTAGTACATTTAACAAACTGTGAAGTCTATTAATTGATAAACGAAAGGACTCGCCTGAACAGTAACCATGTCTGGGTCAAATGCATGGAGTCGCAGTCGAGAGAAAATGAGACTTTTCCCTGAACTTTTTGCTCAGTGTGCAGGAGAGGTAAGCACTGCTGTCATATCTGAACAAGGGGAATTGTGCTGTTTAATTCTGTGTACGTCCTCAACTCAGACACAGTTCACATTCAAATGAATTCTAGCTAGCTGCCTGTGCTACTACAAAACACAGCTTCCCCCCATAGCTAATAAACGAGGCCATATTTTTATTGAACAGCATTTAAACGTTAATAATGTTGATGGGCTACTGCTGTAATACTGTATAGTGCGTTTGATACCTAATGCTGACAATTGCTACAATAAAGACTGCAGAGTGCAGGTTACAAGAGCATCCCGGTTATGAAACTATAAGGTATATCATACTTCTGGATCCCATTGTTTGTGTAGCTACAGACCACCTCACTATTAGTATGTTGGTGTATTTATTTGATTCGATGTTTATTAATATATGTAGGCTGGGGTTTAGCTTTGGGTGAATAGGTTGAGCTTTACTGTCATTACCTAATGCAACACAAACAGCAATTGTATGAAAAAAATCAATAAGTGTAGGACAAACATTTGTAAAATAATAAATAAGACATGACAGATTAAAAGCAACAAAGAAGAAAGATGACACTATAGTGTATTTATATAGATGCAGTTTGCACACACATTATGTATAATGTGACTTCAATTGTGGTGCAAAGAAACTAGGTTGTAAGAATGGCCAAGGGTGTGCTAGAAGCAGACAAGAGCTCAGCACAGTAGATACAGTAGAATAACAGGATAATTTTCATTTTACATGTGATTTTTTTCTTTCACAATTAGGGAAAGAAGATGACAACTTACTTTGTTTTCCTTTGTCTAATGTCCACTTGTGTGTGATTCAGGGAGCAATGTATGGGAAGTGTGTGGCAGCTTCCACAACAGGCAGACAGGAGCTGAGGAAGGACATGTGTGCCAAGGAATTTGAAGCACTGAAGACCTGCTTTACAGCTGCAGTAAGTGATTAAAGTCAGCAATCCTCCTGCTGGACTTATGCAGTCGGGATAGATGGCCATTGATTGAAACGTTATACTCTATTACAGGCCAAGAAAAAAGCCAAATGAATGGAAACTGTCCTGGCTTTGCTCGAGCTGCAAATTCAGTGAACCGACCTCAATTGTGAAAAGAGAAGATGGGAAGTGTTGATCGACTTCTGGTGCTGAAAACGTAACACTTCCTCTACTAGGCACTGTAAATGAACTGGATGTGTACTGCTGCTACATTTTTTTAATAGAAAAAGACTGAATGTAATAAACAGAGGTGAATAAGACATTGCTGTTATTATTGTCTGAACACAGACCAGCAGCCATGGATGTAATCATGTTTTTTATTCATTCTTATCAGCAAAATGTACAGAAATACAATGCACATAGAGAAAGTAGAAAAATAGCCTGTTTCAGAAAAGTTGGATAACAAAAACACTACAAACATAGACCAGATTCCACTGTCCTTAACCCAATGTACGGATTTGTTTCTTCTAACATTTCTGTACTCTTTACAGTAAGAGTAGAAGCAAAAAGAACACAAATTGAGGGGGGAAAAAAATGCCCCATTTTGTTTTGATAGAACAGCAGCATATGGATTGGAAGGCACCGATCAATCAACAGGGAACATATATATATATATATATATATATGGAAAGATAGAATGATTGATAACTACAGTCATGGATCCAGCTGCTTCGTTGTCCAGTTTATCAAACGTAAGCCTACACTTCACTATATACCTCGTAGCCCCAGCATGAGGCTGAATACCTTCACTTTCATTTGAAAGTATAGTGAGAAGACTCTTACCAAGGTGCCCGACATGTAGATTCAAAGAAACATTGATCACAATTTAACACAGCAAATATTACAATACATACATATCAAAGTAAAAGATAAATACTAACAAACTAACCAAGCTCAGGAGACAAAGCACAAACAGATCCTCCAGAGAGGCAGACTCCACGAAGCTGGTGAATGAAAAGTGACTAATACATCCAACCTGCCTACACACTAGAGAAAGGTATTGCATAGATTTATATACATTTCAACAGTAACTTCTTCAAAATCCTCCCCCCTAGAGACAAAAATAAGTTAATATTTACATGCATACTTTGCTCTTTAGTAAAAGTCTTTGGGTTGTTTGCGGAGAACACAGTATCGAGAAAGAGAAAGTGTTCCTCTTTCTCCATATCATTTCCGAAGGCAAGAAAGAATTAAAGGAAACGATGTAATAGTCCACACCATTAGAAGTTTTCTGCAGGTGTACAGTATTTGTTGAACTTGCTGTCCAATCATTGAGCGAGAATGTGTGTGTGTGTGCGTGTGTGTGTGTTATTTCACCCCCTCGTCCTCTGAGGCCTGTTTAATCTGCCGCGAGTGCACCACTGCCCCAGCCAGTAGCTGCTCCTCCAGGGCCACGTGCAGGTCGGAGCCCCCCAGCTCCAGCAGGGGCTCCAGCCCCGGCATCCCCCTGGACGCACCGGTCTCCTCCGGGCGCCCTCCGGCTTCTCTCGGTCCCAGTGCCCTGCGTCTCCGTCTTAGATCCATCTCTCTCTGGTCCCCGATCTTCTCGTGGGAGCCCCGGGGGCGAGCCTCGGCTTTGACGGCCCCGTCTTCCACACCTTCTCCGGGGTCCTCCTGAGCAGCAGCAGCTTTCTCTTTGAGGTCTCGTCCGCCTTTCTTCAAAGCTTCACCATCTTCTCTCTCAGCCCCCTGTGCAGCCTGTCTGTCTTCTATAACTCGCTTTAGCTGGGCCTGCCTCTCCTGAGCCTCTTCTATCTGTTTCTCTTTCTTCGCTCTCTCAAGTATTTCATTGTCTATTTTCTGCATCTCCCGCTGAAGTTTCTCTTCTGCAGCCTTTTCCTGTGCGAGTTTATCCTTTACGGCTCTCTCCATCTCCAGCGCCTTCATCTCGCGATCAAGCCGTTCTTTTTCCACTCTTGCATGAACCTCTTTCTCTATCTGCTCTTTTTTAAGATTTTCAATTTTCTTCTTCACCTCATCATCTTTAAGATGAGCTTCCTGATCAACTGGTTGACGGTTATCAGATTTTTTCTTTACCAGTGGCACTCCCCTTGCCCCGAGCTCACTCTGCTTAAGGGATTCTCCTCCGATTGCAACATGGACATCCTCCTTGTAAGCTGCTTGACCAGCTACTTTTGGATCCCCAACCTCTGCACCCTGATGCCTGGCCTGTTCTCGATTCTGGTCCACGGCCTGAGGGTCCGCTCCTCCAGCTCCAACAGCAGCTCCACCTCCAGCACCAGCCCCAACAGCAGCTCCAGCACCAGCACCAGCACCAGCTCCAGCACCAGCTCCAACAGCAGCTCCAACAGCAGCTCCACCTCCAGCTCCAGCACCAACTACAGCACCAGCTCCAGCTGCCTCCATCGGCTGCTTCACGTCCGAGTCCAGGCCAGACTCTTTGGGCTTTGCTGCTCCACCTTCCATCCCCTCCTGGAGGCCTTTCTCTGCCTCACCGTCAGCAGCCCCTTTTAATTAAAAACACTTTTTGTCACGCTTATTTTTAAATTGAACACAACCACCAATGATCTCAAGTAGTCATTTATCTGCAACGCATTGAGTGTGCACCCACCGGCAGGTTGTTTCTGGTGGATTTCCTTGTGTTGCTCTTCTATGAAATCCAGTAGTTTTTCCTGCTGGTCAAGAAGTCTCTTCTGCTGCTCTTGCTGCTGCTGGATCACCTGCAGTAGCACTGCGTGGTCGAGCTGGCCTTCTGTAGGACAGAAACAAAGTTGCATCAGAATAAGTCACCACCAGGTCTCAGAACATTGCATTAGTTAAGAAACTTAGTTAGACGGATGTAGGGCCAGTCTCTAGGTGGGAGGGGAAGGGGAATATTCCACTATGGTTTAGTACCGTCCCATTGGTCCATTCAAACACACATCTCTGGATTGTAGCCTTAAACATAAACTGCAATGGGCAGATGTAGACACACGTAAACTACGTTAGGGGCTGGGGGCAAGGTGAGAGGGCGGATTCTACACCGGCACATTATTTAGATATAAGATAAAAATGCATATTTACTATATGCATTGTACGTACAGTATATGTAAAGGTCTATTAACTTGGCCCAGTGAGTGAATGAAGATCTGAGCGACAGACAAGAGATAAAGAGAAGAGGCAAGAATTCATACCTGCAACCAGCTTTTTTATCACTGTGATAGGAGTCCAGCAGAGAAAAACAGAAAAAAGGGGTAAAGATGGAGAAGGAAAGACAAAGAGAAGGCAAAAGTAAACAGAACAAGAAAGTCAACAAAAGCCCAAAAAACACTGCGTGGTGTATACAGGAAGGTCACGAAATAGGAGAAAAGAAATGGATTTGAATATTTCTGCTGTTTTAAATTATTTGTACCGTAAAAAACAGGCACAATCAGCGAGAGATTAGATTAAACAAGATAAAACAAGCCGAGTGAAATATGAAAAAGAGAGGCAGGGACATAAACATGCAGCAAGCCACAGCAAATAATGTAGTTTGTTACGATACAACCAATTAAAGGAAAAACACACTTTCATTATTTTTAATTTGTGAGTCAGTGCTTTACTTGTTTTATTTCCCGTCTCAATCGCTTGTAGTTTAGTTATTACACTTTCAAGAATAACTTCAAAGTACTTGTAAGATCTAGTAAAGTACTTGGGAGGTCGTGCTTGCTTTGCTGCGTGATTATTGGATGTCGGTCAGAAGTGTGTACCATCTCTGAAATCAGCAGGACAAAATAATTGTCATGCAGCTGCATTTTAGACTACATCCAATCCCTTGTATAAGTAAAAACTAATGATAAATGCATCACTCAATGATACATTTGCAGTGCAATTCGTTTTGAATTGCTGCTAATTAAGTGACCTAAGACCATTTACTCTACACCTCTGGACCTTTTCTACTCCACTCACCGTCCATTTTCTCATCTGCTGTGTCTTTGCTGTCTGCAGCTGGAGCCACACCTGCAGCTGGAGCCACATCTGCAGCAGGGTGATGCTCTCCTTCAGAAAGTGGAGCTGAAGAACAACCAAAATGTCACCAGGTCAACGTTGCATTTTCCTAGAACCGTTTACACCATGCAAGGGTCAGGGTTCGGTTAATACTCACGCTTCTCTGCAGCATCTGGAGCTTTGCCCACTTGATTGACCTCCTCAGCTACATTCCCTGCTTGAGGATCTTTCACCGGATCGAGGTTCTCTACTTCTTTAAGCTGAGGAACGTCCTGCTTTTTGTCTGCCTCTGCACCGGGCTTCTCCAGCACTTCATTGGACCGGGCTTCACCTCCACCCAAATCCACCTCCTCTTTCCCCACAACAGCCACTACAGGCTTTGGTTTCTCCTCACCCGTGTTGTCTTCTTTGTCCTCTACCACCACCACCACAGCATGCCCTAAACCTTGCACTTCATCTCTTTTAGGTTCCTCGGGTTGTTTGTTGTTTTCCTCCAGCTCTGCGTTGTTCTTTCTTTTGTCCACCATGACCGCGTCGTGAGGGATGGGTGGTTCATGCCGATGGGCCTCGCCCTCTGGCAGCGCAACACCTGGTAAAACAGACAAAACATCCCTTATTCTCAACAGTTCAGAATCCAGTGAAGATTCCAGCATTGGTTCAGTTTCCAGCCTTACCAGCACCAGGGCGGTCCAACTGCGCCTCTTCCTCCTTCCTCTCAGGTAGTTCCACTGGTCCTTTAATCTGGGGGGGCTCCGGCGGGTCCCCGTCTACTGGTTGGACCACCTTCACAGCTGGAAGGTCAGGTTTTTCTATCTCCACTGGCTTCTTGTTCAGAGCGTTGTCTACATGCAGACACACAAACACACAATCTATTACAACACAGACCACTGCTAGTGAATATCACCTCTATTAAAAGCCAAACTGTGCTTCCTGTTACGGCAAAATTAGTAAATCTGTCGTTTAGTAATAGATTTATGCCGCCATTAAAAGTTGTTTTTTTTTTTAACACAGGATTATGTTTTACTCTTGTTTAGTATCGCTGCTGCTGGTGAGCTTTTTACTGCCTTTTCTCACACAGCCAGTATATATATATATAATATATATATAGATAGATAGTAATTTGATACCTCATTTATTTCCCTGTTTTCTCTTGTCTGAGGAAAGTAAAATGACTTGTCTTCTAGTGCATTACTATTTAACACTGGCCCTGACATGCACTCTTTATTTTCTTCTGCTGTTGTGTTTATTACACACATTAACGGCTGGCATTAAAATAAATTAACACCTCCGGTATATCTCCCATGAACTGCGCGTTTGCCGATGCTCTCGGGTGTAATTGAATTCAAGGCGACGACTATCCCCGACAAGTAGATCCACTAGGTGGCAGCAAGCGCCGACGATGTCAAAACTAACACGGTTGGTGGGGTTTAAAAATTGAGCAAGAGACAGAAGAAAAGACAAAGGGAGATGAATTAACATTGAAAGTGACAAACGGGTGTAAAAGGGTTTCACCTCCAGTCAAAATGTGAGGAGAGAATGCAGTAAAATCAAACTAGTTCAAACTAGTAACTCAAAAGGCTCCTCTCCGCCTCATCTCCATTTGTTTTTCGTCTGCACCCCTCTAACCTCCCCAAACATATCACCATCTCCCCTTTATACAGCCAGAGCTTGCAGGCATTTTATAGCTGCCACAGGAGATGTGGGGGGGGGAGAGACGATGTGTTTTGAGGGGGGAGGGGGTGGCAGGAGAAATGAGAGGGGTGGAGAGAGAAATTACTGGAGTTTGAAGGGCATCACTCTCGCTCCATCAATGTCAAGCACTCGGCGCTGCTATCAGATATTATCAAGAGGTTATCTACTCACCCTGCCTGCCTGTCTGTCTGTCTATCAGTCACTGTCTGTCCTCCATCTTTTCTTCTCGCAGAGATGAAAGAAACCCCTTTTCTGTGGGCTGTGGCTTTGTGCTTTTGTTTTAGTCTCACTGGCCCTTTGCCACTGGCTCTTATTTTCTTTACGTTGCCGTTTTAGGGCCCTGTAGTCCTCGACTTTGAAAATAAAAGAAGTAAATGCGTCTCTCGTGCCGCCGGAGCACGCCGAACCCTGGCTCCGGCCCGTTAAGGTAAATGTTTCCGTGGTTCATTCGTAAACCAGTTTCTTCTATTCTCCCTCAAGTAGGTACGTTATAGCGAGCCTTTAGCACGTCATGATCTTTACCGTGGTGTTCAGGAAGGTCTGGTAGCAGCAGGTTGTTCTTGACAGGTGCTGGAGGGGGAGGAGCTTTGACCTTGGTGCCGGGGCTTGTGGCCGAAATGGAGAGGGTGGTGAAGGTGCTGACCAGCAGGATGCCCAGACCCACGCAGAGCACCAGCTAAAAAGGACAGAGAGAAAAAGAGGGGAGAAGCACAGCAGGTCAGTGAAGAACACATCTTCACGGAGCAACTGATGAGTGCTAATTCTGACTGTGCAACCTGAGAAATGAGGCTGTTCTTCTGGATCTTCTTGTAGATGAGAGCAGGGCATATGAAGCAGATGAGGCTGCCCATAGTGGCTCCAGTCAGACCCAGAATGGTTTCCACTAGAGAGAGAAGAGGAAACGAAAAACACAGGGATCATCTTGTCGTCCTGCAGAGGTTAGGGTGCAAGTGGCAGTAATGCATGCTGAAATGCATGCTGAAACGGCTAAAATATTTAGCTGAAAGTAATGGATACATAGCTCAAATAGTTAGATAAATTATAGAAATAATTAGGTAAAGTAATAGATAAACAGTTTCAATTGTTATTCAAAAGCAATGCATCGACCATCAACGGTATGAAAATAATATTATAACAATAATCACTGTTCATGTTGTTAATTATCATCCCCATTAAAATCAATTGAGATAAATGCATTTTGAAATTGCACCGGGCCAAACATGGCACCGACATGGCCAGAGTTGAGGGGTTTGGGTACTGCTCTTCCATATCTCTGCTGCTAAAAAAAAAATATCAAAGCGATTCCCCATATCGATGCTCTTTCTCACCAGCTCCATTCATACCTGCCTCAGCCATTCATAACCGGGACACCCGCCCAGCCCCAGGCTCCCATCCATGGCACCCCGCTCTTGGCAGAGGCGAGCCCTGGCCCCACCCCGGTCTCTGTGGTGGCTGGCTGGGCGTCGGGCCTGGAAAACCCATCGTTCATCCAGAGGACGGACACCATATTGTCTCCCTCAGATTTAGTGTCCATTCTCCCCAGGGTCCTTACCTCCCTTATTCTCAGTCTATTAGTCTGATTAGATACACAAAGGGCCAGCCAAACCCACAGTGTGTGTGTGTGTGTGTGTGTGTGTCTACCCAATCAAAAGTTTAATAAACATCCTCCATATAAAAGGATGAATAAAACAAACTCATTCTAACCTTTACATCTCCGCCATTTTGGAGCCGTTTGTGAGTGGGACGGACAGACTCAAAGAACCTGACAGAGAGCCAATATTGGTGTGTTCATATGTTGGTGTGTGTGTCAGAGAGAGAGAGTCTGGGAGAATAATTGCCCTATCTTCCTGTCTGCCCGTCTAAAAGATAGAGCCCTGATTTAAGGACTGTGTTAGAGTGTGACAGTCACTGACTCGTAAAGTCACATTCACACATGTCGTAAAGCTCCCCGGCTACTCCGCCCACATAAAGGAACACATGCACCTTGAATACCTCCAGTCAGCGAGCCCCACACACACACACACCACACACACACCACACACACACACCACACACACACACACACACAGTACCATTGGGGATGAGAATGCCTCCCAGCATGGTGCCAAACACAATGCAGAGGGTGATCATCTTAAAGCGCAGAGGAGGCATGTATCCCCCGGCAGCAAACGTCCCATCCTTCTGCTGCGAGGCGAAAACAAAGAGTGAGAAAGACAAAAAGATAATTTAAAAAAAATCCCAAAATTACAATTGATTTGGATTTTTTCTTTTTTTTTTTCTTTCTTGAGTTCTGCTTAGCATTTCCGTTACATTCAGTCAAGTGCTGTGGCCAAACCAACCCTTGTGTGGAATGTTTCCTTATTTGTCATCATAGACATATATACATATAGTGGGTACGGAAAGTATTCAGACCCCTTTAAATTTTTCACTCTGTTTCATTGCAGCCATTTGCTAAAATCAAAAAAGTTCATTTTATTTCTCATTAATGTACACTCAGCACCCCATCTTGACAGAAAAAAACAGAAATGTAGAAATTTTTGCAAATTTATTGAAAAAGAAAAACTGAAATATCACATGGTCATAAGTATATACATATACATATACATACATATATATGTATATACATACACACACATATGTATATACATATACACACACATATGTATATACA
>NW_022280034.1:11561984-11562057 GCF_004355925.1 Anarrhichthys ocellatus
ACACACACATATGTATATACATATACACACACATATGTATATACATACACACATATGTATATACATACACACA
>NW_022280034.1:11572526-11581082 GCF_004355925.1 Anarrhichthys ocellatus
ACATATATATACATACACATACATATATATACATACACATACACATATATACATACACATACATATATATACATACACATACACATATATACATATATATATATATATATATATTAGTAGCAGTAGCATTCAAGATCACCTGCTGCTCAAAAAGCATGGTGTTGATGGCCTGGCGACAGGGCAGGATCATCATGGGGAACCCTACGGCCACAGACATCATAAAGCCCACACGAATCATCTCTGTGACCAGGTTGGACGGGAAGTTCATCAGCACGTTGCCCGCAATGTTCTCCGTGAAACTGACGTAGCCAAAGAAGCCCACCTGGTTCAGAGAGGTGGAGGGAACCAAACACGGGGTGGGAGGAAAGCAAAAAGTAGAACACATGAAGATGTAGAACGCTAACGGCACCTGAGGCAAAGTGTAGCCAGTGTAAATGGCGGTGGCTCGTGCGCATGGAGAGCGTGCTCCCACTCACAGTGATGTAGAAGACGGTGACCACGTTGAGGCTCGAGGTGAAGATGGTGCTCATGCGTTTGACGGACGGCTCGTCCAGGCTGTCGTAAGTCGGCAGCACCTGCCTGTGAGAGGAAAAGCAGCCCGACAACAACACATGCTGCGTGACATAAAGACCACACTGGTGCATTCATGTGCTGTCCAGATTATCAGATACACAACTTCTATATCTATCTTTTGCTCCTCAGCAGGGAGAGTCAGGGAAAGCAGTCACAGGACTGTTACATGTTTGCCAACTCCCAACCTGACGGGGAAAAGATCAACTTAAATGATATTATTCTTACTTACTTAGATTGAATAGTTTGTTGTTCTCTAGCTCATGTTTTGTTTCATACACCAACTCCCTTCATGCATTCATCCAACAATTGTTTAACCAAGTAGATTAATTACACCCTTAAGTGATCATTTGTCCCGTTACTTGACAATTGATTAGTTGATTATTACTTGCAAAAGTGGGCCTCCAAACCCCTCCAGTCATATGTAGCTTAGATGCTTGTAATTAGTCCGGATATTAAGCACATCAATATCAAAGGTGAGAACATCCAACATGCACATTAATGCAACAATTTTCATATGATGAAATATCAATTAACTAACAATTAATGCTTGAGAACTTTTCAATTGCAGTAGATGAAAGTAATGTCATGGCAGTTGGGGGGGGGGTGGAGTAGGTAGGAAGTGTTTGTCTACATTTGAGTGTGTGTGACAGCATGTTAAGGCTGGCCGAAGTTACACCTGAGACTGTCGGTCCATCTGTAAGCACAAGTGTGCGTCTCCCTCTGTCATGTTTGGGTTCTGTGCTACATGAGAGCGTGGCGGTGTGGATGGGGAACCATCGGCACATTAACCAGTGAATTTACAGGCGTTATATATAACAGCGAGTGCCTGCCAGGTTTTAGAGCATTATAAACTCTGCCGGCAGACTCTTTGTGCTCACCTCCTCTCTTTCTCCATCTCCCTCATAGACGTGTGAAAGGAAGAAACGGAGAGAAGAAATGAGAGAGAGAGAGCAAGACACCATATCTTTCTCTCATCCTCTCTTTGCCCGTCTCTCTCTCTTTTGCACACCCTGGTTTTATGAGCAAGCACTGTCCCGTGGTGCTTTTTTTTCCTTGATGCTTGTTTAATCCGCAAACCAGTAAATCTCATAGCCGAGGCTAAAGAAAAACGGCATTTTTTAAGTGCTGAGCTAAAGCGTCTAATGTTCACTCGACAGTCCTGAATCAGAGGCTAATGTGTTTTTGCATTAACGCTGCCCTTAAATGGAGGAAACATGAACGGAGGAAGTCTCCAAAGCGAGCGTGGGGGAAGCCCACGCATGTGTGTTGGGAGGGTGTGTGTGTGTGTGTGTGTGTGTGTGTGTGTGTGTGTGTGTGTGTGCGCGCGCGCTGTAGATAATATCATTAACTTGGAGTTGACAGCATGCGGACAGTAGCATCGCAGAGGGACATTTTTTTCGCCGCACATGTTTTTCTTATGTCCCTGTTATGAGCTCACGGCCCCTCATCCATTCAAACGCGCGGCCAAAAAACCAACGGGGCCCGGCTCCGGTCCCGCCGTAATGGTGATGTTAAGTAATGTTTTAACTGAAAGTGAGTGCGTTTCATGAACGTAATAAAAACCCCAATGTGCTGAGAGCTGTTTAATCAGCCTGTGAATACATCAGTGTGTGTCTGCAAGATGGCGGCGGTCCAATGCGTTGATTAGTGGTTTTGGCTCGAGCTGCCGGCCGCCTAACGGAGCCCTTTGCTTTGCGTGACCCGACCACAGGCCAAGAAACCACGCTGCCAAATATCATTCGGCACAGCTCGTGCACAAAACACACATGCATAAACACACACAAGTGCACACTTTCTTCTAACATGCGCACACCTCCCTTGCGCAATGTTACGTTGGCTTTGTGCGATTACATTAGTTAAAGTCTCATTTGAGTCTCAAGGCAACGGTCACCCATTCCCGCCGCTTACCTCGCCCTCCCTCACACAAACAAACCCATACAGCAGCTACCACCCAAACATCTGGCCCCCTAATGACTTCCACAATAACACTCCCTGCACCCATCCTTCCCCCCCAGCACCGCATTCAAATCGGAGATGGGACTTTGTACACCCAGATCCCATTAGGCCTTCGCACGTTAGCCTTCGCCAGCAAGCGCTAAAGCAAAGAGGACAGGACAAAAGAGGCAGTGACAGAGCATGCAGATGAGTGAAAATGGAGACATAAACGAGTACGCTGGCTCAGAGGAGCTCCGAGTGAGCTGTGAGAGGTGACATGAAGTGGTGTGATCTCTGCAGTCACTGCGAGGACAGTTAATGCAAAGATCGGCGTGAAAACCCTCTGACTGTCCAGCAAAGGAAAAGAAGATCTTAATGTATGTACAGTAATTGCCTCACTGTTTAGGTCAGCATCCACGTGTTTGTTTTTGACAATTTTAGATCAGAAAATCTGATTGGAATATGGACAAAGTTTTCCTTTTTTGTCTAAAAGTTCAAATTCTCATTGTAGCTGTTGTGACGTAGTAAAGTCACTTGACGAGACCGAGCCCGTTTTCCACATGAGACGGGTTATTTGTAAAAAGGGCAGCACCAAACTGATGAGCCGACAGTGAAAAGCACATAAGCAATAATAAGCAGCCTCCCTTTACGACCAGTAATTCCTCAACAACCACCTCCTCTCCACCCGACACCCTGGCTTACAGCGATGATGCAAGTGCACTAACTAGGATGTTTGCTCAATTTCTACATGCAGCTATGAAGGATTCAACTCACTGTGCCTCTGTAGGAGTCAGACAGTGGAAAAGCCCCCATTTGAGCATCTATACCCCTCCCCCCCACTTATTGTCTGACATTAGTTTCATTACATGGTCCTGTGCGGGTGGAGGGGCGGGAGGAGTACTTACGACTGACAGGCGAAGGCCATCCCACAGATGGGGAGACAGCGAAACACACCCTCCCAGCGCACCACATTGACCTGCCCTAGCCACCAGCCGCTGAGCAGCCCATGTTTGAACGAGGACAGCACCACCTGAAGGGAAGGAGGGGGGGGGGGGAGGGGGGAGGGGGTTACAGCCCGAACCAAATGAAGTTGAGGGGTGGAGGGGAGCACGAGGAAGATGAGGGTGGGGGTGGGCGGGGGGGCTGCACCCATGCTGGCGGCTCACAGACAGATAATGAAGGTAATCAATGAGGAGAGAAAAACCAGAGAAAATGAAGAAAGGGAAACAACAAATAGAGACGTGACAAGAATCCCCATACTGAACATAAAACCTGTCATAGCTGGAAATGTTGAGCAATGAAGGTGATGTGTAATGAATCAAAGTGAAATCATAAATGTTATCAAAATGAAAAAAGGCTTATGAACGGGTCATCTAGACAAAAACAGGCCCCACAGGTTTTTTGGATCAGCATGCGTTTCTTACGTCTCGCTCCTTTAATTACCTGACAAAGTCCCAGAGGACAGCAGAGTCCCTCCATACCCCTCCAGCCTCCCACACCCACACCCACACCCGGGCTGCTAATCCTGGGTGTGGGGCGGTGGTGGGAGGGCAGCGAAGATGAAACTTCCAGTTTAGTATGTTACACTTCTCTGCCTTACTACAACTGCCACCAAGAACACACACACACGCACGCACACACAGAGAGCTCAAATGGCTCAGACCAAACCCGAATTAAAAGGTGAGAAATGGGGATGACTGAGAGGAGTGGGCGGAAGGAAGGTTCAGGTAGGTAGGTGGGGGGACATCTGGCTCCCTTCACTTCCTTCACTCTCCAACCCCCCCACCAACTGCCCTTACGGTGGTGTTATTGCGGGGGTGGTTTCCTTGGTTTACTTACGGGTGACAGCAGAAGGTTGTGGCGATAATGGGCAGGCACTGAATGACGCCCTTGAAGCGCCACAGGTGAACCCGCTCCACCCAGGAGCCTGAGATAATGCCGTAGCGCAGAGACGACAACACTATCTACAGCAGCAGCAGCAGAAACAGCAGGGGGGGACAGAGGGGAGCAAACAAAGGGTGCAGAGGAGGTGGTCGAGGGGAGTGAGGGAGAGCGGAAGGATACGAGGTAAAAAAGGAGGAGAAAGAAGTACAGGGGTGCAAAATGGGCAGAGATGGAAAAAAAACGAAGGGGAGGATGAAAGGAGGGAGGGAAGGAGATACATCACTGTTAGAGGGTTAGGGATCTGGACTGGGCCATGGCCTGGATCTAAAGCCAGACATACACACCACACCACTGCTCCAGGTTATCGAGCTATGCGTCACGTCACGCGAAGAGACTGTGAACAGCAGCGAGAAGTCTGTGGAAGCAGCAGTACGGGTCAGTAGAACAGAACCACACACAAACGCTGTGTGTGCATTTAAAGAGTAAACGAGCCAAATCCCATGAGGCAGAAAACTGATGGCTTTATACAATAAACAAACTGTTATTATGTGTATAATAAACAGTCTCCTGCTTGGACATTACTGGTAAGAGTGTAGCCAGAAGTGCAGCATGATTCAAATGTTTCGTACCCAACAAAGGGTTGAGGAAAGGCGAAATGGCAAAAAAAAAAGGTGACTTACAATAAATAGTCCTCAACCTCGTATCTTCTAATTTTTCCAATGTCCAAATAATCATTACGGTCAGTATTAACTTGCTACACAATGCTGATTGACTGGGACAGAAAGGTAAGTACGAATAGGAATGTTGTGCCGACTTCAGATAACAGAATAAAAGTCTTTCCTTCAAAAAAAATAAGAGTAATTTGACATGCTGTACAAACAGCAATGCCAGGGTAAGAAGAATCAGTCTGAAGTATATCAAATCCGTTTGACGCATTAATATCTGGTAACAAATGAGCAAATATAGAAAAATAATTCCCTTTAGTTGCAAGGGTTTGTGATTTAGTGGAGTTGACTATGTGACCTCCATTTACTTCACACTTACAGTGCTTTAAATGTCTCCAGCGGCCAGTTCCAAGTGGTGTCTCTCTCCCAGGGGAAAGACTGAGCTCCAGCCAATTAAGAGCAGCGCAGCAATTGTTTTCTGCCCGATGTGATTTAGCGTGACTTTGCTCTTTAAACAAAAAAAAAAAAAAAGAAAGAAAAGAGGAGCAAGACAATATTATGTCGGTAAGGAAGAAGACATCGTTCTGTGCAGTGGAGCGAATAAGGAGGAATTAAACATGGAAGACAATGAAATAACATTTGTCCAAACAATATTCTGAAAATCAAATGAGTTTCAAGTTAATTATATAGTTTGTGTTGCAGGTTACAAATGCATTCATAGTATTTATACGTACAACTAGCTCTTAGTTGTACTTAGTTGTAGCTCTGGTACTTAAGGAAAGCACACTGCTGTCTGCTCAGATGCATTGCGTTGGAGTGCAGCTGTCTGTGTGTCGGTGGGCTCACCGTGAACATGAAGAAGGTGTAGAACATGAGAGCCATGGCGGAGAAGGACTGGATGGAGGACATCATGTTCCTCTGCAGACTCAGAGGGAGGACGATGAACAGGGACACGGCGATCAGCAGCAGCACGCGGAAAATGCCGGTCACCTTTCAGAGGAAAAGTGTGAATAATGAATCCTATTACTCCAACATTTATAACCGGTGTTTGCTGTTTTGGTTGCTTGGGAGTAAAGTGTCGGAACAGAACAGTGGATAAGAAACGTATGTTCAAAGATTAAAGAGATGAATAGAGCAAATAATGATCTCAAACCTGTAAACCCAACAGCTGAGCGAAGAAATTGGAGCCCAGATCAGCTATCACTACATAGAAGGCAATACAGGTCCCCAACATCAAACCGATCATACTACAGGGAGAGAGAGAGAGAAGACCTGGATTATCACCTATGATAATTATCTGTAGAAGATCAAGCCATAATAAACACTTCAAATACGGCACAATGTGTGTAGTGAATTAATAATTAAGACTTGCCTCAACTCCACCACAGTCTTTCCTGGTTTCCCGTAAGCATGGAACGCTGCAGAGAAGAGAGCGACGTCAGTGTGAACAAACAGATGGCAGCATCCGGGGAAGAATCGCTGTGACGTGGTTTTCTGTAAATTAAGTTTAACGTTCTGTCTGCTGAGTCACGACGGCCATCGTTGCTACTGCTAACTGTCAGTAATAAATACTAAAAACAGCCTAATTCAACGCTATTTAAACTCACCCAGTCCTGCATAGGTCCTTCTTTTGGTGCTGCTCGCTGTGTTGACCAGGAACATGCAAGACTTGTGGGTCATCCACGAACAGAAGAACAACAGGAGAGTTCCCAGCACTATCCCACACTGTAAGAGAGGACGGGACACTTAAACACACATTCACACATACACACACAGAATATATACAAGCATCTTCTTTTTTTGGGGGGGGGGGGGTAAAGTGACCGTGGCTAAGTCTTGATGCCCTGAACAGGATTCAAACTGGAATCCTGCTCGACTATCTTCACATTTAATCTTTAAACATATTTGCAACATCAGTCCAGACAAGAAACATATTTGACAGTTTTAGACTCAAAACATGAAGGTCTATGGAAAGTAAAAAAGAAAAACAATTCTTCAAGATATAACAAAAGCGTATCCATGTGAAGGATATCTGCAACATTAAATATTGAGAGTTGGCAGCACTTTTATCCGCCCATGATTGTTTAACACATCAGTTTGCTCTATGGCAGGAAAAGAACAATAAGCTTCCAGAGAGTGTGCGATAAAACACCTGTGAGACCTGTGTGCCAACATAAAGCCATGGAAGAGTCATCAACGACACCAAATGGAGCTATTTCGAATTGCTGTTATTTAGTAGGAAACAGTTTTTATCAGCAATTTTGGTGACATTTTACTTTGTCTGAGGTGCAAGAATTCAAGGGCCTAATAAAAAAATATGATGTTATTTTGGGGAAGAGCTGGCCTTTTTAAAGAAGGGCCACCCCCGACACCTTATCTTCTTTAGTTCCTTCTGTGCATAAATATTTACAAATACTACACAAATGTTGAACTTGCATAGTGCACACTACACAACAAACAGAGAGGCAGGAAGTCGGCCGAAATGCTTCACAGCAAATAGTTTCCTGAGATTGTTCTGTGAGGACACTGATACCATTGTAACTTTATGAATTCCTGTTTTCAATAGGGAGGTTGAAGGGTCACACTTTGTCCTGAAGTATTTTGCCAAATAGCAACTTTTTTTGCAATTTGCAACCACGAACGGTCAAAAACACGTTTGGTATTTGTGCCAAAACCTGTAAGAGAATGTGTTCAAAGGATTTAATGTGGAGAGCATGATGCAGTCTGGCAACAGATGGAAAGTCTGTTTATCATCAACCAAGCGTCCATTGCCAGCAATAAAAGTAACAGTCATCCATTAAGTAATTTTCCATTCACACCGATGTCCTCGCACAATGACAAAGCAAAACTCACAGTGGCCAAAATGAAGCTGTAGGTTGTTTCAACATTCAGTGTTTGTTGAAATCCCTTCAGCAAGATGCTGATTCAACAACTCTGTGCTCATTTTGTGGTCTGTAGTTTGTGATGCTGTTGAATTACGTCGTGTTAAACTGAAAGGTGTTTTTGAGCTGATATATCAGTGAGGTTCAGACTAAACACTAGAATCATCTCGCTGTAAAGTTAAACACCATCTAAAACTACAACTGACTGGAAATGACATCGTTTCAATGGACTATTTCAAACTGAAGCTTGTAAATTTGAACTTGAAACGTGACAACTTGTACAGTATAATGTATCGCGTAGCTGTCCGTCTGTTAATTCATATGAGATATTCTATGGGTTAAATGAAGCTATTAGACAAATATTAATGTCTGACTATCATAGATTTATGCAAAACACATGTGGTGAATGACAAAAAGTGACAACCAAGTACATTTAGTTAAGTACTGTACATAAGTACAGTTTTACAGGAATGTTATCTGTAATGTACTTTCCCTCTTACTACTAATACTGTAGCTCCTTTTTATTTAACTATATTTATATCACACCTGTAGCTATACATTACAGATGAAGACTATCTACAAAACATACATTCATATATATATATATATATATATAT
>NW_022280034.1:11581182-11594636 GCF_004355925.1 Anarrhichthys ocellatus
TATATATGTATATATATATATGCAGTTAAAATGCACTGCTTACATGTAAATCCAACAAAAACAGTGAGTGCAGACAGCCCACCTGTTTGAAGCAGAAGGGCATGGTGAGGACACTGACTCCTACGATGCTGTTCACCACGTTCATGATGAGACCCCAGTTAGACGCAGTCATCTTCACCGCGTATCGACTGGTCTTCTTTTGGTAAGAAACTGTCAAACAAACGGTGTCTGATAGCTAGTCCGCAGCGGGGACTCGGGACTGTATTCCGGGTTTGTTTCTCTGACTCTTCCGCCGATCAGTGACGTGGCGCTGTGAGAGAAAACACAGACAACCGAGTTTATCGTTTCACACACTTGAGTCTTTGTAGAATACACATTAATACGAACGTGAATTAAAATATATATATATATATTAAAATGAAAACCAGAATATCATAAATACTGTGGCATTTAGCTAGCAAGCTACTGTTTACGTTAGTAGCCTCATTAACGCTAATAGTTAGTTAGCTGAACGTTAACTCACGTGTATCTGAGACTTGTGCGCCGGTTGCGGGGCTGTCCCGATCACGTCATCATATATGATTTCCTGACATCAAACGGACATTTATCGTTAAAAAAATTGCGTGTTCGTGCGGTTTGTAAGCAACAAGTCAACATGAACTCTTTTCCAAAACACACAAATCCAGCATAGACTTTTTTTTTTAGTCCCCCGAGCACGTATCAAGGAAGTAGAGATTACAGTCGAGGAAGTGAGAGAGACAGCCTGGTGGTTTCATCTCGCTAGAAACACTCGGGCGCCCACTAGTGGTCACATCATGGTAATGAACATATTTGGGATTTAATCTCCTGTTTTCCTTTCCTCTTTACTTTCCTCCAGCATAAATAATCATTTCTGTGTACTTTACTTAATATCTACTACAGTACATTACTCCCCCATTTTACTACCTAAACACCAACAATGTTTACTTAGAGTCAGATGTGTGTGACCGTGAATATTTTAAGATAGCTGCTAACGAACACACATGGATAAAATAAAAATAAAAACATGGTTAAAAGACAGTGGAGCAGCCGAGCGAAAGGCTAAATAAATATATTAGATACATTGTACTTTGGAAAAACATAACACTATTTATTTTCAAAAAGTGGGCTCGCTGGCAATGAGTCCAGGACGTTGATAGAAGAGACAGTGACCCAGCAGCCACTAAGTCAGCTGTCCTGCTTCTGAACAAGTCCAGCATCCAAGAGGACCCGAGCATCAGCGGGACTGAGGCAGCGACCCAGAGACCCGCAGCCCTGCGACATGTTCAGCTGCTTCATCCCGTCTCAACTTGAGCCCCATAACGGTCCACCTCCGCGGAGGCAGATGGCTGAGACCCGGTGGCGGGTATCGCACCAGGTTAGCAAGCCCCACAGTTTAACTGCACGTGTCAACCACAGTTTATACTTCCATCACAGTACATTTAGCTTCACAATTTAAACAGTGTATTCCTTATGCATATACTCTTTGCCTTGAAAGCTGAGTAAATCCATAGAAATGATGAAAACTGGTTGTCTATTTCAATTTGGAAGGCCATGTGTTTACGTTCTGAACACCACCCAGATAAGTTAGAGGTTCATCTAAAATATATAACGCTGTACTCTGAGCACAATAGGCTGTACTCACTGACTGTGAAAAGAAATAGTAATCCTGGTGGGGCAGTATGTGCTTGTTTATGCCATTGAGCTGCTCACTAGGCTAATCTGCTTTCATGTTGTTGCCACTGGCCCAGGAATGTATTGTTGCGCTCATGTTGTGTAAATCCTGTATGAAAGATGATATCTACAGGTCTTTATATTGTCCTTAGGGTTGTGATCATAGGCTGTAACCTAATAACAGCAACGTTACTGCTACAACAACAACAACAAGCTTGGTATTACTCAGCACAGGAGCGCCTCGTCATCATCCAACTCCTCCATAATTATGTTTTCTAGCCATGGAGTTATGTTGGGCCTAACTTATATGGAACTATTGAATCACACCTATCAAATATATCAAAGACCGCCTGAGAAAAGGATCTGAAAACCGCAGGTCCAAATTAAACCAAATTACATGCTAGGTGCAATCCGTTGCTTTATGCTTAATTTCCCCCTCTAAACCTTTCAGATAGGTTTCTTTAAATATAATTGATAAAGGCCCAAAGTGGTCAAAGTATCAAATATTTCACACGAAAAAATGTAGAGGTAAAGATAAGAGAGAAAAAAGAAATGTGGCATTTATGTTTTTATTTTTCTTCTGCTACAATAATAATCTCACGACCCTCCAGATTTATCTTGTAATCCGTTGGAGGAGTCTGAACTCTACAAAACGACCTACGATCTAATAACTTCACATGTAATATAACAGTCACAAGGGCCATCTTTCTGCAGCATGAGTACTTTTACTTTTGATACTTTAAGCACATGTTGCTTATAATACTTCTGTGCTTTTGCTTGAGTAGGATATTGAATGAAAGCCTTTTATTTGTAATTGAATATTTTCAAACACACATGTTGTGTTGCTATTTTTACTTAACTGAAGGAACCCGACAAGTTCTTCCACCGCTGACGAGCTCTGTAATCATAACAATACCAACAGACTTGCATGAATCCTGTTTTTCCAGATGCCACAACGATTCCCTTCAGGAAAGGGAAACAGGCAACACAGGGATGGGAGGTGTGAGGGGGGGGGGGGACGACAAAAAAAGACTAAAACACAACGGGCAAATCATGGTTGACAACAAAGAAAATACTCAGCCCGAACACCTGAAATGTTGTATTTGGGTTTATTTCAGTCGGTCAAAGCGCCTGTCCGGTGCCCTCTCTCATAGACGACTATTGTGTTGTTTGACCAGGAAAGAGAAGAATGAGAGAGGGTTTGGAAGGGGGGGGGGGGTTTGACCTGGGAGCTTTCGCTTAGCCGGGTGTGCTTTCCCCCGGGGGGACGGAGGATTTTCAGAAGCAGACGTGATGAAGCTTTGAGAGGCAGACAGGAGGGAATTTTTGAATTGTATAGACTGGTGTGTGTGTGTGTTTGTGGCAAGATTGTAGAAAGTCCTGTCCGACAAATTTGTACATTCTTTTAAATCATCTTTAACTCTGAAAACACACTTTTATTAACTTAAATATGTAATATGTAATATTTTATATATATATATATATATATATATATATATATATATATATATATATTTATTCAGCATTTAACCCTCCCAGAAACAGTTTTTCGAGCCCTGGCTTTTTACTGAAATGACATAAATAATGTTTATTGTCACGACGTGGGCATGCCTATGAGTGTGTGCGTGCATATGTGTGTGATCAGAGAGGTTAAGACAGGAAAACCCTGGCCATTGTGCACCAGTGACCCCTCAAAATCAATGTGACAGACCGGTTGATTGGCTGGAGGGTCCTGTCTCTCTGCACCTAATCCCTCAAGGTAGACCCTCAGCCAGGCCTGCTGCGCTCGTAAGTGTGTGTGCACGCATGTGTGTGTGTGTGTGTGGGGATGTATCTGTGCTTGTATGTGTGTCTTTCTGCACCTAATCCCTCAAGATAGACCAAAGGCCATGGGATGGGGTATTAGTGCAGTTACAGGGGGTCAGGCCAGCATGTGTGTGTGAGAGAGAGAGAGAGAAAGAGAGAGGGAGAGAGAGACAGAGTATGAGAGAGAGCTCTAGCGTGAGCACTACTCCACAGTAGTCCAATTAGGCTGCAGAGTACCTATGTATTTCTATGGGACTCAGTCATGTGCGGAGGTAGTAGTGGGTTTTAGGGTGGGTTAGGCGGGGGGCAAATTTTCGGGCAGATTTGGACGGATAACCCAGTTGGGGCGAAATTAGACGCAGGCATCTGGATTTGACCTCGGGCCCTCAACATGACCCCGGGTCACTCAGGGGTCGCGGGGCACAAAGCAGAGCGCTGACCCCGCACAGGTCAAGCCTGCGGGCGGCTGAAAGGACGCCTTTGTGGGGCCTGGCATGCTCACTATTTCCCATGAGCGCCAGGGGACCGTGTCTGTCCTGGAAACTGGACCGGAGAGCGGGCCAGACAAGGTGTGTGTGTGTGTGTGTGTGTGAGTGGGGATGGAAGCCATAATTGATTTTTGTTTATGTTTCTGCGTGTTTGCTTTATGATTATCACTGACTGAAGGTCATAGTTTAGCCAGATTTTTATTTATTACTTGGTATGTGTTTATTTTTGTGCTTTTTGGAGGCTTCGTAGGGTCGGCTTCAAACTGTCAGGTAGAAACCTCCCAACTGCAATTCCTGTTTGAACTTCAGTTGGAGGATTAAATACTCCTCGCTTAAAACAAATCTATCCACCCTTGGGTTTATTCCCTTTCAAATCCAATCCTGCTTTCCTTTGCGTCTGAGAAGTTGACATTTTGGAGATACACGATGTTGCACTTCTGTTTATGTTTGTGTATCAGGGAGAGAGATACGGCGTGGGTTTTTAGGTATGCCTGTGGTCGGTGCTTGTGTACATCTGTTAGCGCCTCCTTAATGAGGGCATGCACGCTGCCTCCAGTCCTGTGTGTGGCCCTCAGAGAGGGAGAGAGAAGCCCTCTGCTCCAGTAATCACATTTAATTACGCACCAGCATTAGACGGCCTATGAATAGGGTTTTTAGGCAGGCCTCTCACACAGAAATTGGCTGCATCCAGCCGAACATTGCCCACCTTTGTCCTGCCCATCCCACTATATTCTATTAACACTTTGTCATTTGACCATCAGCAAAGCACTACGGTCGAGCACTAACAACTGCCGGACTAATGCCGCACATTAAAAAACGGGAAGGTAAAGGGAACAATAGGCGTTTTCTTGGCTGAGCGGCTTGCGTCTGCCCCATTAATGAAGCAAATGGACCACACATTAGACACCATCCACAATTAATAGCACCTAGAATCACAGATAAAGGACGTATAGTCTCAAGGAAATCCTGTCAGGTCTGCTAATCTTAGGTTTAAGCGACAAATTCGGGGGCTTCTTTTGGAGAGCAGAAGTGGAATTTACTTTGTTAATCTCTGGGGGGGGGGGGTTCTTGCTCTGTGAAATCAATTTGGAAGCAGAGCATTTTGTAAGATGACGTGGGATTTTGCATCGCAGAAAGAGAGAGAAAAAGAGAGATGCCAATTCGCAATCTGCACCGCTAAGTTGTGTATGTGTGCATGTGCGATGTGTGTGTGTGTGTGTGTGTGTGTGTAAGTGTTAATATCGACATTAATCACTGTGTTTAGATGCAGGAAGATTTCTGTTCCCACTCAGATCACCTGGTTTGGGTTCAACTCGTGTAAACATCGCAACTCCGATAGTTTACACCCCAAAGTAAACATGTTGCTGTGGCATGAAAACATTTTGAATGCTTTTTCTTTATTAATGCTTGCAAACGCACGACCCCAAAGCATTATGGGTACATTTTGTGTTCCCTTTTTTTGCTGTATTTGCTAATACACACACTAGGGTTGGAGTAACACGGTGCTAATAACCCGCTCATTATTTAGTTCCATCACGATACGATATTATATTAGTCTGCCACTATTCTGTTGCAATTTGATTCAATTTCGGGGCCTGTGATTGAAATGAGATCATATCATATATCTACTCAACAAAATCAGTTACATTTATATAAACTCACATGAAGCAACGAAAATATGATTGAACAATTTTATTGCTGGGGTCCGAAGGAAGGAGGTGCTCTTGGACGGACATGTGGAATGGGAATTTCAAAAAAATATGCGCATCTTAAAGATGACGATATGTATCGATGTTATTGGTCCGTTGATGATTGAATCAATACATCGATCCAGATCGATGTATCGCTACACCGCTATTTAATTCCTCTTTTCACAGCGAACATGAATCTTTGTTTAGGAACAAACACGCACTTCCGCATACCCTCTCTCATACACACACACATCCAACTCTTTCTCACACACACACACACACCATGTCTGAGATAACGCCCAAACTGACCATAAATCCAGTGTGTTTTTAAGAGGCCAGACTCATAAAGAGAAGAGGTGACGGAGCAGCACTGATGGGTCAATATGGCCCATCCTACCACACACATACTCTCTGTGTCGCTCTCTCTCTCTCTCTCCCCTTCCCCCTCTCTCAGATGTCAGATACAATACACACACACACGCAAACACACACAGTGTTACTTTTGCATGAGAACACTCAATCACATTCATATATGCATATTGTATACATATCTACGCACACACAGTGCACATTGAAGCACATGATGTACAGTATGTAGGGACTTGCACGAGTGTGTATTAACACACACACACACACACACACAGGGCCGGAGTGTAGTGAATGGTGTGTTTGACTGGAACAGAATGACTGTGGGGATTCATGCTGGCTTTCCTCTATTAAACTCTGCAATAAGGCTCACTGTGTATGGGAGTGCTGACGTCCCTGCCCACCTCGATGATCTACGGCCTGTGTGTGTGTGTATGTGGGTGTGCATGCTAAACTCTCTACCTGTTCCCAGTGATCTATAGCTCCGGGGGATTTTATATACCCATATACGAACATTTGTGTGCATTTGTGTGTGTTTAAATCAATGTTTGCGAGTGAGCGTGTCCACATGGGCGTGCAGCTGCATGCTCCACAGCTCCGTTTCTGCAAAGGTTTTGGGGTTTGGCACACAGAGGGAGGGAATTCCTTCGGATTCGGACCGAAACAGAGGAGGGTCTCACTGGTGACTCCAGACTGCCGCAAACATCGGACGGGGGGAGTGATAATTTACAGTCCGAGCGGGCTGCAACTGAAGGGGACTCAGTGAAGTGGTGGAAACGGGCCGGCCTGTATATCTCCCAGTAATTGGCGGCGTTCAAGCCCTGTGCAGAGTGCGGAGCCAGGAGAGATGGTGTTACCCCAGGTTCTCCTCAGGCTCCTCCACAGCTCCTTTCTCTGTGGCCGTCTGCGGCCGCCACCAGAAGACAGGCCTTTCATTTAAAACACTGCTTTATATGGCTCTCTGGTGCCAGCAGCATCATTAGGATTTTAGGAGTGGCACTTACCACATGAACAGCCAGGTCCTTACCCAGCGAAAATTGGGATTATTCCTGTTTTTGTTATTGCTTTGCTGATTTATTACAGACACAGACAGAATAGACAGCAGCCTGAACGCCCTCAACAAACCCAGTAAGCCTTGTATGATGCAAACTAATAAAAACTCTATTAAATATTTGTTTATTTAAATGCACTTAAAGTGATCCGTGCGCAGAAAGTGAGAGGATTTTTGTTTCCCAACTGCAAAAGGAGACATGACATGACAAACAGCAGACAGCAGTTTGACATTAAAGTAGTGAGGTGGAAGGGTGGCGGACCGTTTGCCACATTTGCTTTCAACCCTGTTAACCATTTCCAAATCCTGCAGAGGAGTTTCCTGGAAGTGAAACTGAGATTTTCTCACAGTGTCTTGTGAGTGTTTTGTGAATCTTGCCACATGGAGGCGCAGAATGCTGTCGGATCAACAGAAGAAGTGACATGGAGGGTTTTTGAGATGTTCGAAGGTGATTTTAATTTTGCTAATCAATCTGTGCCAAGCAGCCACGCATGTATTTGATGAAGTTTGATGCAATCGATTGTGATTCATGTTTGGGATTTAAAAGGGTTTGTTCGCACAAATTACACAAGTAATTAGCAATGGAGCTTTATTATTTATTATTATTGTATTTATTTATTTGTTTTAAGGTATCCGTCGGTGAGGTTTCTGCTGATATATGAGTATAATGGAAGTAAATTACACAACTGCATATTTCCAGAAATAATTCTCATAAACTACTTTCCACCAATAAAAGGTCCTTGTGAAAATGGTTGGTGAGGTTTGTGAATTACCAAAAAAAAACAGGACATTTCCCTTGCTTTTGAAAATGATTAAATTAAATGAAAGTATATTTTCAATGCGGTTAGAATAAATTATATCTCATTCCCCTCCAATTCATCATGGTGGGAGAAATCTCAAGAACTGAGTAAATTAAACTATATGCATGAGATACCGCTCGAGGTAGGGGAGAAAACACTTTTTTTTTTGTCATTTGGGTAAACTGACTATAAAGTGCAGTTACACCTTGAGGATTTTCTAGCCTAAATTATGAAGAAAAAAACTCAAATGCCATCGATCAGTTAAGCCCACAGCTTTGAATACACATTAACATCTCGCCTCATAACGTCACAGCAGGATAGGAAAAAAAAGTTGACTGATACAAATATCATCGTACAGGTCTTGTTTATCTCATCTCTCTTACCAGTGTGTGTGTGTGTGTGTGTGTGTGTGTGTGTGTGTGTTGATGCAAACACAGCAGATTCCCCCAATAAACAGGAAATATATCTTCAATCCCAGGACATGCTCAGGCATTCACTTGTCAGCACAAATGATGGGCCGATGCTCATAGTTATGGATGTTAAATCAGTCCAGCAACACAAACACACACACACACACACACACACACACACACACACACAGACATATAACATATTATATATATATATATATATATATAACAAACGCAAACCTTAAATTACACTCAAGAAGATTTTTTAAGTTGTGCCTGGCTCACACATTCATCTGGTCTTCTACATAGTTTTCCACATTCCTCCTTTCTTTTTTTTCTCCCTTGAAGGATATACTATCCTTCTTCCCTCTCTCCCTTTTCACATGCCTTCCCCGCCTCTACTTGTTCTCCCTTCCTCCTCCTTTTCTTCTGTTCTCATCGAAATTCAGCTGTGTAATTCCCTCTCCGAGGACACCATTGATCTCTCCCTTCCTGCATGTTTTTAGAAACACTGGGCGGGCAAAGCAAGATGGCGAGAGGAGAAGGGCGAAGAGGAGAGGAGTGACAGAAAGTGAACTGGAGAGCGAAAGAGGAAGCAGAAAGAGAAAGCTTAAAAGGGGAGAGGGGAGGAAGGGGGAGGCCGAGGAGGAGAGCCAGACCCCCTCTATGGTGGCTGGAGAAGAAAAGACACGGGCTTTCCTCGTGATCGCATCTTCCGCCCCTCTTCTTGAAGCACACAGAGACAAGAGAGCAGCTATTTACTGGAGCCCACACATAATGGCCACTTTTATTTACTTTCCTCCATTTAGCGTCTGCCAAGGACTCTATAATGTTTGGGCCAAAAACAGAAACCCAAGGTGTTTTACAAAGTACCGACGTCCCCTCCTCCTCGTCTGTATGTGTGCCTCCTTTTATTTATTTGCTGATCCCCCCCCCCCCCCCCCCCCCCCCCAACCCCCAACCCCCCCACAAAACAAAAAAAATCCCAATGCATAGGCAGAGAGATATTTTCTCAACATGTGGGCACATTTATATATGACCTGCCTTCAATCCTCCCCCAGGCCAGGCTACACTCGCACACACACACACATACACACACACACACACATATACACACTAAGTCCACACACACACACAGACCCCTGCTCTGACATCAGAAAGGTCAGCAGTCCTGTCCAGGCTGCCACGACGCTGACCCTCTGTCCTGAGGCGAGCCTGGTGACCAAACGCCGCTCCTCCTCTCCTCTGAGTTCCCCGCTGACCTTTCACAAAGAGTTTCATTGCTACCAGACCTCAGACAAACCGCGGCTCATCATCGCGGAAAATCAGGCCGGAAGATCTGTATGGACTCTCTTGTGTTGTTTGTTAATCTGACTTTCTTCCTAGAAAGATCAAATGTGCTCTTCGGGCTTTCTTATTTATTTATTTATTGAAGTCCAACTCATTTTTTATTTTTTTTTAAATCTACTAAATTCACAGACAACTTTAAATGCTGATATTACTACTTTGACTATTTCTTATAATAGCAAAATGAAGAATGTTATTAGTATCCTCAGTGTAAGTCATTATTTTTGTTTTGTGTCACTACTCTTTGAAAATCATGTACTTTGTTTCCAAAATGTCGACTGCATGAATGCTGTTAACTTAGAAAAACAGCCGTAAATTCATTTTTGCGATAATACCTTTTGAGAGGTTTTATTGGCCGAAGAAGGAAGAATCCTTTCTCAGCCCTTAAATCTTACAGCGTATCTGGAAACTTAACATTTTGAGACACATGATTTCCGCTGCCTGCTATAGTGACGTTGTCAGGACTGTAGCCAGCATTTTAATACTGAGGCCATGAGAGTAAGTTCACCCCAAGCAACCAGACACCAAAAAGGAAGTCTGTAAAATACTGTAATTATTTTAATTATTTGTATTTTATTTAACTGTTAAGTTATATTTACTAAAAATAAATGCAGAAAATTCTTGTGGGGAAATAATGAAATATTATTTATTTATTTGTGTCAAAAACATAGACGAAATGGCATATGTATAAATATATATATATATATTTATTAAAAATAAAACATTTAAATGCCACCATTTGTTTGTATAAAAAAAAAGCCACCTTATTTTTTTTAAATGTTTAAACTACTCTTAGAGATATCTCATACAAGTTAGTAAATCCTGGCAGAGCTGCCTCACTGTTCAAGGATAAAGTTAGGAACAAAATGTATTGATCAGGAGGATTTGACAGCCTCTTACTGTGGTCATTTGCATAAACATACTGTAGTTTCTACAGCTTCTGTGATCCTGGATCACGTCACAGCTGTGCAGTTCCTCACTCCTCACAGATTCTTTACCCTGTGAAACAGCATCCTGTGCGAGACTGATCTTCCTTCTCTTGCGCCGTGCTTGTTTTCTCTTCGCAGAAAACGAGAAGCCGCTTTCTCTCAAATGAAACTCACAAGGGGCCGATCACAAGACGGAGCGGCTTGTGTGTCTGCTGACAGTACGGTGACGGACGCTTGGTGCCTTTAGTCAGGGGCCTCTGAGCCTCCTGCATTTAAAAACAAATAAGCTGCCACATAAAGATCATCACGGATTTTTTTGTTTTTCTCCGTCACACACACACATGTAGATGCACCATCACTTAAAAGCCCACTGACCTCCATACCTCCCCAATCACTGACATACCAACCTCCTTTGAAAAGTGTTATGTGCTCTCTCTGCGTAGCATTTGCTAACAAGCAACACACACACACACACACACACACACACAGCCGTGCACCAGAGGCTAACATCTGTAAGGGATTTGTACAGTGAGATGATACCCAATAATAAATAATGTGAACATTTGAAACTCATTTCAGTCCCCCTCAGTGTGACCCCAAACCAGGTCAGAGGGGTGTGTGTGTGTGTGTGTGTGTGTTGTAGGAAGTAAGATAGAGACTGTGCGTGCAGGCTTACACTGTATCGGTGTATTATCCATGCATGTCTGTGATATGACGAATCCTGGAAACCCACAGGTGTTCCCAATTCCCAGTTAACGCGGGCGACCTCGCCTCAGTGTCCCCGCTCTCACCCTTCACCATTTCCCCTCAAAGAAAACAAAACAACCTCTCTCCATCAAATCTCACCTCCTCTGCTGACTTTTAATCATACGGATCCTTTAATTGGTTCAGTTAATCAGATTCAGATGATCCAGGATCAGACCTCATGTCCCCCCTTTAAATCAGAGTGTGTGTGGTTTGGTATGTGGCCACTAGGGGAGGCTGTGGCTCATCCTTTGAGACTCTTCCTGTCTGCCTCCCATAACACAAAGCCAGCTGATCCCGCTGGTCACAGGTCAGCAGAAGGCCCTCAAAAGTCACCGGGCGTTCCAGTTGAGCTGATTCCGAATTCGACAGACAAAAACCTGCAGGACGGCGGAGAGGAGGCCCGAAGTCACCACGGTGGTGGAAGTTTACCCCGACGGAGGATGTGACTCCTCATCTGACCTCCTCCTCCTCCTCTCTTTCTCAGGACGGCCTGTTGCATATTTAGTTGTTGTCATGGCAGCAGCTGTTTGTTTGAGATGACCGGATCATCTGTTATGTCACCTGACCTGACCTCACTCTGAACCCACGTGCACACAATTGTAGTGTGATGTCATCTCAAACAAGACACCTTAAAGTGAAGCTCCGACTTCTATTATGATGGTGTGTGTGTGTGTGTGTGTGGAATGTAGAGAAGTGGACACTCAGCTGTGTGTGTGTGTGTGTATTTTTTTGCCTGATTTTATGAAGGTGAGGATTGGGGAGAAAAGGGGGGAGAGTGAGGTGGCATGTGACGTGTATGTCAGCTACGGGGGGAGGAAGGGGGGGGGGGGGTAAATCTGACCCTGTGACACACCCCGCCACATAAACACACACACACACACACACACACATATGGACAAATGCAGCACACCTTCACATCTGGTTTGGCTATCGGTCCCATTCTCAATTGACGTGCCCCTCCTCCAACACACACACACACATTAATTCTCCCCGTAGAGCTGCTCCTCACCCCTTTCGCTATCACTGGCAAAGTAAACCCACCATGTGAGAATGATGAATGGGCTATCCTGCACCGGAAGCACATGTTAGAAACCCCCTGCCACCCCGGCCTGCCTGCACACACACACACACACACACACACACACACACACACACACACACACACACACACACACACACACACACACACACACGCACACACACACACACCATGCTTTCTCTGACACTCTGATCCACTATCCTCTCTCCTCTTTCTCTCCTGTTGACTTCATAAGCCTCCTTCCTTCCTGGTCGCCACATCTGCCCTCCCTACACACACACACACACACACAAGATCCTGATGTGTGTGTGTGTGTGTGTGTGAGACCAAGACAGAGGGTGTAGTGTCTTGTCGATGGTGTCCATTGTCGTATACACACCTGCAGGTCCTGTGCTAGTGTTTATTGTGTGCTTTTGTGAGTAAGATGCCTTTTAAATACACTCAATGGTCGTGTTTGTGTGTGTTGAGGTGGAGGCTAAATGATAATGTGTTCCACAAGTAGAAGCCACAAATTCAAAGATTTCAATTCTTTATTAAAAATGTTGAGCATCGATTTTGATGAAAACACAAATAAAACATAATCTGTGCACCATTATTCCAGTTTAGCATTGCAAATTACATATTTCATCTGTCTCTTCTGCAGCTTTAGACATCACATGTATAGTTGACCTGAGGGGGTCTGAAATCAGCCAGGGGAAATGTTGAAACTCCAGGTGGTCCACAACCAATTAAATAAAGCATCACAGTGCTTCTCTTTGAAAAACGCACACACACACACACACACACACACACACACACACACACACACACACACGAGAGAGTGAGAAGCGCTCCTAGATGCAGGTTAGAAAAAAAAAGAGAAAAGAATTGTTTTTTCCACAATATTGGGGGGAAAAAGGAGAAAGAAACGAGTTTCATTTGCTGTCAAAACATTTGTAGTGGAATTAAACATATGGATGCCACAGGCAAAGTGAGGGCAGGAATATATTAGAGCTGCAAGATGTTACACTAACCCTCCAGTATCTTACACTGCTCCGAGAGATTAATGGAATAAAGAGAGGGAGAGAAAGGAGGGGGAGGTTGGTGTG
>NW_022280034.1:11594736-11601619 GCF_004355925.1 Anarrhichthys ocellatus
GGGGGGGGGGGGGGGGGGGGGGGGGGGGGGGGGGGGGGGGGGGAAAGAGTGAGTGATTGAGTGTGTCTGTCTTTCTCAGGCCACTGCAAAATCAATATTTCTCCATGATACACCCTCGTTATTGGCCGTAGACGTACACACATCCCCATCAAAACCTAAATATTAGCTGCCCCGACTTGCAATCCGAGTTCTACGTTAATTGCACGCGTCTGTTTAAAATTGTAGTATTTGATTTGTTTATGAATCTGCTCCTGAGGTTTTCCATTTTTATAAAAAAATTTAAAAAAAAAAGAAAAGAAAACATCTCCATAGCTTTTCATAGTGTCATTCCTCCCTCTACAGATAATATTCTGCACCTAGTTCCAACACGTTCCCATCAACATGCTGGTGTCTGTTAGATTTTCTTTCTTTCTTTTTTAAAGAAGCTCAAGCAGCATAATACTGCATCGATTTCTCTGTTCTATTAAATTAGTTGTTTCAGCACAGCAGGGTAATTGGGACGGGCTTGTATGAGTAAATTTCAGTGCGTAGAGAGAGAGAGAGAAAGGGGGGAAAAAAAGGAATGTGCAGATACGTTCACAAATGAATAGTGGGCTTGTTGTTTTATGCCTTCAGTACGGAGAGAATTGAACTATGCGTTGAACGTCTCAAAGGGAATAGAGCCTGGTGGGAGGGGGAGCTCACCAGATAGTCTTTGGTTTAAAATCTACAAGTTTGAATGGAATGAAATTGACATAAAAATGCTGCTAATATACACCAAAAATAAATCCCCATTGTGGTTTTCACTTCTTTTTTTGGGGGGGGGGGGGGGCTTACAAGCTGGTATATTTACTGAGACCACTTAATGAGATATTTGCTACGAATGTGAGTCATAAAAAGAGTTTAAGCGGTTTGGACCCTCGACGTATTTACACAATGAATGTAGATATGTTATATATGACTTGACACCACTGCTATAAACAATGATTATTTATATTTTTAACATGATAAATGAATAATTGGTTTGGTTTTTTTTCTTAGTTGTTGTATGAAACCCTCTGGAGGTTCAGATCCGAGCAGGGTGTGAATGACATTTAGCTTGCAAATGAGTGGTGAAATTTTAATTTGCACATTTATCTGATGATCAAAACAGCGAGAAGAGTGAAAGTGAAATCCATCAATTTAAATTTTCTAAATGAGAAATGACTACGTACAATGGATTTATACAATACAATCATTTTATCCATATTTCTGCTTCTGTACAAAAATGTTCTGCACAAGTTTGGGTTTTTTTATTAACAAAATAAGTTAAAAATACAAATTTGAGCTTTTCTATAGAATTAGACAAAAGTCACTGATGTCCTTGTCAAATATATAAGTCTATAAAAATGAGTTTAGCTTTACTCTCAGTTACGTAACATAAACACTCACAAGGCTCGAGTTACATGAACATAAACAGGCTCGTGAAGCAGTTAAACTACAGATTAACCCTAATATAATTCAAATTTTAGTAAGGAAATGAAAAGTATATTTCCTTCTTTTAATCTCCTCCTCTGCAACCTTCATCATTTGAATGAGACTATAAGGTCTGATGGTTCAACGTTCACTTATTTGAACACAACTCTCTGGTTTAAAATAAATAAATATGTTTCATAGGTTAAGAAGCATGTTTAAGTTCTCCCTGCTCCGTAGGCTGCAGGTACAGACCCCCCCACCCTTCCTCTCTCTCGTCCTCCCTCTCCGTTTGTAATTATTGTTTACACTCTTTACTGCTAAACCATCTTTTTGCCTTGTACTAATTTCACGCTAGACAGCCACAAAATTATTTAGGCATCCTCGCAATATGTGAAAGTCTAGATACATTTTTATTTTCCACCGGTCCTCCCTGGTGGGTAACAATGTGGCAATTTAGCCCACGTCTATAGCAGTTTGACCTTAAACACCCGCTTTTAGAGACAAACCTGGTTATTTGAGCAGGATTCTCCTAACAAAAGGCGCAGACAGACAGTTGCCCCTCCTGGACTAAATTTGGTAAATGTGGCCCTATGCATATTTTACATAACGATTCTGCCCATTATTGCAATTTCGGAGATCCTACAGTGTGAGAACGACGGCCAATTTATCATTCATTGCGGTAAATCGCAGCGGAGACTGCATTTAATTGAGTTTGTATTGTATTTCGTAGCTGGGTGCCTTCTAGGGTGGGGGTAGGGGGGGTTATTCTCTCTCAGGCCATCCCAGTGCAGCGGGGGCTGAGAGGGGGAGGTGGGGGGTGAGGAGGGGAGACCCCTTCTCCACCTCCTCCTCCTCGCAGCTCCGCCTCTGTCTTACCAAACAATCAACTGGTAGCGAAAAGTGGCATCTTTCATGTGAAGTAGAGCAACAACAGGCTGCTGCAGATTCACATCATGCGTTCTCTAAAGTGGTTATTGTATGTAAAAGCATTAACTGGTCTGTTTTAAATGATAGTGATGGGTAAGTGAAAAAAAAAAAAAGAGTATGTAAACTGTAACCTCCATTCTTACACCAGGAAGTTAATTATATATTCAGAGAAGCGTCGACTTGCGCCATTTTCCCATTTAATCGGCCTGATTTCACGAGTTGAAATAAATTTAACGATAAGGTGAAGAAACCAGGGTTTACCTCCACGTGCGTCTGAGTTACGTAAGCAGAGCTTTAGTGTGTATTATTGCCAACCTGCTCGATGTGAATGATCGCGGACACGTTGCACGCGGGCAGCACACCTGACCCCCTTTACGTTCCACTTCGCAGGCCCTCCACTTTGTTCATTCGCGTCTGAATAGTCTGCGATGCCGTTGCGGAGATATGGACAGTCTGCCTGGCGCACATCGGTGCTGCGGGAGGACCTGAGCGGGCCGGTAAAGCAGCTTTGACTCCCCGAGTTGAGGCGACTGTTTGTGGCCTCGACTGGCCGCTAGAAACACCTCCGAGTGCACGCAGCACTCTCTGCTCTCTGCTCTACTGACAGGAACGTCTGAGGACGTTTTTAAAATTAAATTTGCGCTTTATTCAATAGAAGTTATGCGCGGCAGCCTTCTTTCAGGTTTGCATAGATTACACTCGTGAACGTGCGCACACACACAAACATACGCACATGGAAGCTTGTTTTTCTTGCAATTTTTTTGTTGTTGAATAATTCAGGTAGACTTATAACAATTACACATGCACAATAGACACACATGCACGCACAAGGGGTTGTTTCATAAGCAAATAAGCTACAACTGAAAACCTGCAGTCTTCAGTTTCTTACTTAATTTAATAAATAATCCTGATGACACACACACACACACACACCAACAAGAGAGTCAAAACCTCCAACGCTGTGTGTATTCCACTCAGCCAAAGACTAGGACACGTTTTGAGAGAATAAACTGCAGAATGGCCAAACCGTTGTATAAACTTTTTATTTAACATTTTATATATATATATATATATATATATATATATATATATAAATATAACATTTTACATAAATATGAAAGGACAAAAAAAGTGATGCACAAAGATACAGCTGTCAAAACTATATTCTGATTTAAGTATTTTGGTTAATATTGTTACAAAAAAACTAAACATAAGCACTATATTAAGCACTAAGCACGCTAGAAATATGGAAGTAAATAAAACAATCAAAACTATTATTTATAAAATCTATTATTATTATATAATGTATTTATTATGCCATATGTATTAATGTTTTGTTGATTGTTTTTGTACCTATTGACTTGTTTGCAGTAGGGTATATCTGGAACTTTTTTCAAAGCAAAATAATTCGTTTTTTATTTTTTGTTTTAATGCATATTTTGCAATATTGTATTTATTTTCCATCAAAATGTTATCAATTCATTTGCATTAATGACATTTCTTGTTCTAATAATTGTATTGAGAACAGCTATTGGTCAGTTGTATTCATTATTTTAAAAATGTAGACAGTATTATTAATCATAATATTGACCTTATTAATAATAGTATTGACAGTATTATTCACGTAGTTGGACTACACGTTAACCTTGTTAAAGTCCCAGTGCAGCTTTAAGTATTAAACACAAATGAATACAAAAATAGAGGTCGTCGTTCAGTCTGTACAATAATATTCCAGTGTTTCTCCTCCGCCTGAGTCTTATTGTTATTATTATTATTATTGCTATTATCGCCTCATCGTGCTGCCGCAGAAAAGCTGCCCGTCCATGCTGCAGTCACTTTGAATTAACTTCACCAACACATTAACTCCTCACTGACTGCAGCATCCCCAAAACACACACACACACACACACACACACACACACACACACACACACACACACACACACACACACACACACACACACACAGGTTACATACAATGAGAAGTCTCTGAAATGTAGCCAGACACACCGAAATACAAAGACGCGTTTATAGCCGTTTTCGATAATGAGAGATTATTCAACAAAATAAAAGTCGACCGTGTTTGACGGTGAAACAACAGAACGGACAGAAGAAAACAGAATGTTGCCTTTTGTCAAAAATGTTCAAACCGAATTACAAAAACTGCGAATAAGATAATAAGGATAATATGTTTGCATTTTAATGAGCTGCTGTTGTACTTCCTGTGATGATTAGTAGAACTAAAAGCGTGTTCTTCAAAGTGAGCAGACTAGTCCTCCGTATGTAATTATGTAAAGTAGGCCTGCTACTGTAGCCAGCCTGTAATTTGACATTTTTCTGAAGCCTGTAGACTTAAAAATAAGATCCAGCAGCGATCCAGACGACAGGAATCAAGAGGAGAAATACTGAAAAGTAAATCTTTCAGCGTGAAAAAAATCTGATGAAATCACTCTAAATCTGTATAAAACGGTTCTCCCACTGGTGTCAAATTCTCTACGGCTGTTTGTGTAATTCGGTTTTGTTATTTGTAACTAAAATCTGTATAATTAAATTCATTAAACCTAGTTTTACATTTAAAGTATCTACATTTCATGCATAGCATGCAATATTTTATATTTTAGGTAAAAAAATAAAAGGTCAGGGTAATAGGACCTCTGGAAACACACACACACTCTCTCTGTCCCTCTCTCGCTCACACACACACACAAAGGATCTCAACATGGCGAATGTGGCTCTCCCACCCCGCCAATAATCGATTTATTTTAGGTTTTATTGAATTTGGCTTTTACGCCCTCAACGCACCACCGCCTGTTTTTAAACTGATTTAAAATTTTGGGAAAAAATCCAGAAAAGCTTAAATAGTTTAAATGAATTAATTCCATTTTACATTTGAATTTAGTTATATTTCGAAAAAGAGGGAAATACCACTAATGCAACATGTAAGTCTTTATTCGCCTCTATATCTCTTATCTTTATTGACTGGTTGTATTTTTTCTTTAATTGCATAACCTTGCATAATTATTGACCTGTTAAAAATTGCAGCTTCATTTTATTAATTTTACATATTACACAATAAGTGCGATTTTATTTTTACTTTCTACTAAAATGTTTAATGCTATATAAATAATTAAAGAACAAACAATAACAACAGCACTGCCCTACTAACCTACAGCTGCGTAGAGCTTGGTGTTAAAAAGGTAATACAAAAACAATCAGAAAATGCCTCACCTTTTGTTACAAAAAAAATAATATCAAAAGGAAAAATAGATGACGTTTCGTCCAGTTTTCATGTTTTCCTCGTCTTCAGTCCATGTTGTCCTCGTGCGGACAGAAGTGTAACATGAGATGGCAGGGACGGCTGCAGCAAAATAAATCTCATATGCAAAGAAGGCTTTTGAAAATGGCGCCCTGCATCAAACGCCTCCCTGTCAGTGTGGAGGAGGAGAAGGAGGAGGTGGTGAGGGGCGTGCCATGTGCGTCGAGTTGCGTGCAATGAGGCTGTAGCCTCTGCTCCTGTGTCGGTTGTAGTATCTGGATATGAAACTGTCCCCGGTATTCGCCGGTATTGCCTCACACGTTGAACCCCCTCCTCCTCCCCCTCCTCCTCGTCAAAAGCACGTAGGTACAACCATCGGAGAGACGCGCCGTGTCATTACGCACCGAATAAAAGCGAACTGCTCGGGCATCCGCGGCTCTCCAAGCCTCCCCATCCCCCCATTTTTGCTCCTGTGTCTCTCTCCACAAAACACGGGTCCGTGTTTCCCCGTTTCTTCACGTGAAAACGAGCCGCGGCGTGCGCCTACACGCAATCTCTTTCTCCCCGTCTTTCCGTCTTCCGTCCATTCCCTCGCTCCGCGGCCGCTTTTTTGGCGCAGGACGAACCGTTTCCACATCCACACACCGCCATTCCGGTTCGCAGGCAGGCAGCCCGTGTAACCGCGCAGTCTAGCCAGCAGCTGGGGCTTCCAGGGGAGAGTTGTGAAGAGGGGATCGCTCTCTCTCTCTCTCTCTCGCTCGCTCCCGCTCTCTCTCTCTCTCTCTCTCTCTCTCTCTCTCTCTCTCTTTCTCTCCTTCCCTCTACGGCGGAGCGGCAGCGAGGGAGAAGAAGAGGAGGAGGAGGGGGAGGGAGAAGGAGGGGAAAGCCCACGCTGATAGCTGGAGGGAGCCCCAGCGCGTTGAGCTTGTGTGTGCGTGTGTGCGCGCGCGCATTATAATCGTTGCTAGGAAATCCTTTCTGTGGTTGTGTGAGGGAGGATCTACAAGCTGGATGACAAGGCAGCTGTAGTAAAAACATATATATTTTACAAAAACCGAAATCAACTTTCATCTTCTTTCAAATACAGATGTTTGTCTTTTCCCCCTCCATTTTTAAGTATAAGGTATGGATTTGTTGAGCAGTGTTTAGGTGTGTGTGTGTGTCTGTGCGTGTGTGTGTGTTATGTTCCCCTCTTTGTGTACATTAGTGCTCCAATGCACAAGTGTGCAGCTATGAGTTAATCTGCACACACACACACACACACAC
>NW_022280034.1:11602019-11617033 GCF_004355925.1 Anarrhichthys ocellatus
CACACATGCACAGACATGATCGTGCACACACACACACATGCACACACGCCTGCAACCCCCCCCCCCTCCCTCTGTTACCCCCTTTCCCCTCAGCCTGGAGATGGATGGCCCATGTCCCTTTTGTCTAGATGCAAATGGACTTTAACCCCAAATTAATGGATAACTCCCCAGAAAGGCCTAATAATGGTGCGCTCACATGATGTACACACACATACACACACACACTCTATTGCTGACAGGCCTCTGATTTGATAAAACATTTTGACTTGTCTGAAGAATATTTACACAATACGTGCATCATATTCATCTGAGCAGTTAATTAGCACCGAGAAATGTAAGTTGCTGCAGTTGTACGTTGATTAACAACAGTGATTTCATTTGTGTAATTTTTGCATTTCCTGTCTCCTGATGGAGCGCTTCTAAAACCAAATCAAGCTCCACTCTGGGATTTTCACAAACCACTGTGACCAACCTCTCCTCCACTACAGTAGAAGAAATCCTCTTTTCCCACCTTCCTTAATGACCTCTGTGACGCAGAAACATCACATTGTTGTAATTCTATTTTCATTTTATGTGCAGACATTTGAACTTTTAGTCCCGTTGTGTCCCGTGCCGAGTGCACAAGACGATGACAGACGCTGCGGTTTAACGTGGAGCTGGGGTGCGGGAACGGGGGATGTAGATATGATCCCCCATTAGCTGTGGCGCCATGCTGCTCCGCAACATTACCACGGCACTAAAATTTTATTTGAGCAGCCCAGCTCACTCCGGTTGATCAAGAGGAGAAGGGGGAGGAAAGCGAGATGGAAAGCCTCAAAGTATAGCTGCGTTGTGTATTGAGGCGCAAGTGTGTGGCGCATGCACTTGTTGTGTTTTCACTGCGAACAATAAACCCACTTCCTCCATGTATACCTGTCACCCCTGAGCACAATCAATGAAACGCCCCCGTTTGCTTTGTGTCAGGAGCAGACTGCAATACCACGGATGTAAAAATTCATCTGGGGAAGAGGCCACTTGTTGCTGGAGATGACGACAGCCGGCTGGGGAAGAGGAGAGGGGGAGGCTGTGGGAGAGGTGGAATAATTTCATCCAAGGAAGATGGATGATTTAATGCATCTGCTTCGTGTAAGGTCCTCCACAACATGCCACATAAACAAATCTGCCTTTATGGACGCGGGGACGATATTGGAGAAGAAAGGTGGTGAAGACCTGTCACTTGTGCAGTGGTAGTGTGTGTGTGTGTGTGCAGGGAATCAGTGTAAGCAGCAGATATGCAGTATGATGGGCATAGTTTCTTGACATACGTTTTCTCTCGCCTAAGCCCATTTTTATTTTTAAGCATATTAAAAAAAAGTTGCCGTATTATCTGGAAGAAGGATTTGCTCTGGGCCGATGAAACCAAAAGGGCAATTAAGTTTATCTGAGAACCCCATTTGGTTGAATTCTAATCAAACTCAGAGCAATCATCAATATAATAACCATGAACTCATAAACTATCCCATTTTTTTTTTTCTTCCCTCACTTCCCTTTCATCAGCGCAGTAAATCCTCTGAACTTTTTCACTCTCTTCTTCAGCCCCTGGTATCGCCACGTCCGCTCGGTCCCATGATCAACACAGGGTGTATACACGAGCTATTGTTGTCGGGAGGACTGCTCTGGTCGATGGAGGAGCTTTGTCAGCGGACAATGAGCCCATACTTCCTGGTTCTTCACCTGTGGCAGCATCAGCTTACTGTTGCGTTGCAGCAAACTGCACCTGTGCTGACCTCGATACGGACGCTAGTTACCTTCTACTGCATTCATAAAGCTTGCGTTAAAACATCACCCAAACGTTTTGAAATGATATATGTTCATTTTTCTTAATAGTTGTTGAGACCTTACTTCATTAGCTGTTAATGGTGATCTAAATCTGGAAATTCCACCATTAGACCATTTGTGGGTTTTTTCATTACTTTTACCATGAAAGCAAGCGAGTTGATTTCAAGTTGTAGAAGTTGTAGTTGTAGATCTGTTCAACTCAAAATCATAGTGAACAAAATCCTGTGTCGTCCGAGTGCCTTAAAGCTTCCTTTCCTGATTTCACACTTACAAGGCATGACACTTCTGCTCTTTTGATGCTATAAGTGTGATTTTACAGAATGAGGTGCTTATTCCTCAATCGGTCCATGTCCAGCTCTCGGCCCTGTTGTGGTGAAGCGCCTGATATTCTGGTGATCTGTGGATTCACTCACTACATCGGCGCATCTTTTAATTGCAGTCAGCTTCAGGCGTTTGGGTCGAAAGAGGCCGAAAAGCGAAGAAGAAAGCGTTGGAGACGGCAACAAGATGGGAAGGACGGGAGCAAACGTGAGTCGGCCCTGTTGTGGCTCGAAGTGATTGGATCAGAGTTGAGTTGACCTCTGACCTCCCAGCTGGGTCCAAAACAGGGTTCTGACACACACTTCCCTTTTCTTCTCCCGGGCAACATCCACAGCGGAGATCACATGACTCTCCGGGGCCGGCCATGCAAGGCCGCGTGACGCTGCTGCAGATGTGGGGAGAAGGAGGAGGGGGGATTATAAAAGGAAGAAAAGAAGTTTTTAGTGAAAGATTGGAAGGGGAACAAGGGCTAGGGGGTAACACGGAGAACAAGTAAACTCGTCAGCAGACAGCACGGAGGAGAGATGGGGGCCACAAAGCTAGCTTTGTCTCGGTTCTGGCTGCTGCGTTAGCAGCTGCAATAAAAAAAGCTTAGAGAGAAGAGGATGGATGGACGATGGCATGGAGGGGTGAATGGCCTGGCATGACGTTTCAGAGACGTCTCTGTTTGTCAATTTGCTGCACTCTGCTTTAACGCGGCTTCATAGAATATGCATACACGCCATAACTCACGGAGAGAGATGAAAACCTACATGGCAGATTCAAAAGAAAGGCACCACTGTGTGTCCGGTGATGTAACGCGCTTTTATGACTGATGTGCATTACAATATGAGAGCAAAGATGAAATAATTTACTGCTTTGCCAAGAAGTCATATCCCAGGATGCTTTGCTCTCTTAGCTCACCCTTTTGTGGCCGCTTCAGTTATGCAGCTATGCTCACCTATGGGGTCACTGGGCCTCTATAAACTTCAAAAACGGCATTGGTGTGTGTGTGTGTGTGTGTGTGCGCACAGTGAACTTGCCTCTGGGGCAAACAGCCTCCGCTCGCCAAAAATCACATGACCACGTAAACTGCAGAAACAGGCACCGTCTTTAGGTCCGGTGGCACATTGAAGTGTTTTCCATTTGCCAAAGAGGAGCTGTGGCCTCAAATTGGAACCAGAAACAGGTTTAGCGTCTGATTCTTAACCTATCGCAGCTGTGTCACACACACACACACACACACACACACACACACGAATATCAGGGGTCCACATACACACAGGTGCAGCAGGCTCTGAACAGGGTTAATCGCGATCGGCCAAAAAGCTCGTCGGAAGCACACACAAGGACAAGTCTTCTGCAGCTGCTCTGTTTTGTCTTGAATGTTACAGATGTTTCCTGCATGAACCCGCTCACTACCAGTGTGACGTACATGATGGAAAACAACAAAGATGTTTCAATGCCATGAGACATGGCTTTGTCCCAGCAGGTGCTACATATCTATATTCCATGCTTTATGTGAAGGAATCCAGGAGCGAAAAGCCACCTGACACCTCTGATAGTATCTCATTGAGGTGTGTTTACCCAACACCAGCACAGTGTGAGCAGAGAGGGTTCGGCTCGACCGGGGGTTTACCTGTAAACTGGCCTGTTTTGGCTCGTTCTAATGAGGAGGTGAAGGGTAGCATTTCAGGCTGCAGGCGATGATTTGAGTGCAACAGAATTGTCCTGCATTTGAGTTGAAATAGAGGGACGTGTGAGTGCTTTTGGACGGCAACTGTCGAAGCGTTGGGTCTAAGGCCAGAGCGTTTCTCTAACAGCTGAAACTTTGGTTGCAAGAGAAGGGGCGAGGTCGTGAAGGATTTCCAGTTAAACGAATTCTATTCGGTGAGGAAATCAGAAAGGAGCCGTTTAAATGTGACAAAAGTGTTGCGCAAACTACCACTCATTATGTATTCCTCACAAATGAATCCACTCCGACCACAGTAATAGGAAATTTATTCAAAAAAGGGAACAGAGGGAGTATTTTCCAGAAAAAAGTTCTGATCATAAGTCTTTATGAGATAGGACAGAGGCTGGGTGTGTTCAATGGGCGGTGGTGATATCATCGTTGTTGGGAGGCATTTGGTACAAACACTTGACTTTCTTTGAAGCTACTTTATTTTTACATTTATAAATAAACTCAGAAAATAAAAAAATTCACAAGTGCATATAAAAGGTCTCTACATTTTTCGAAATTAAAATAGGTTGTACTTTAAATGATAAATATAAAAAGAATAACTATATAACACACATATTATAAAATCAGCATCAAAACGAGTGCAATAAGGTGATACTATTGTGACTTTAATGAAAATGTGAAATAGGGTTTTCGCATAAAGACTATAACTGCAAAGCCCACAATGCAACAGTAGGCCATTACAGAGAGAGGTATAGGTCACGTTCCTCAGTGGGTGGGGTCTGCCGCGACCCTCCCACTTCCCCTTCCCATAAATCCTTTCAAAGGCAAAGCCAAAAGCATACTGGAAGGATTCATGGATATTGTTTTGGTCGTGAGAATAGTTTCTATTTTTCAACACTGTGATGAGTGCAGCGATGGTTTGGAAAAGTCACGATAGAACGACTTAGCTTGAACTCTGGTGAGTTAGTTTTAGTGGATTCGCTTGTCTGGGCTGGTGAAGCATATTTCATGTTGTTGTTATAGATGGAAACATCTGATGTCACCCTAGTGAGATGTTTTCATGTAACTCAGTCCACTTAAGTACATAACATACCCAGGGTTGACTGTAAACCATTAATTAATGTATTTACTTTGGTGCCATTTGGGTTATTTTAGGCGTTTTTGGTCTGTTTTCGGCAGCCTCTGCAATAATTCACATGCTGCTTTGTTGAGAAAATCAGGATATGAATCATGAATGACATCTGGAAAGGGCTGATGTGAAATGACAAGCAAGCTAATTTAACCATTTATATACTGAACATACATTCTCATATACAAATGAGGGGGGGGGGTAAGAGTTTTTCCTTTATGTTGCTCTGATTTCATTACGATTTTAAATGGCAATTATTTGAAGTAGTTTGTCAGGAGGGTGTGTATGGAGAGTAAACAACAGCAGTAAACCCCTGCAGACTAATTACAGCAGTTATTCTAATATAAACTAGTTTGGTGAATTTCCCCCAAATTGAAATGAATTGTAAGAAACCTGCTCCTCGTTTTGCAGGAGACCCCCTGGACCCACCCCTTTAGGACGCCTGGAGGTCCCCGCAACCCGTTTTGGGGATCCCCCCCTCCTCTCTCCTCCACACAACCCTTCTGGGTTCTCGGCCCTGATTCTGTCCCAGTGGACGCGGTGATGCAGGGGTTAACGTGGTGACGTGGTGCTCCTGAAGCGGTGACCCACGGGGGCCAGCCGGTGGGGGCTGCAGGGGGAGAAGGGGAGAAAGCCGAGGCTGAGGTCCCGTTTGGGAAAGAGGAAAGGGAGGAAGACTGCAACAACCGCGTTTCTGCAATTATTTCTAAGCTGCCGCTCGCAGATTTCGCTTCTTCCGCATTCATCTCCAACCTGCGGCTCATTTGTTGTTCTACGTATCCTCAGTAAACGCCTCCTCGAATGGAAACTGTGTGTGTGTGTGTGTGTGTGTGTGTTTGTGTTTTTCATTCACGATTGTTTGCAATTATTTCTTTGTTTCAGAGCGACACATCGAAGCAGCCTTTCCGTGGAGCGAGAAACTGGAGATAAATGCCACTTTTACGCAGAAAACTTGTCCGGACCGTTTGGACTTGATCAAAGGGTGCGCAAACGCGCACAAATGCTGTGGACTCTTTAACGCCTGTGCTAAATGTTTATAGCGCTGTTACAATTGAAGCCGTGTGTGCACTGCCGTGTTTTGCGTTGCGCCGACCGGTCATCCTCAAAACAAAATGCCTCTGAAACTGGGCAGAGCTGTTACATATAGCAGGCATTGATGTAGCTGCTGGTGGATTTGGAGAAAAAAGGTGGGTAAACTGTGACCTCCAGATGGTAATTAGGGATATCATTTGGCAAACAGCTACAAACAAATATCAGTTGGATTTCCAGAGAAGTGCTGATTGCTCCTTTTCATGCCAGACTCTGAAACTATTCCGCAAATAAAAAACCGAGCACGGCCTGCCTTCCACCACATCACGGTTATAGGTTAACACATGGTGCCAGAGGAATCATTACCCAAAACCTCGTAGTTCACTTTGATAGAGCTTGTAGAGAGAGGGGGCAGTTTGGTCAGAAAGAACGATAGGCCTCTTGTCAGAAAAAGGTGTGTGTAGGTGTGTGTGTTTTGGTGCGTAAATGTGTGTGAAGCCTACTATAAGGATATATATTTCTTGGTGGCGATAGAAGTGGGTGTATTCCGGGTGTGAAACTCATTGATGATGTCCCTTTGCCCCCTCCCCTGATAAAAAAAAGACAAAACATAAAATGCAAGAAAGCTCCCTTTTACTAAGAGACGAGAGAGAGCGAACGAGAGAGAGAGAGAGAGAGAGGGAGAGAGAGAGCATGGGAAAGAGAGGAAGGGAGAGTCTCTCCATCAATTTTCTGTTTAATGTCAGCGCTGCAGCTCCATTGTGGGAGAGAGAGGACGCGTCATCCAGACATAAATTTGCTATTAGACAGCCTCACGGAGACTCACATCCACAGAATCCGGAGCTCGTAGTCGGGAAAACCCCTCGGTGGATAAACTCAGCAGAGAACTAACGCATAAGGAAACGGAGCGCTATTTAAGTCCACACTTTTGGATGAAGCGTGTAGGAACAGGATTCTTTTTTTTGAGAGGAAGAAAAAGTCTTTTTTTTTGGTAGTTTATTTTTTAATTCTTATTAATTATTACAATTATGTGCAATATGGAGACGGTCATTTTCTAGGTAGGTGTTGAATTTTGTACTGTTTAAATCATTCTCACTGCAATTTATTCTGCGAGGACTTGACAAAATAATACAACTCGTGGTTTTTGGGATAGAGGTAAATAGTCCTGATGAGGTTGTTTTTTAGATGACATGCGTATTTTGAGTCATGGCTCCAAAGTCCAACAAGGTCCCAAGGAAAAAAGAAATCCGTTTATTTCTTTGTTTGCTTATTTAGACAGGGCTGATTATGTCGTTTGGGCTACTTTTTATTTACGACTTGAACACTTGCGTCACGTTTTTTTTCGCTCACAACAACTTTTGTGTCGCCTTGTCACTGCCCACATCTTTTATATTTAATCCTATACTGTTAACTAACAATATACGACCCGAATGGATGGATGCGTGTTTCTGAATCTCTTTCTTTAACATTGAATTTATCAGTTGGGCCGTCTCGAGGGGAGATATGTGCCAAGTGGCGCGCGCGAACACACACACACACACACACACACACACACACACACACACACACACACACACACAAGGTGATCCAACCATTTAAAGTGAATTTTCTTTGGTTGATCGGCTCCACAGTTGGGTGTTATAGTTTGTCAGGGTTACTCGTGTTATATTAAATTACACGGTAACACTGTCTAATGAGTCGCTGCTGATCTGCCTCTCTTTCTCTCTCTCATGCACACACACACACACACACACACACACACACACACACACACACACACGCACACACACACATCAAAAGCTTTTGGCAAACCCGTTGGCCATAAAGCCATCCATGCGAGATGACACACGTCTTTTTCGGGGTCCTTTTCATATTTCTGATTTCTGATTCAGTTTTAAAAAGTGTCAATATGGACAATAGGTAACGTCCTCGATTTGGAGATTGATGAAGGGAATACTTTACAACATTCATATACAGATATACAGACCGTTTATTAATCACCTCGCTTTTACAGTGAGGTGAAAATCTTAATTTTGTTTTATCTTGTCTCATTTATAAATACTAGTGGTTAATAGTCACTCTGGGGTCAAGTGAGATCTTTACATTTTAATGTAGACATTGTGGCACTTTAGCTGCAGAACATACATATGCCACGGTGTCCACTGTATAGGAAGGTCTATACGGTTAACACCTGCTTTACTTCTTAGTCTCATCGCTCAAACACACAGTCATTGTGAGTTTGTGTTTATTTTATTTTAGAGACAATGCACATTAAGTAAGTATCCCAGAAGCTAAATAAATACAGCATATACATGTTAAATATTATAATTCGCAGCTATATCATGTGATATCATACAAGTGTCATTCTGGTTCATGATCAGGCAGCGGTTATTGGACACATGACTTGTTTATAGTTCACAATTTCTAGTTTCTTTTGGAAGTCAAACGGTGTTAGATACGGCAGGTTGTTCAGTCCCACATTTTCCTGGCTCTTGTGATCAGCCAGCAACACGCTGTTGCTTTCGACATGCAGCCTTAACTCAAGATGAAATTGTTGTTGGGTGAGTTTTCTTTTGAGAGATGATCCAGATGTGATCTGATTAGGTGTAATCCCTCACCATCAATACGGCCAAAAACACAGTTAAGCAACAGTCTGCAAGAGGAGAAGATGATTACATACTGAACATGTTTTTCTTACGATGAAAGTTTTTATTTTTTTTGTTCCTTAGGCTGGTGCGTCACTGAAGCACGTTATGAGTTTTACTGTTATGAGTCATGCTAAGGCCTTTGTTGCAAAACAAGTCTTTGTTGAAACAATCAATTGAAATTAAAATGTTGTGTGGTGAATTTGCAGAAAGGTCAGCTGACCTGTTGACCCATACACATCTTTGGAGTTTTCCAATCCAACAGCACGTGTTTTATGGTCTTCACTGCTCGGAACAACCAGAATAACAAAGACGTCTTTAATTTCCATGAAAGTTTGCGTGTGTGCGTGGACACCGCGCCATTGTGCGCACGTTCTGACAGAGGAGGAAGTATATGGAAATGTGGGGAGACTAAAATACTCAATGAGGTGGCACTATAGATCCGTCACGTGTCAGGCACACGATATATTTAATCCCATTATTTTCGAGTGTAATAACAACATTTCACAATCAGTTTGGTTCAGTTCGCCGGCTGTGATTCAGTTCTCATACAAACTACTACATGAGCTTACAGTGCAAACACACGCTATAGGCTGTTCATGTTCAAATGACAATTAAAGCCCTCCACCTGCTTGTTTTGATGGACCATAAATAGATGCTGGTGCTTTCATCTCACCCGCACAGCCCTGGTAGTGGTTGTGTGACAGCCACTAATTTGGTGACCATCAATATCGCCATCATCATCTTCCTCTTCTGGCTGCACCATCATCATCCTCATTTGAAGGCATGTGCCGCTAGTCATCTAACAGTGGACGTCCCTTTTTCAAATCGTTTTGAGAAGAACATTTGTTTCATTCTTCATGCCAAGCATTTCACTTTTCATGACCCGTGGTGTGAGGCCGGAGCTCGTATCTTTCAGGGGTGATCAGAAATAGCAGCATCTGTCCGGCGCACACGGAGAAGAAAAGGTCATGTTGTTTTTGTGTCCACTCAACTTCTGACTCCATCACGTCTTCTTCTTCTTCCAAGCGGTTATTGGGGGTGCCGTTGTTGTTTGTTGAGGTTGATATTTGCAGTGCGTTGGCCACAAACAAAGGGGGAGAGGGGCACAGAACGATATATAGGCCACCAACATGACTTCTCTTACACGCCGAGAGCGCGCAGAGCAGCCTTGTTTTTCATAGCGTATAGATAAAAAGCTTGGCAGCGCTTCATCTCGCATGCTTTTCTCTCTAATGTGGCTCTATTGTCTCGTGGGGTTGCGCCACCTTTTAGATAGCCGGGGCGTCTCCCTGGTGAACGGCCCTGTTTGGAAATTCGCATCATTAAAGGCCTATCAGAAATATCTGGGGGAGAATAGGGTGGCTGCCCTGCGTTGGAGGGCCTCCCGTGGAGACGACTCTCCATTTGGACCTCATTTAAAAACCAGCCTCGCCAATGTGTTTCCCGTTGACTGTGAATTATGCCTTTTCTTTTTTCCTTCTTTTTGTGGTCCTATTTAGATGTTCAGAAGTTTATTCAATTAATGCTGGGGCTGCATCGGAGGATATGGCACCCACTTTAAACCACTTCAACCACTTTTTAATGTGCGGGGAAATTGCGTATTCACCTTAGAGACTTAACTCCTCATGAGGGGAAGGTGGGTTAGAGTTCATACTCACGAAAGCAACACTGGACTGATGCATGTCATGCTGCACAAAAATCTGGTTTTGTGCAGCATGATAACTCAAAAGCATCTAAATAGACTCTACGTATCATTTGTATGTCGTCTATTTAATTTTTAATTAAACGGACGCTGTGCATTTCTATAGCTGGGTGAAACTGCTTCGGCTGGCCGGGCTGGACAGCTGTAAAGCGGCCGGGATGTGTGACTCCTCGCGCCGCGAAGGAAGACTCACGGCACACACCGTTCTAGTGTGTGAAGGGAAGACAGGGGAGAAAAGAAGCGACGGTGGAAAGTGTCAGTCAGGAACGCTCCATTGCTCGAGGACAATCCACGCGCAGGACCGGTCCGTTTCAAGAGCAATCAGTCAATCCGCATTAATTACCCCCCCCTTCCCCCCAAACCCCCCACTCCACACACACATGCGCGCACACACACACACGCCGTATAATGCTAGTTTTGGCACACGGACCAGAGAAGGCTGGTGTGTGTGTTGTGTTATGCTTTCTCTCTCTCTCTCTGCACACACGCACACTCATCCACACACACACGCACACACACACGCACACACACACCCTACCCCCACCTTTTAAGTGAAAAAGAACCAATAAAGATCAAGCTATAAAAGGCATTTCCTTGTCGCTAAATAAATTAAATGCAGATTTCTGTTTTAAGTGCCGGACCCCTTTTGTGAGCTGCGGAACAGGATGCTTTATTGTCCCTCTGTCATTAGTGCTGAGGGCAACACTGTTGTGGGAGAGAACGTGGACACGAAGACATTTCAAAAATGGAAAAACATATATAGGCTACTGTTTGCTCTATCGACGTTTTCTGGCTTTGGGCTTCTATGGTGACCTGAGCCATTGGAGTGAAGACGAGGATTTTCCAAACTTAGTGTAATGGTTGAAAACACAAACGTAGGCCTATTTGTTGCACAGTTTTTACACTTGCTTGTGAATTTGTAATATCACTGCAAACTTGTTGTTTCGGATTTTAAAGTAGGCCCTAATGGTCATATTTGGATCCAAACTGCCTGGCTGACTCCACATGTGAGATATAGTCTATATACAATTATTTGTTCTTATTCGGGTCTTATTCTGGTCATATATATATATATATATATATATATATATATACACTAATGCATAAATGATAATTCACGGTGCATGGTTGCTGGTTCCAGAGCACATTTGGGCTAATAAAATATCTACTTTGAATGTAGAAGTATGCAGAATATAGCTAGATTTTAGCTGTTTGTACACTGTGTGTGTGTGTGTGCGTGCGCGCGTGTGCACGTGTGTGCGCGTATATATGTGTGGACACGTGGTGGCTGAAGCCCATTGGAGATCACAGGGCTTTGGAATGCAGGCTGCTATGTAAATAGGAAAAGAGGGTAACGATTATCTAATTACAGACGTTATAAATCTGCTTGCTTTGGCGCTATTTGATTTGAATTATATATCTATATCTATATATCAATTAATTCTACTGGATAGATGAAAGACTCGTTGTCCTCCATGCATACAATTTATAAGCTATCTGTGGGCTGCAGACCAGCTTGGGTCTCCTTTGTCCAGTGTGTTTTGTTGGGGGCTGGACCAAAGCATGGGAGCCGGTCTCTGTTTTAATGTAAAGAGACATCAGCTGGAACAAATATACTTGATGAAGTGCATGTTCACTGTTGTCAGCTCCAGACAAGTTCAGCTGAAAGCCATGCACATGTAGCCACATGACTGAATCTTATATATATACATATATAAAATAAAATAGACATTGAACCAATTTTTTGTTTTGAGGTATTATTAGTATTATTATGTAGACTTGCTTTTTTTGTAACACACACGTTTTCTCATCGTGGAAAAATATTGAGGCTAAAGATTTCATATGTTTCACAATTGAATTATTTGATATATGTTTAATGTTATTTTACAGACGTTTTATTCTACTGCAAAAAAAAAAATATTATTTACTACTTTCTTCTATTCCCCTTTTCAAGATCTATAAACGCCCTAATGTATTATTATGACTGACCTACCGTTTAAGCTGCTGCGTAAAAGCGGACATGTCCACTTAATTATTGAACAGTTGGCAATAAAAAAGTTGTAGTCAATATTTTAGGCGCAGCAGCAACACGATAAGAGCCGAGTCCTGGCGATCCAATATCGTCACTTTTTTAACTTTTAAGTGAGAACATCTTATAATTTAGTTTCTTAACAGACCTATCGCTCTCTTCCAAGCGCTTCCTTCGGCAACACAAACTTTTCTCTCTGTCTTTGTAGAAAAAAAGAAGAAGGAACTCTCTGGAAGCAGCTGGCTGTTTTACGGTTCTTCTTGACGTTCTCGTCTCCATTTTCTAAACACAAAGTTGTTATTGCACCATTCCGCGTACCTAGCCTCTACGTTTAATACAACGTGTAATTTCCCCCCTTTTACCGTATTCCCTTTGATTTAGTCACTCTTGACTCTCCTTTTGCTCTGGGGCCAACGGGGTTCGCCGTGGGGGGCGCCTTGAAACCGCCCCTCCTTATCTCCTTTCATCGTTCTGCGCGGGGCCGCCTTGAAACCGCAGGGGCAGTAATTGCTTTTTTCAGGCAGCCCAGTGCGGACTGGCCAGCAGCCAATCAGAGCCTTGTTTACACTCGGTGATTGACAGAGTTCTGGCAACGTGCCAGCCAATCAGGAGCGTCGCAGGGCCGAAGCTCCGAGATTTAACCCTTTGCCTCCACGTAAAAACAGACCTGGACGAGAATATTAGCCTATAGCAGCTCATATATTTCGACATGGAAACACACAAGCCCATATCCTTCCACTTTTAATTGGCTAAATTAGTGAACCGTGCGCAAGGCTAACCCCGGGGACAGTAATGCGTTCAAATTACGCAGTGATTCAATTTGCCTCTCTGTGCGCGTTTGTGACAGAGAAAGGTAAACAGACATACAGACATAAAATAAATGAAAATAAAGCATCTTTAGTCCCCCTTTTTCTACAACAGCCTATCTGCGTTCACGTGCCCTTTGCTGTTTTCTACTAAATCACATGTGTCTTTAAATATATGACATATTGATGGATAAAGTGAGCTTACACAAAAGAAATGCACGTTCATTGTCAGAGTATAACCTGCACTGCAGAGCTAAGATTTAAGGATGAAGCAGAGACTTACATTTGAAAACAATCCTCCCAGTATCCGAGTGGACACATTTTCTATATCAAACTTACACTTAACTTTACGCCTGTTAAAGGGTCCTAAACTTCTCTTATCTTGTGGTTGTGCGACATGTCTTGCTTTGCGAGCCAACACGTTCAATAAATCAGAGACAGATTCTGCAAATGAGGATTTATTTAGCAAAACGCACGCGGTGGGGCGAATGAAAAAGCGCATTTCCCTCAAGGAGCGTCAATAAAACTATCACATCATCGCTGTCACATAGCGAAAAAAACAACGATATACACACTCGGAGCACATGCCGCATTTGAACTGAACTGCAGTGGGATCACACAGAATAGGCTAGATGCTGTTTGCTCTCCACCAGTGATCAGAAAGTGCAGGCAGCGCTGCGCGGCTCCGGCTCCGGCTCCTCTCCGCACACTGAACAGCGCCGAGCGGTGCCGCCTGTCTCATCGCATTTGCTTGTGCACGCAGTGCGCCGAGGGCTGCAAATCAAACGCCCGCCGTTTTGCTCCGCGGCTCCGGCGGCTTCCTCATTGGCTCGGAGCAGGCAGCCAATAGGAGCGTGTGTTTACCGTCGAAGGGGGGGAGGGGGGAGGGCAGGGGAAGGCGAGTGTAGGAAAGGGTAGGGTGGGGCGGGGGGCGCGGGTGGTGGGGCGCCTCACGGGCACGCTTTCACATTGTCGTTCTCAAACCAATAGGCTTGCGCGTTCACCCCTCCCCGCTCACACGCACACCCCTCCATCCTCCCCCCTCCCCCTCCTCCTCCTCCTCCTCCCGGCGTGTCTGAATCTCCGGCTGCATGAACGAGCCTCGATTCACTACAAGCCTGAACTTCTACGATGCGTCTCTCCCATACCTCAACTGACTGCACACCACAGTCTGCAGCAGCATAGGATGTAATCAATCCCACATGTTTCATCTCTGCGACTCGGGGATTGAATGTTTTTGTACTTTTTCTTTCATTTTAACCGACTCTGCCACGCAAATGGATGTAACTTACCAGTGAGTAGCAAATTATTTTTCCCATCCGTGTTTTATAATCTTTACCGATTGTGCTGAATGTAAATTTCAGTTCAAGTGCTGCGTGCAAGAGTATGATCTGAATGTACCGTAATATTTAAATAGACATGTATTTGTTTCCCCCAAAACACTATTATTCACTGTCATGCCTTTAAGGGAAGTAAATGGTAAAATGAAAGCTGATACGACTCTTTACAGAATAATAATTTAAAGACATCGCTCAATCAGTAATTATAATATTTGTATTAAAGCGACACATCTCACGTTTGTCCGGTATTTTGAAGGATTTATTTCCAGACCACTCCTGTCCAGTCTGGAGCTGTGGGCGATATGTGTGTCACTTTTTTTTGGATTTGACCTCTCTTCACAGCCAAATTACTATTGCGTTTCTGATTCATTCAGAGGGCTATTCAAAGCCACTCGCTTTTCAGCTCGCCTCCTCGCGCCCGTAGTTTTATAGATTCTAAATTGTAGATTATTCTTTGTTAGTTTCCTTTTGTGCGAGTGTGTGTTTGAGAGAGAGGGAGACAGTTCAGTTTTATTGCAAACTGCAGTGC
>NW_022280034.1:11617133-11623379 GCF_004355925.1 Anarrhichthys ocellatus
CCCCCATCGGTATGAAGGAGTCCAGACGCCGGTCTGTCTTCGGCTCGGCCGGGCTTGTCTCTCCTGTTTAGTCGGCCTCTGAATATCCGGATTTAGTGTCTCGGGTATGCTTTGTGACTTCACTTTATTGCAAAATTGTTGAAGGCAATGAGTTGGGCCCTGAACCTGAGCCACTAATTCCTTTTTATCTTTTGTCCAAAGGTCCACACATTTATGATTCAGTGGATTTCTGTTCGAATGGCACAAAACGCGCATTTTAGGTTTTGATACCTGGATTGCATGATGTCTGAAAAATACAATTCTTTGTGGATTTGCTGGCTTTGGTGCTGAGTTCATGTAATGTCGATTTGACCAGTATTGGCTACTTTTGTCTGGGGGATTTTCGTCTGCTGATAGTCTGTCCCTTTTCAGGGCAGTGGTGGTTGAGGTGTGTGTGTGCGTGTGTTTGGGAAGTGCGTGTGTGTGTGTGTGTGTGTTTGGGAGGCGTGTATGGGGTTTGGGGGAGTCTAGGTGAAGTGGAAGGAAGTCTGAACGCCTTCCACGTAGACACACACACACACACACACACACACACACACACACACACACACACACGCACACACACACACTACAGGCGATCCAAATGATAATTCCCCCCCCAAACTGTTACGCGCGATCTGCTCACGTCGTTTTGTTTGCGTGGCGAGCGATAACAGTGGATTTAGATCCAGGTTGTTAAATGTAGCCTGAGTGGCTCTCTGTTGACGTGGAATGTAAACACCGAGGACGTGTGTTTACGGCCTGAAAATGTAAAAATGTATAGACAAATGTCAGACGAGAGTGGTTTATGATTGATGTCCCGGAGAGAAGGGCCATTGTTTCTCACAGCCTAGGGGACAGGCGAGAGTCCATTTTGCCTTCCCAGTGCGCTTCCAGTATATTCTGCGTTTCTCTCCTGTTTCACCCTCATTTTCCCTCTTGCTGTCGACTAGATGTGGTCAAAAACGATAACGTGGTGCTCACTGACAAAAGGGAAATTAAATTATTTAAATGCACTCGCAGTTTAGGGCAGATATTCATATGGGAAGCATTTAGATATGCGCATGCATTGGATATTTTGGAGTGTTTGGACGAACACACACACACACACACACACACATACATACACAATCATTCTGTCAGAGCTGCTGAACTTTGGAGACCCCCCCCCCGCAAAAAAAGAAAAACACAATTCCTGAAAGTTGGGAGTCCTTGAGCAGCTTGTCTGTGAGATAGTGTGTGTGTGTGTGTGTGCGCGCGTAAAGGAGACTTGAATATCCGAGCTCATGCAGTCTGTGCACTTCACAAGCCCCTGGTCCACCAGAGCATTTGATATTTTCTTTGTTCCTTTATCGTTGATTCCTGGGAGGTGCTATCAGCATCTACAGAGCGCTAGATGGACGTGCCATGCATTGAGAAGCCTAATAAATGGATTGCTGAGGTGTGTTTGGTGAACGCAGGCGCGCAGCTCTCACTATCTGAGCGTCACACGGAGCCCTATTTAAGTAAATGACCTATAGGCTATAAGGCATACATATAAAGTCGATGATGTCCTAGTCTATTTCACTGTTTATTGCGTCACTCTTTTGCACCGGAGCATAAAGGTGATTTGATTTGTGTTTGTGATTACAGTGTAGCCTACAGTATACTGTATACGTAGCGGAGATGCATGGCGCTTGCCATTGCCAGGAGGCAAAGGGCCACTGCTGCTGACCCTGCAGGAGTTGACAGAAATAGCTGCTTCATCACCGTTTTCATTAATAAGCAACAACACAAATAAGAATCCAGGTCACAACCGTGCCAACTATTTAAAAAAAGCCAAATATCAAAGGGGAAACAAGTTTGGTTAATCCATAAAAAACAAGGATCAGTAAAGTCAGATTTAATTCTAAAAAGCTATAAAACCCCATTGATCCAAGACTGACATGTGTGTGTATGGCTACTGGATCTGATACAAAACCCACGGTTTATTGCTTTAAGAAAAGATATAGAATATCATGTCCTCTCAAGTGACACAACTGCTCGTCAAATGAGTGCACAATGGATCCGATTTTATGACAACCGAATGAGGAAAGAAATCAAACTTCATTTACATAAACAACAACCATTAATCAAAGCAGAAACGTGTGCGCTTCGTTCTGTTTTGGGGGGGGGGGCGCTATGGGAACTCTGAGGTCGGGGAATAGATATAGTCGCCATAATTTTGGGTTTGTGCGTTTCTTATTCGTGAGCATATTGTCCAAATGCAAGGTTTTCTCCATATTTGAGTGCGAGATCCCCCGAGGTCCAGCTTGTTTATGGCCAGTCCTTGTTCAGTCTAAAGACCTAACAACTCGTCCTTCATCGAGAGAGGCTTTTTTTCTTTTCTTTTTTTACGGCTGTGAACTCTTGTACTGTATATGCACCATTTGTTTGTACCTGAGCCAAATCTCCCCCTTTCCTTTCCATTCTTTTCGCTGATAAAGAAAGCTCCCGTGTGCGTTATTTGCATCGTGTTTGGTCACAGGATGAGGGGGAGGGGGGAGGCAAAGACTCCAACGATGAGGTGCAAGGTAAATCCACATAAACTCAGCTCAACCACGCTTTTTTTTTATCTGCAGAACACACTTCACTCACCTTCCCGGGCTGGCATATAAATCGTCGTTAAATGAAACGTGGAGGACAAGCACCAAAACTAGTGAGGACGACGTGTAAATGGGCTCGTTTTTGTGAAATTTGAATTGCTTTTTTTGTGTGTAAATGCTGGTTTGTTTGTCTAAACATGAACAGCGACTGTCTCTCAGCTCAGCCTTTTCTTCAGCATTACATCCCCGGTCGGCTCATTATTGTCAGCGCTTTGACGTGTCTCCTGCTCTCCCTTTTGTAGGACATGACGGGGACTCAGTTTCCACCCTGCAAAGCCAAAACTCCGCTCAATGCGAGGGGAGCCCGAAGTTCATAAAAGGGATTATTTGCATCTGGGTGCCTGAGACCTTCGGTGCCTCCGGATTTTACTTCGGATTTGGGATTTATCGCTTCTCAACGGGATGGAAAGCCGAGATTTCGCTCCTCCGCACCACCTCCTGACGGAGCGGGGCGCGTTGGTTCACAGCGCCGCGTCTCGGTTGGCGCCAGGCGGCCACGGCTCCGTGCAGCACCCCGCTCACTTCCAGCCTGGGAAATACTACTCGTCCCACCTCTCCATGGGTCCGCACTCAGGTCAGTTTTGAATGGAGCTTTTTTGTGTGTGTGTAAATGACAAGTGTGGGTTTAAAAATATATATATAATTGTCTATCTTTTGTCTGAAGCATACGCTCTGCATATTTCAAACTTGGGAAACCTGAAAGCTCCTTGGGACGAGCTAATTTACTGTGGAAGGAAATTGCTCAGATTGTGGGCTATTAGAAATTAATGGAAAGAATGCGCAGGCATCATAAAGAGTTTTATTTTTTATTTTATTCAATAAACTGTTTATGACATAGCTGCTTTCTGTATCAATTCAGTGTTTCAGCCTCGCGTAAAAACAAAATATGCAACACAGTGGGACATTTCCCTTAGAAACTTGGCAAATCAGATCAACTTTAAATTTACTGCATACCTCCCTTTCTCGTTTTAGACTTAAAACCTCTCGTGGTTTTAGAAACATTATAGGATTATTCGTCTTTATCACACATGGATTATTAGGCGTTTTCCAGTAGCATAATCTTGTCATAGATTTATATGGTTTCATCAATTAGTAAAGTACTAATCATTGCCATTTGAAGTAATTAATTAGAATTGGGTAATTCCACTGCTTATATTTCCCATTAAACAATAAATTAAAGCTATTAGTTGACTGCAGTTTCTGTGCAACGTTTCCTCCTTCACGCGTGATCGTGTGGCTCCACGGAGCCTGATGGGTTGGTGCTGGTGGGTCCGGGGTCACATGCTGGTTTGTACTGGTCACAAACTGGGGGTCGCGGTGGTGGAAGGGGAGGCTCTGCTAGAGGTGCGGGTAATACCAGAAAATCCGGTTTCTATATAGAGCGGGGACGTGACGGGGTGCGAATGGGTTGACAGTGCATGCATTAGATTTAACAAGTAGCTTTGGTATCCTGTCTCAATAGGGGTGAGGGGGGCGGGGGTTGTACGTGGGTGTGTGTGGAGAGAGAGAAAGAAAGAAAGTAAGAAAGACTGCTCGAAATCATACAGTGTCTGTTAACTGGACTAACTGGATGAATGTAAACGTGCTCGATGAGAAATCTCATTAATTATAATTTATCAAATGCTTTAAATAGACGTTGAGACTCGGGCCTATGAATCAATGGTATCGTCTGTCGTGTGTAGGATCCACACATCCTATGTCTCCGCTCATTTGCATATTCATTAGTTTTACACAACAGCAAAAAAACAACGAGGCAGACGTCCAGTGCGGAATTTTAACTTTTTAAAAATTATTATTATTGTTTATTTTTTTACAGAATACATAATTTCTACATTTCCAGTCAAACACATTAAGCTCAGCGCACTGTTAGCAGGAATCTAAACTAAACCTGTTTGATATTCGGTGTCTTTGAGGTCCTGGTTCTGGTCCTGGCTTCTTCAAATGGAGGAAGCCTGATCAAAAGTAATAATATTATTGTCAGCTCGTTTTGTCGTCAGAAATGTTCTTACACTCTTCATGACTCCAAACGTATAACAACACATGTTTTTACTTTAACTGTATTGTGTATGCAACCTACGCTTTAACTTCATACAATCAATTTACAATGTAGGTCTACCAGTACAATATTCACACTTATAATTATTCATAATTTAGGATTTTTTTTGAAATATATTTTAAAATGCAACATATTTAATAGTCTATATGTTTAACAAATGTGTTATTGTAAATGTAATGTCTACTAAATGTATTATACATTACTCTGCAATACTTGTATGTGGTATGATACACATTCAATTATTTACAGTATTTGCAGTTCTACACTATTAAAATCTATTTCACAATAATTATATACATTTTGTAACAATAGAATATTTTATATATTTAATGAGACATTTAGCTGCATGTCTCCTCAAAATTTGACTGAAGTGATTTTACCCAAAATATGGCCATATCATATTTAAACCTCTGACTGATGGTGAGGTTGTTTTAACAAACACATATCCAACTTGCATAACAATTTAAACCGATTACACTCCCCTTTGACTGATATCGCTACCCGCTGACACACATTATGGTCCAATTTAAAGATGATTCTGTAAAGTTGAAAGGAAAAAAGCGTAGTAATGCAGGGTGATAATGCTATTGAAATATATTCAAGAGGGCCTCTCACTGGGTCTCAAGGTGCATGACACTGTATTGAGATTCCAGATATCCAGACTCTCCATGCATGTCCCTGATGGGGTTTTGACTGACATGATGGGCATAGAGGATTGTTGTTTTGGGATGGGGGTTGGGGTACGTGTGTGTGTGTGTGTGTGTGGGTGTATGCTGGGAGGTTAGGATAGGGGTTACCTTTGTGCTTGCCCCCCTTAGAGATTCAGAAAGCTGTATGCCTGGCCCTAGGCCTCGGCACAGGGGGTAGATATGATGTGGGGTTGGCCATACCGGGGCAGGAGGGGGGTTACGATGGGGGGTTTGTTTCAGATCTTTGGAAAGAGACACAGACACATTTTTTTTTACTGTCTCACAGGACCAAACCGGGTGTATCACTTACAGTAATTCAAAGTATAAAGAAAAAAAAACCTTCTCATTCCCCCCTGTTTCTTCATATCCCGGAAAACCTGCAATCCATCAATTTGCCGAAGCCTCTTATTTAGATCAGCATGGTGTCTGCTTGAATATGGTCGCGCTTGACAAGGTGATGGAATGACAGCCGCATACCAACGTCATAAGATTCAGCCCACATTTGATAAAACCCCACAATGACATTACACAGGCGTTTAGATTACTGATAGGAGCGGTGGGAAAGCCTTTGTCTCTCTTTCCCCTCCCTGTTTCACTGCTTTGCTTTTATTCCAGTCTCCCTCTCTTTCTTCCCCTTTTCTGTGATGTTAGCCCCTGGGCAGTAGTTGTGCAAGTGTGTGTGTGTGTGTGTGTGTGTGTGTGTGTGTGTGTGTGTGTGTGTGTGTGATTAAGGTTAGGCTTAGCCTGCAGTAGCACAGGTGTGCAGTATTATGGAGGGCGTGGCACAGCTTGTCATTGAACAGGTGTGTTACTTCCCAGACAGCAGACGGTTTTTGTTTACATGACTGTGTGTGTGTGT
>NW_022280034.1:11648379-11651342 GCF_004355925.1 Anarrhichthys ocellatus
GTGTGTGTGTGTGTGTGTGTGTGTGTGTGTGTGTGTGTGTGTGTGTGGTATACTGTGGGCGGAAGGTATCTATCGATTGTGGCCATCTCCCAGGATACCAAACTAGGCGTGGTGATGTCAGCGGTGATGTCATCCTGTCAGGGTAATCGGAGCGTGCCATTGGCTCAGAGGTCTGACAGATGAGATGACATTGACCTCTGCGAGCCGGGACAGGACAAAGCCACGTCTCTCAGCTCCTTCTTGCTCACTATCTCTCTCTCTCTCTCTCTCTCTCTCTCTCTCTCTCTCTCTCTCTCTCTCTGAGCAGTTACCTGTCGGTCTCACATCCGTTTGTTCTACCGTCCGCGCTCTCGTTTTTCAAAAATCCAGCTTCACAGAAGACTCCATCCTTCCTTCCTGCCTTCTTCTTCCTCCTCTGTTTACCGCATTTCTATCTCCATCTCCCTCACACACACACACACACACACAGGTTTTTAATAACATCAGATGTCAGTGGATAGGTCTTGCTGCTCTAGTGCACAGACTGAGAGTGATCCAGAAAAACCTCTCCTCTCCTCTCCTCTCCTCTCCTCTCATCTCATCTCATCTCATCTCATCTCATCTCCTCTCCTCTCCTCTCCTCTCATCTCCTCTCCTCTCCTCTCCTCTCATCTCCTCTCCTCTCCTCTCATCTCATCTCCTCTCCTCTCCTCTCCTCTCCTCTCATCTCCTCTCCTCGAAGGGGAAATTGGATTCTGTCCATGTCCATAATGAGGAGATGTAGGAGAATAAATAGATAGCTCAATAAACACTTTGCCTCTTATTGCTTCTCCTCCCCTTTACTCCCCATCCCCTCCCTTCTTCTCACTGCGTTGCACTCCTCCTCCTCCTTCTCCTCCTCCTTGCTGCCCGTCGTTCTCCTTCTCTCTAATCCTCCCTCACACACTCGTGCAGTTTGCCCATGTCTGCGCAGCTCAGCGAAAATGTTGTAGGTGCAAGTGTGTGATCAGAATGAGTGTGTTTTTTTTGCATAGGTGTGTGTGTGTGGACCGTCTCATGAATATTCTGTTTCATCTGCTGATGCTGTGACAATGACAGAGTTAATGACAGTGACAGATGTAGAGATCGTTTTCTACCGCTCCCCCTTGTGTGTGTGTGTGTGTGTGTGTGTTTGTGTTTGTTGTCTGTGTGTACGATGAAGCAGGAACACCAGTATACATCAAATAAACTACACAGCTAATATCATAAATATCACCACTTTTCAAGGCACGGTTTCATCGTTCCAGAAATAAATCCGCTCAGCGCACAGCGTGTTTCATAACGCTGTGTCAGCTGCCGCGTGATGTACCAATCTAAACCGAAACAATCCGTCTCCGTGCAGGTGAGGACATGCTGACCTTTGACCTCCACAGTCTGGCGACGCTGGCGGCCGCCCGTGCCCTGGAGATGGGGGGAGGGGTTGTGGGTTTGGGGGCGGACCAGCAGTGTCCAATAAGGAAGAGGCTCAACCTGCGCAGGAAGTGCAGCTGGACTCCTCGTCACGAGCCGGTGAGGCTTTACCGAATGCATACTGTGTGTTTATGCATGTTAACATAAATCATTCATGCTGAAAATGTGGGGAAGTGTTGAACAATGGAAACACACCTCATTTGTTTGTTTTTTTACTAAACTGTTGAAACCCAAAGATGATAATGGAAGTAGGTTGTCTTTTTTTTGTTTTATCTCAATGCTTTTATTCAAAGCAACTGAACAAGTGTTCAAAGCACTTCATCCTCAGTGAGGCAAACATGGGCATCAAAATCAACCATGCAAGCACTGTAGTGTACGTTTAAGTGTGTTGAGTAATAATGGAGTCAGACAAATAGCAGACAAATAGCAGTAACTCAGCAGTAATGAAATACCCGTTGTAGCTTTTAAGTGACATGAGAAATAATCTTGTTTTTTGTGTGGTTGAATCTTGCTGTTGGTAAGTAGACATTTTGACTAAATGGGATTTTAGCTAGCCAGAAATATTTTTTATGATTCAATTATAAGTGAAATTGATGTCAGTCTATAAACACGGGTGCGTCATTATTTTTCACTCTTCTTTAAATAGTCCCAGAAATGAAGCTGGCTACAACAAATATGATAGATATATTTTGTGTTATTTGATTTTTAGAATTTAAAATGTACCTTTTTTATATAAATGATTCTGCAATTCATCAGAGAGCAATTTCTAAAAACCTTAAAATCAGTAAAAGGTTAAGTCCCTGTTTCGTCTTGTTTATTGCTCGTTATCCATCATCATGTGTGCAATAGTTTTACACGCAGCACCAGGTCGATCTCCCAGAAATCCTTGCCTTTAAGCATAAATGTCCGTCATACATAAATTGCCGCAGTGTCCAAAGTTCTGGTTACAGGAAAATCCATTCAATCACGAAGCTGCCCAAACACAAGCTGGCTTCCTCACATATCCAAAGACTGTTGAACTCAGTGTGTGTTCAGCATTGAAATTCCCCTGCTTTGTGTATGTGTGTGTGTGTGTGCGTGCGTGTGTGTGTGTGTGTGTGTGTGTGTGTGTGTCAGGTGTGCCCAGTGAAGGGCTCCATGGAGACGATGGGAGGGGAGGAGCTAGCCATGCGTGTCCAGCTGGCTGAGCTACAGCGCCGATACAAAGAGAAACAGAGAGAACTGGCCAAGCTACAGAGGAAACACGACCACCAGTGAGCAAAGACAACACACATGCACATACACACACACACACACACACACACACACACACACTTCTTTTTTGTCTAAATTGAGTCGTGCATTCCAACATTCACAATTCTGTTATCATGCTGCATCCTCCTGATTTATCGGGACTTGCTGCCTGCTCATACCTAATGCAGTTTGACCTGCAGCCAATACAAGTTTCCTCCTGATTTCTCCTGCTGTCCGGACTGAATCTTTGATCTCTCTCTCTCTCTCTCTCTCTCTCTCTCTCTCTCCCCCCCCCCCCCCCC
>NW_022280034.1:11651442-11667096 GCF_004355925.1 Anarrhichthys ocellatus
CCCCCCCCCCCCCCATCCCTGTCTTCCTCTCTGCAGAAAAGAGGAGACGTCTCGAAGCCCTGCCCGACGGGGGCCCGGCCGCCCCCGCAAGCGCAAGTCCACCCCCGGCCCAGCTGCTGCCGAGAGCTCCAAAAGATTCAGGTCAGTCCTCTGATACTGCGTCCGTATAATCAGTGTGATTGGCAAGCCCAGCTCATTCATCCTGATTTCTGTTTGTGTTCTTACTGAAAGGCACGCTTGATTTTCAAGAAGTTCTTCTTCAGCTGAATTGATTCAAATACTCTATAGTTGATGATTTGCTTGATTGGGCGCTGGAAGGAGCAGCTCGCACACGAGCACAAACACGCACACACACATATGGGTTATGTGATGGGAGCTGTATAAGCTAGGTGTGATTTCTTTTTAAATGAGAGAAGGTAATGGAGATGAGACCTTCATTAATCATCATTAATCACTTTGAATCATATTTATCACTTGCATTGATTGTGTCCTGATTCCCCGTGAACCTCGAGCATATATTAATGCAGCTGGACAAAGTCCTGATCAGTCATCAGTTATCACAGTGATAAACGACTCAACAACACCCCCCTGCCCGCTGCATCACACAGCCACACATTATTTAACACCTTCGACATGCACACTTTCATGCTGGAAACCCACACTCACACACTGCCAGTGTTCAACACTCATAGAGATAAATGTGTTTTCTCATGCTGCCCCACCTCTGTTAGCATGTGCACCCCTCGCCTTGATAGAATGATTAGAGAAACTCAGGGTTTGTCACGGTAACCATGATTGGAATGCGCTAATGAAAATGACAATGAAAGGCTTTAGTCATACATGCTTGTGCAGCACACACACACACACAACTTGTTTAATTAGTAGCGCTGGTTGCTACGTGCCTGAGCCGCGTTTCTCTTGTCATTAACAAGCAGTGTATCATTTCTTTACACTTTCATCTTCTCGAGAGAGTTGTAGTTTGAAATGAAACAGCGAGAGGCTGAGGGATAGAGAGGCATAGTAACGTTTCCAAACTCAGCAGACAATCCGTCTTGATACACACATGTACACTATTTGGCCAAAACTATATGAACATATGAGCATCTTTTGTTGTTGTTGATTGTTGAACAGCGATTGTTGTGATCCCAAAACCACGGGCATTAACACAGCGCTATAACAGCCTCCATTCCTTGTGGGCCAAGGCGTGATAATCGATCAAATAGGGATAACAACGTACACGCTTGGAGGCATTAAAGGAGAGACTGTGCACACAAAAAGAGATGGCAGTAGTTTAAACCCTGCTTACTTTCTCTCCTTTGCACATCTGGCAAGTCGCGGTGCAAAGTGGCCGTGATTGTTATATTTTCAGTTTCGGAAAGTTACAAAAATTGTCGGATGCAGCTCTCGGGTTGCATCATCGGAAAAGTGTTGGGGGAGTTGGTCTCAGCCGCTGCTCAGTGATCCGAAAGCACTGCATTTGAAGCATGCTGACGCCTCGAGGCCCGACTGACAGGCGGCACTCCCATTCATTCCAAAGGTGTTGGATTGAGTCGGGATCAGGGCTCTGTGCAAGCCTTCAGTTCTTCAACAACTAAATTTGGAAAATTATCCCTTTATGTACCTGTGCACACAATGGGCCCCAATCCAAACCATACATACTTTGGCCATTTACTCTAGTATACAGAATGTGCATGCACACTAATCGTACCATTGGTGAGGACATGACATGAGGTGAACTTTGTGGCTTAGAAGCTCAGAGGGGTCAGAGGTGAACTATCAGGCAGGGGAGGGTTGCAACAGACACATTTGGTTTTGATGGATGGACGGACAGATCTTTCAAATATTTGTACACAATTTCTTCAGATAGATCGATCTTTTCCTTTCTTTTTCCTCTCCTCTCCTCTCCTTCCTCTCCTCTCCTGGGAGCAGAGATGCTGAGAGCCAAACCTTCCCTCTGTGGGAATATAGGATTCACCTGCCTCAGACACCAGCTGTTAACAGAGTGTGTGAGCTGCTGTGTGTGTGTGTGAGTGTGTGTGCTGGCTGCCTGTGGTATGAGAGAGCATGCATACAATGAAGGAATGACGGAGAGAGAGAGAGAGAGAGAGAGAGAGAGAGAGAGAGAGAGAGAGAGAGAGAGAGAGAGGGAGGAAGGGAGGAGTAGTGTTCAATAGAGGTTAGTGTTTATCGATCGAGCCCCGAAGCTCCGGTCAACGGACAGACTCCCCCGAGACTGCTTCATCTCTCTCTCTGTCTCTGTCTCTTTCCCTTCCCCCTCAACTATTCTCCTCCTCCCTCTGTCTCTCCCTCTGTCTCTTCTCCACTCTCCTACACACCAGATCAGTCTGATCCTTTCATGTGGTGATTCAGCGGAGTTTCATATTCGCACGGCCGCTGACTATTTCTGTGTTTGCCGTTAAACTGCGCAGACGGTCGGCAGAGACCGCCTCTTACCTCATCAAAATGATGAGACAGTGAGGAAAAGTGGGGAGGGACTGAGACAATGAATGAACCCAGCAGAGAGGGAGGCGAAACTAGAAAGAGGAGAGTAGAGATGCAAAGAAAATCATCCTGGAAAGGGAAGAAACGTGCAATCAGTTTGATTCTGTAATCTGTTTTACGTATGATAAATTCTCATTGAAGTCTCTGCTGTGGTCTTATGTTTTCCAGAGCCGGGCTGAATTTACTGGAGGAAAAAGCCAGGAAGAAACTGTCCAATCACGGCTTCAACAGCCTCAGCACTGCACAGGTCGGTCTCTCTCCCTGCGGTCTGTCCTGGTTCATCCACACACTCTGACAAACACTACTGTTTATGTTTTGTTTTTTTACTTTCCTGGATATGTCAATTAGCGAAAATAAATGAGTCACTAATTAGCTGTTTCCCGCCCGGTCTCCAGATGAAAGCTCGCTGTAAGCACAGAGGCCGGCCCGGCGCCCTGAGCTCCAGGCTGGCCAGGCGGGTGACCCAGCTGAAGCAGAAGGCTGTGGCCCAGCGAGGTGCACCGTCGTCGGCAGACATCCTGCACTGCAGAGGGGCCCCTGGTGAGGAAGGCGCCTCCAACAGTCACCGCAGACAAGGAAGAAAAGGTAAGTACAGAGGGAGCATAAACGGTATATACAGACACTTGTTGTCCATTAAGTAGCCCCCTAAGACTTAACTCCCTCTCTTGCTGTTGGTCCATCAGACCTGCAGCTGGACTGGGCAACTAGTCAGACTGCGAAGAGGAAGAGGGGTCGAAAGCCCAAAGAGCTGATGGCCGTCAACACAAACAGAGCTCACCACCAGATCGGCCGCTCCTCAGAGAAACAGGACGTTAGAGAAGAGAGGAGTGACAGCGAGAGCTCAGAGGGCGGTGAGTTATAATACAGGTCACACACAAGTATGTAGTCTGGTGTGTCCTCCAGCCAGCCAGCAGAGTTCACAGGCTATTACACATGTGAGTCAAGCAGCGCTGATTTGGCTGATGGCTCACAGAACATCAACCAGACATTGTGTGATTTCGCATTGAGAGTGCATCACTGTGTTTGTGTGCATGTGTGTATGCGTGCGCGCACCCGAAGCGCCTGGGAAGTGAGATGTCTGCCATCATCAGGGGGCCCTCCTCTCGCTTCCCAGCTCATCTGTCACGACGTTAAAACCGTTAACGACTTGCCACAGGCATGCAACACAGCCACCCCTGCCCTCAACGCCACACGGTAACGTGAGCCCACTCTGGCCCTGTTCAGAATCTCACACCCCGGTCTTCCCCTCTCTTCTTCACCTCGCCAACCTCGCGAGTTGAGGAAAAACAATCACATTCCTCCCGACTTTTAAAGGAATGCCTCACAGGAGAGGCACGGTCCGATCTGAAACTAACAAAACTTCAGGAAATCTACAGTCCGATTGACCTTGTTGCCTTGATATCAAGTAGTGGTTGGATGTGTGTGTGTGTGTGTGTGTGTGTGTGTGTCAGTGTTTGTGTGTGACCGAAGCAAAGTGTTGACGAGAGCGCCGTGTAAGTGACAAGTGTGTCAGAGATGTGTTGACACCCGACACAACCCCCCGCAGTCAGCGGCACACAGCTGCCAATAACAGTCTGTGTTTCTGTCCGAGTTTGTGCGCGCTGCATATGTGCAATGGTGTCATCGTTTGCTTCCCATCACTGCAGTTAGTTATTGTGCAGCTTGCAGTTAATGTGATAAAATGCCCCACCTAAAAACGCCCTCAGAGAAAAGTCAATCAACTGCCACTTTTCTCCGTTTGCTCATCTAACTTTTTGTATTTACGATGACGTAAGTTTAGCTACAAGCTTGTGAACCGTGGATGCTAGAGGAATATTGAAAGCTTGCTGTCAATACTTTTCATCAAGTGAGTCCCGGGCTTTAGTTAAGAGTGTTTACATGCAGATCACTTGACGCCTTCTGACTGAGCATATTGATGTTGTGATTCCACAGAGGAGGAGGACGACGACGGCGACGGCAGCTACGCCAGCGAAGATGGAGCCGGTGACATCAAGATTAGCTCATCCTCTAAAGAAGCTCCTGCAAACCCTGGCGGGATTGTGCCCTTTTCATCGCAGTCCTCCATGCTCCAAGCAAACCAGAAAGCCAGGAGTAAGAGACCAGGGCCTCCCGATGAGACCTTTATACATGTCTTTATACATTCTGCTAACACCCTGTGACTTTGTGACTTTCAGTGTTTCACTTGAAATGAACACGATTTCCTAGGTTTTAGAGAAATTTACATTCATTGAAGTTTTGAAAAGTTTCACAATTTAAAAGGATACACTTGGAAATGTATGGCAGTTCAGCTAAAAACAAGGTTGACTTCAGGTTTCGCCAACCAGTAACAGTGTTAACTATTTATTATGGATGGTTTGTGGTTCCATTTTCTTCTCATCTTTAATCTAAATTAGAGCAAGGAAGAAACATTGTCATATTAGTGATGTTGATAGGATGGCCAAGCAAGTCTTTCTTCATCAAATCACCTCGAACAATCTAATATGTATGTAATACGTTGTGTCAGATAACCGTTATGCGGCCTCCAAGACCAAGAAAACCTACATTCCTAACCTCGTATTAAACAAGATTTATGACTGTTTATAATGTAATATCAGATATTGACAATTTATCTGCCAGCTCTAATTTCCATGATGTCACTTACACCTTCAGGCATGAGGAGCGTGCCCCGCGCAGATCAGAGGAGAGTGCCCAGAAGGCCGAGCCTGGCCAACACAGAAAGGGGACATCCAGTCCACCTAGGGACCAAAAGAGCGTCTCTGTCCAGCTGGGGGGTGTCGTCAGTGGGCTGCAGCTTTGGGGACGGCCAGGGGAACCATGGCTCTATGACAGAAGTAAGCAGGGCCAGCAAGGAAGCCATGAGGAAGAGATCATCGGGACAGGGAATTCTGGGAAAGGTGAGGACCGGTGTTGGGTGGTGACTTTTAACCTTACAGTGTAACAGCAGTATTTTACTTTTGCCAGTGACAGCTATTCAACGAGTAGATTACTCCCTGACAGCAGGGATTTATGACACTCTGTCACATTTACACCCTCAAAACTGGCCTCTTGCATTTCCCTCCTCAGCTGCTTCATCTGTACACTTCTGTGGAAATGATCAGGGGAACAAGACAGTATGGAATTATGGTGTTTCTGTACCCCTTGAAGACGTGTTGAACTTTTTACAACGTTGTACAACTTCCTGTACATGATACGCGTTGACTGTTTGCTCCTATGCTCCAGGAAATTTGCACTTTTAGGTCGTAAAAACATGCACAATAAAATACTGAACTTGAACATTATATTTATATCAAGAGCAGGAAGCTGTACAACGAAATGCTCTTCTAAAGTTCAAAATCCATTTAAGGGGGACAGAATCTGTCTGAGTTTCTGGTATTTTGTTTCCCGTGATCATCAACACAGAAGTGCATGAAAGAGAACTGAGAAGGGAAAGGTGAGATGCAATTGCCAATTTTAGAGGTGTGATGGAAAGGTCACACAATGAGAATCACAATAAATGACTGCTGTCACAGAGTTGTACGGATTGTAATCACATTATTCTTGGAAGTAGCTATGGGTAAATGTGAGTAAAGGAAGAACGATGACTCGGAGAAGTTCCCTCCCTTTTGGCCTGAGAAAGCAAGAGAAACAAGGAGGAATTCTCAGAAAAGCCCTCACGTCAAGTTCACTCCTTCCTTGTTGAAGCAAGCCGCACCCTGGCAGGACGTTTTTTAAATACTGTAGATTACAGTTGACAGAAATCCCTTACAGGAAGATGCTTAGCATCATCTGCAAATCAGTCACTTTGTCAAATATACAATTTGCTATTGTTGTAGGTATGTGTTTGCATGCCTGCATGCTGTGCTAACGCACCACTGGCCCGTTGTATTCGAGAAGGCAGCCGTTGGCAAGACACCCACATTCATTTTAATGAGAGATGCCCCGGGGTTGCTTCACTCTTTGACTCATTGTGAGGGAATGTCCAAAAACACATAACTCCTAACCAAACAGTGAGATATAAAGATAATGATTGGCCGTAACCCTACACACACCCATGCATGCCTGCACACACACACACACACACACACACAGACACACACCACCAGCACTAAAAGAGAAATAATCACCCATGCCCTCTGGTGACGAAACTTCTGTCACTAAAATATATGGTCTCCTAGTGTGGAAAATCTAGAGACAACACATGCGCGCACACACGCACACACTCACTCACACGATTTCTCTTAGCGTTATATATTATGTTCTTTCCTTTAGAAAGCCTAAATACAAGCAGAAACCTGTCAGTCATCAGTCATCTTTGGATAGACTAGCCTAAACCGGTCTGGAGATGGATAGTATCTGGTTTGTGTGATTGTGTGTGTGTGTGTGTGTGTGTGTGAGGCTGAGAATGTAAATGAGGGTTCAAGTTTTTTTATTAGTAGGCGTCCACCCTGCTGAAGTGTCCTTGAGCAATACACTGGTCCTACCTGTTCAAGTGCTGCGGTTATTACTGACTGAGACCTCTGACTTTTTAAGTGAGAAAAAGAAAACCCTGCAGGCTTTATTGAAGTATCACATTACAAGAGGCGCTGGTGCCTGTGGTTTCTTTTCACTGACGGATTTACCATTTCTGCCACATCAGACTGGAATCGACTTGATTCACTTACCTGCAGAGCCGGTTTACTGTGGATTAATATGGGCATATGAGGAAGTGTTACCATATCCTGCTTTCTGCCTACTGATGTCACATCATGTTTCCCGTCCAGGCCAAGGGCCACGCAGTGAGCCGGCTCCTGCAGAGCTTTGCAGCCGACGACGGCTTTCAGTTGGATGAGGAAAGCAGCTTCTCTGAGGACGAGGAGGAGGAGGAGGACGAGGAGGAGGAGGAGGAGGAAGAGGAGGAGGAGGAGGAGGAGGAAGAAGGGGAAGAGGAGGAGGAGGAGGAGGAGATGAAGTTGATCCACCTCCCTCCCAACATGCCATGCAGAATCCCTGGTAGGCATAAACAGTGACACATCGTATATAATTACACACACGCATGCGGGTTTAAAAAGCATGTTGGATCCTTTTCCCATGTGCACACACACCTCTTTCTCTGCCTTTTTATCCCTCCTTTTCACTTCACTTAGCAATTATTCAACACACTCACAAATTATGCATATCTCACCCTTTATCTTCCCCATCCATCCATCTTTCTACCACGCCCTCCCTCCGCAGCCCTGCCAAACTGTGTGCTGAGTAAAGAGATGTTGGTGGACGGCCTGAAGATCCTGATCTCCAAGGAGGACGAGCTGCTGTATGCCGCCTGTGTCCAATCTCTGGACCTGCCTGACATGTGAGTCCCTTCTTCCCTGCTGTGTCACCACAGATACACACCATTTGGCTAAAAAAATGCATATCCCCTCACAAAATAAAACATTAACATTCCAAAGGAAAGAGCAGTGATTAATTTCACACAGCAACTGCCATATATGACTGCAGTTTATTCCGTCATCTATTAGTCCCAATAGGCGATGCATCAACATTTGGGTGGATAACCACCTCAGCTTCACAATATCCTGGGGGGAACCCTGGAGTTAAGTGCTAAAAAGACATATAGAAACAAGAGCCTCCCATGATTTACAAAAGAGTTGAAAACTTAGCTTAGCTCTAGTTAAATGCCTGACAACTGTGTGAATCTTGACAAACAAGAAGTCTAGACTTCTACAAAGCCAACACACACAGCAGTGGCAGCCAACACAGCTGCCAGTGAAAAAAACAAAACTGAGCATGCATGACAAAATCCCCTTTTTGAAAAAGACAACCTTGAAATCTAACGGTGGGAAATTGTGCTTGAATTATAAATAAAAAATCAAAACAAAGTTTAGGTTTCTGAGGAATTCAATATTTGTTTCCTCTTAGATTCAGTGTTGTCATCGAAGGAGAACGAGGGAATCGCCCCCGGATCTACTCGCTGGAGCAACTACTACAGGAAGCTGTGAGTTTCAGTCTCCATTGCATCTATTACAGTTTACAGATTTGTGGGGAGTTGCTGGGTAGCTTTGACTAAAACTCAACCCGCGTTGATTTTTTTTCTCCAGGTGTTAGACGTGAGGCCCCAGAGCGAGGCCATCCTGACTGCAGGGACGCGAGTGTGCGCGTACTGGAGCGAGCGCTCTCGCTGTCTTTACCCCGGATACGTCCATCGAGGTAAGCGAGAAACACCGACGACCTGACTCTGCATACACACACACACACACACACACACACACACACACACACCGGTATGTTCCCATCAACTTCATGTCCTCTGTGTTGTGCTTTAGGAGGTCCAGGTGAGGAAGAGAAGGAGGGCAGTGTGATGGTGGAGTTTGATGATGGAGACAGGGGTAGGATCTCCCTCACAAACATCCGGCTTCTGCCCCCAGGATACCAAATCTGCTGTGAGTACAGCTTTAAAAAGAAGGATGGGAAGACAGGAACACAGAATAAATGACCATCATTTGACAATCGCCATTTGACAACTCTTCTCTGTCAGGTGCGGAACCCTCTCCGGCTCTGCTGATCTCACCAGGGCACCGCGGGAGACGAAGCTCCACCCAGGAGAGGAGAGACACACCCACAGAGAAACCAGCCAATGAGGAGCCAGCAGGGAGGCCCCAAGAGAAAAGACCAGGTGAGGGAGAAGGGAGCAGATGCAACACTTAGTTTAGGACCGCATGTCCATCTCCAACAAACACATAAAGGTTTCAAAGAATTATTATAATTTAATCAGCTATAACACGTCATAAGTTTGATATGTGAAAGAAAGACCGAAGGCCGAAGCTTTTTCTTTTTCTTTATGTTGACTGAGAAGTACTGGTCTAACTAGTAAATGCATTCAGAGACACATATACCTTAAGGTCCAAACAAATCCTCATTTACAGTTTCAACTGTCAACCACTTATCAGATGCCTCCGAGTCACAGGAGAGCACTGAGTGAAGGTATAAATACCAGAAGACTCGTACATTAATATTCCTTGTTTGCCGCCTATCAATTAACCTCTGTATGACGACATTAATCATGCTTTTACGAGGTCTCATCATTGTGTTTTGTGTTGTTAAGCAACATACTGCATGTGTTTCTCATCACAAACCCCAGGTGACATTAAAGCTGGAGGGAGAGACAGGTTTGCCAGGTTTGTTGTAGTTTGAGTAATGGACATGTCGAAACCTAGCTGGCTAGGTGGAGATCTAGGAGATGAAGATATTACGTTTCTTCAAAGCTCTTAGTTCCACAATTATCCCAGTCTGCTCTGAAGACCTGTCACTTCATATTGATTATAACTCCCCTCTGTTGCCGTCTCCTTTTTCAGTTGGCAGGCCGAAGAAAGTCCTCTCTGTGCCTAAGACGGCCAGCACACCAACATCAGTAACAGACACTTTAACCCAAGGCAACACTTCCTTGTTGGACTGGTCAGCTCCCAGGAAGAGACCGCCAGTTGACTTCTTCCTCTTCAACGGGACTTCTCGTAAGACCCAGAGGAGGATACGAGAGCGAGACTTGGGGCTGTTTCATCGACCCACCTCCCACCTCCTCGCTCCGCCGGTGCCTATCAAAGGCATCTTTGGCTCCCCTTTTGAAGGTGACTCATTCAGTAGCATTGCCAACAGCTACTCTACCTTCAGAAGTGGCGGAAGCTCTGGAGCGGGGCGACCGGTCGCCGCAGTAGCTTCCACGGTCCTACGGGACTCCTCGTCCTCCGTTTGCTCCTCAGCTGTCACCGTGGCAACGGTAGCTGGAAGTAAGAAGCCGGCGAGCGAACGCAACAGGAAACAGCTCCTGGTGAAGCTTGACCATGAGGGAGTAACCTCCCCGAAAACAAAGAACGGCAAGGCCCTGCTACGACTCGGTGGAAGTGTAGGAAAGGGAGGCAAGAGTGTCTCCTCCGCTGGACCACCGCTGCGATACATCCACCCTACCCTGATGGTGAAGGATGGCAAGAAGGGAGGAGGGGAAAGAGACGCCGCTGGGACCCGTCCTGAGCCTACTGTAAAGGGCGCCCCACCTCCGAGAAAGGATCGGCCGTCAGCAGGTCTTGGAGCCCAAGGTGGCGATTATAGTCTGGACTACCCGAGTGACTGCCCCAGCTCTTACTCTGAGCTGGATGAGGACGATGAGGATGATGGTCAGGATGCCGACGCACCTCAAAGTAGTGCGGCGGACACGTCCCACCCCGGTGGCCGCTTTCTTTCCCGTCTTTCTCCCTGCTTCTCCTCATCTTCCTCCTCCTCTTCCTCCTCCGGCTCCATCTCGTCCTCGTCCCTCTGCTCGTCGGACAACGACTCCTCCTACTCCTCCGACGAAGAGTCCTCCTCTGTGCTGCTGCGCCGCGCGCTGCTCCAGCAGGACAAACGCAAGCACAGGCAGAACATGACCTCCGACCTCCTGAGCCCCGACCCCACCAACTCCGGCTCCTCTCCTTCCGCGTCAGCCCCGGCACATGGCTACGTGGCCAAAGCCGGCATGGCCATCTCGGGGTCAAAGGGAAGGGCTGACAGAACAGACGACAGGAAGGAGTTCATGTCAAAAGGAAGTATGACGGGTAACAGTGGCACAGCTAAGAACCAGCTGAAGAGGAAAGAAGGAATTTCTAGCAGCCACCATCAGAGGCAGAGCAGTCCCGTGAGCCAGCAGACCAAACCTGCATCCAAGGACCCAGCAACAGCTAAGAGGCAACGGATGTCCTCACCTGAGCCTCTGACCAATATGGGGAGCCCCCTTCTGCCTGGACGCCAGCTCTGGAAATGGTCCGGCAACCCCACACAGGTAGGACACGCTGGGTTGTATTTTGACATGTCCTTTTTCCATAGCCAAGATGCTTTTAAAGAGTTATAGTATTTCCAATATCGCTCTTTTTTTGTGATTTATTTTCCAACTAAATCCCATTTCACTGAAATCCTGATTTAATCAGACAGTAATTTTTCATAATCACACGTTATTATCATAGTTATATGGTTTGAAAACTGCTGTCCTGGGTATCAGTGACCGACCCCACCACGCAGCTGAAGTAGGTTACTGATTGTTGCGGCAGTTTCTGCTGTGTTACACCTTTGGTGACACACAGTAAATGCGATGATCAAATATCATTTCTCTTTGCAGTGCTCATTCTGCCTCAGTCCTTTGTACACATTGGCAACACTATGAGGCTTACCATCCTGAATTTATTATCCTGATTATTTAGTCACGATCCCGAGATAACGGAACAAAACAGTCTGAGCGACCGCTGTCGCTCTCGGCTTCCATTCAGCCGGTTGTTTGCTTCCCAAACAGCCGGCTGCATGTGTTGACTGAGATGTGCAGCGGATGAAAAGACGGGGCAGAAATATAGGTGTGCTCCCCGGGTTAAGGTTGATGTGATCGTAATTTCTACATGACTTTCAGTAGTATTGCCTTTATCGGGTTGAGAATTATTGATGTGCCAGAAAACATACTCCTGTAACTCAATAGGATCAGTGTGTTATGATAGGTGTTAGGCATTAGCTATTCCTTGGCTTTGAAAGACATATTGAATCTTACCACACTTTGGTAGACTGGGTTTAGCAAAACAAACTAAATAAATTGATTTGTGAAATGAGGCTGGTGGTGAAATAAACCCTCCACACTGAATAAATTGACTGTGAGTGTTATTTTTACTCTCTTTGGCCGACAGAGGAGAGGTCTGAAGGGTAAAGCCCGCAAGCTTTTCTACAAGGCCATCGTGAGGGGCAAGGAGACGGTGCATGTCGGGGACTGTGCTGTGTTCCTGTCACCTGGCCGGCCCCAGCTGCCCTACGTGGGCAGAGTGGAGAGCCTCTGGGAGTCATGGAGCTCCAGCATGGTGGTCAGGGTCAAGTGGTTTTACCACCCGGAGGAGACTCGCCTGGGGAAGCGACACCGCGACGGCAAGGTAAAGGCCAGGGAGTGCAAGCGGAATTTCTAAAATGAGAATGGTCAAAGTAACAGTCCGTGACATTTTCATATAAGTATATTACCTCTTTGCTTTTTATTCCCTGTTCCCATCTGATATGAATGGTTGAACACTCACTTATTTCATGGAACTGTTACCATTTGCAGATCTAAATACTCAGCGTAAGGTGGGTCTTTCCCACGGAAAAATGTCTCTGCTGCAGAGGAAGTCATGTGTTTTGCATTTCATGCAAGAACAATAGTGGTTTGTTTGGAATAAATGGGGAAAAAAAAGCCTTGTTAGTTAGCATGATCAGCAACATCCACCACGGCTGAGCAAACACAAAAGAAAGTTTGCAGAAACGTAAAGTGCAGAGTGAAAGTGGCAAAAAATACATTCTGACCACTTCTTCTGAAAGCAACATTTTGATTTTTTTATATTATCTTGCTGATTTATCAACCATTCTTCCCGTTTCTTTCCCAGAATGCCCTGTATCAGTCGAGCCACGAGGATGAGAATGACGTGCAGACAATCTCCCATCGCTGCCAGGTGCTCAGCAGGGCTGAGTATGACCACCTGATGCGCGATCGTAAGCCTGGCAGTGCGGCAGACGACCTGTTCTACCTGGCGGGGACCTACGAACCGACCACGGGCCAGCTGATCAGTGCGGACGGCATGGCCATCGTGTCCTAGAGCCACCACCAGCTGGAGAGAGATCCAAATATTGAACGTGAACTCTGGAGATGACTGCTTCCAGGATGGTCCTTCATAACGGAGCTGGGGACAGAGGGAAACCAAGACAAAGAGTTTTGACTCTGCGTATTGATCCGTCCCTTGTAAGAGAAGGAGCTAGGCCACTGGATAAATCCCGACAGTACCGGCACTTATAGGAGCCCGGTATGTTCTGGGGGAAAAAGTCTGATCCATGCCAGATTTAACCTCTTTATCAGATGTGGACTGAGGCCTCTTGTTCGCAACGAGAGTCTACAGCATTCCCTTTGGCTGAAATAACAGATTTTCTCGTCGCTGCGACAAGATTACTGCAACAAAAGAGCAGGAACCAAGGACATGAGCACTTTGGAGTATAGTCGCTTGGATATGCTATGGAGGGAGGGTGTCAGACTTGGCTTTCTGAAACAAAGACTGACTCAGAGAGTGGGAGAGAGACTGAATGGTAAGCAGAGACTTACTGTAAACCACACTGGTTTGGAGGGTTTCAATGGTCTTATACTGGTAGTTTGACTATGACATCGTGATTGGGAGATCCCCAACAGGACCAAAAAAACAAAACACTGTAGTTCGGACTTTGTGTGTAAGTGCATGTATGTGTGTGTTTGCAGAGTGGCTGCGATGACCCTGTTAGGCATTTAATGAGCTCTAAGTAAATAGCGCTTTAACGTGCTTGCGTGTGTGTTTGTACCGTATGTGTGGTCGTGCGCGTGTTCGACCCACGCTCATCGAGCAGGGAGGACGTCACGACACACCGTCGGTATGTCGGTAACACTCTGAATATTAATCTCTCCTGTACTAAAACGTGCAGTTTTCAGCCGCGACTGAAACACAAAACGATTTCTTCTCCTGTCAAGCCATACACGTCAATACCTCTCTCTCGTACCCTCGTATTCGGGTGCGAAGACACATGTACAGGTAATTGGATTGTTTATTTGAAATGTGAGTGCATGGTGGTGTGCGTGCAGATGGGCGTGTGTGTGTGTGTGTGTGTGTGTGTGTGCTTTGTACAGCATCATCATGTATAATATAACATGTTGTAAATAGTATACATATATATTTGTTCTTGTTTTTTTGTTTTCTTTTGCAGAGATTATTTTATTTAGATTTTTTAGGGTGTGTGGGTGGGTTGGGGGGGGGGTCTGACAGAGGGAGGAGGTCGGGTTAGTCTGCTTCTCTCTTAATGCACTGAACAGGATTGGAGGTTTGGGTTTGGGGTCAAACTGTACAACTGATGTGAAGACATTGTGCTTGTAAGCCCTGCTTAAGGCGAAGGGTGAATATGTAGAAAGGGTGGTTGGGAAATGTTTTATAAGGAAATCAGAAAAAAAGGCTCTTTTTAAACATGTGTCTAAATTCTTTTCACTCCGTTGGGTTTAAAATGTGCATTTCCTTTTTTTTAAACAAATACTGGAAAAGAAACTGAGTTTCTGCTGTTCTCCGATCCTAAAAGAATCTCGTTCTTTATCTATTTTAGCCTGTATACCTATATAAAATGTAGATATTTATCTGGCATCAAAAAGAAACATACCAAAGCACCTGCGAGTTTACGCTTCACCGCGTTAGAAGGAAACATATGATGAAAAAAGACATAAAAAACATTCAATCAAATCTGAATCCGGGACCCCTGCAATCACCGAGCTGTAGAGTTCTTCTCGTTGTCTGCTCGCGTTCATCCAGCGTTGCTATGACAGCAACAATGTCTGCACGCTGCCCAGCTGATGCACTTGAGGTAACTGTGGCAACCAGAATGGCATCACGTGACTGTGAAGGACAATCAGAGCCAATCAATTGGAGGATGTTGAGAGACAAAAAAAAAAACAAGATAAGGATCAAATCACAAATTATGCTTCTTGTCACTTTTATTCCTGCTTTGCCAAAAAATGTGTGTTTTACGTTTGCTTGTTTTCCTGGTTTACCATTGTCTTACTGTTTATGCAAGCCTTTGACGACTGTGTGTTGTCGGTGTATAGGATGTACAGGGAGGAAGAACATGATTGCCTTTTTCTTTTTTTTAGGACATTGACTGACTTTTAACAACAACGTTGCTGTTACACTGCAAAGCAAAAGCTTTAAAAGGAATCTAATGTGAACTCAATTTTGAAATATTACTTTTATGGGTCTTTAATTGCTTTTTTTTTTTAAGCTGTTTTTTCTTTAAGAAACACTGGATTCAGTTCTAACCATCCTGTTTTGACATCATTGTGTTTTTTTGTTTTTAGACCCACTGGAAAACTGCTTTGTATTGTTGAGATAGCCTACTAAAATATATTATGTAATTTCAGTCATTCTTTGGAAATATGACTTAAATATTTCCTCATGTACAAAAGGAAAAATTATTTATCTTAATTTTATTGCCTTTTTGTGTTTCATTAAAAAAAAAAAAGATTCTTACAAAAAAAAAAGAAAAATACATCTTGATTGTTTTTTTCCGCTTTCATGCGGGGCGTGAGTCCTTTTGAACACGGCCTTGTGTTCATCAATGTCTCCGGTAAGAAAATGGACCACAGAAGAAAGGAGGGGGGGGGGGGGGGGGGGGGGG